>NW_004567127.1:14135256-14137102 GCF_000260355.1 Condylura cristata | reverse complement strand
GCCTGCCCCGAGATGACCCACATGGCATGGCAGACCTCTCCTGGCCCGCCCGCTGCTCCCCTCAGCAGTGTACTTCATCAGTCAGCCTGTTCTGCTCCCCATTGTGTCTCCGGTGAACCCGCTCACCACCCCTGCACCTCTGGCCTGCACCCCAGTTCTATATGCATAAATAAATAAATCTTTAAAAAACATACAGAAAACCCCAGCTCTCACCTCATCTTGTCTTGCTGCAACATGGGCGTTTCCACCCTGGGCGTTGGAGGATGCAGGTCTCTTCCTGTGCTGAGCTGTGGATGAGCTGGGCCTCATGACTCCTTACCTCTTGCCTCCTTGCTGGAGTTCTCTGCGTTGCAGACCCACAGAGCTGATTTTACTATGCTTTTGCTATATGTGTGTCAGTCCTAAACAGAGCGGCTCTCCTTCTAGATCCGCTCCCTCCAGTTTGTGCCTCCCTTTTGCTTCTATCATGGCCATTTGCACACAAGCTTGGTTGCCTTATTGGAGTGCAAATTCCTCATACAGAGTATGTGACTGAACGCAAAATAGATGCTGTGTTCATGTCTAGAAGGATTTAGCATCATAAGACTTTCATTTTCCTCAAATTAAGAAATTTAATGCAATTTGTTAAAAATCTCCCAAGTATACTCACTTAAAAACAAAACAAAACATATGTTGTTATGACATTTTGTAGTAGTGGCAAAGGAAAATAAGCCAACCTTCTCCCAAAACCTAGACACAAAGAGACTATGTCCTTTTAAGGGGAAGATTGACCAGCAAAGTGGTTTCCTGTGAAGCTAATAAAGCTTAAATTTTATTGTTAACAGCAAGTTATAAGAATCATTTAAGAAATCTTAGATGATTATGGAGTATTCAGGATAAAGACTTTCAAAGGCACTTGTAGACTACACTACATTTAATATAGAATGTGGCTCATGAAAATGCTTAAATTATTGAGACTGCATCTCAGTGGGATAATAAAGTGAAGCCTGCTGATAAGAATGCTGCTTGTAAATGCTGTTAAGGACAAGGTCAGCAGGCATGGGAAATCTTGTGTTATAAAGTCTACATAAACTCCTATAAACCTCTGCTCCTTTTGCAGAAGGCTATGTATACCTTCCCCCTGCATTTCCTGGTCTCAAGTAGTGCTAGTGTTCATATCTATAAAACACGCTGGTGTTCATATCTATAAAAAGTAGAGAGAAATAATGAAATTTATTTCAATAATATTATTTAATGCAGTATACCCAAAAGGTCATTTTGACACATAATTTTAAAATTAGGAGCTAGGTATTTTGCATTTTAGTTTTTGAACTAAACCTTGGAAACCCAGTGTGATGTTTATACTGTGGCACATCGTAGTTTGGACTAACGTGTGTTGCAAGATGCAGAGTCCACAGGAAAAAGCTTGACAATGAACTGTTGGTATGACACGGTAAGCACAATGGATTGTATCTCCTTGCTTCAGATGAACTACTTGCTCATGTAAGAGTTCATTTCAGGGTCCTATCCCCTTCCAAAGGCTTGGGGTAAGATAGTTCAGGTTCTGGCTCGATTTTTATGTGACTTACAAATGGCCCTTTGTATTAATTATTGATAATCAATAATCAATTATTGATACCACAGCTCCCAAGAAGTGGTATCTCAGTTACTTTGCCACCGTGGTGGGGATCTGTGTAGGCCTCATATTTGCAGTGATTAAAGAGACATTACGCTGGTTGCGATGACATGGAGGTCTGGTCAAGTAACGGCGAGATAGTGGTCCACTAGAGTAGCTATCAAATCATCGATACTACTTCAACAGGTTTCTTAAGATATTTTTAAAAGATTTTTGGGGCCCTCCCTGGTG
>NW_004567127.1:14124974-14134676 GCF_000260355.1 Condylura cristata | reverse complement strand
AAAAAAAATTAAAAGGATAAATAAAAATAGGCCTTCTGTTAACAGGAGAACAATGAAGATGAAAGCACTTGAGTGTTGGATTAAATTGCATCCCTGTAGGTGGGACCTATGCTCTTTAGTAGTAAAGCGTAGTAATTAATACTTATATTGGCCAATATTTTCTTAGAAGATCCTGGGCCCATTTACAAAGTCTGTTTCCTGTCAACCCCTATTCCTTTTTTTTAAAAATTTATTTATTTATGCATATAGAACTAGAGTACAGGCCAGAGGTGCAAGGTGGTGAGAAGCTACACCAGAGACAGAGTAGGAAGCAGAACAGGCAGACAACGTGCACTGCTGAGGATAACAGCGGGTGGGTCAGGAGAGGTCTGCCGCACCATGCAGATCACCTCCTGGGCGGGGATCGAACTCATGCTGCAGTGGCTTTAGCTTCTTAGTGCTGTGCTTCAACCACTGCACCACCAGGGAGGGCCCCAACCCCTCTTCTTTTTGGGGAAAATTATCTTTATGCCTAAAGACCACTGACCACTGGTGATGCTACTCTTCGCCTTCCTAGTCATCAAAGAGAACTTGAAATTGTGCCTATGGTTCATTTTAATTTCGGTAAACCCAAGGGTTTACCAGTAGGCTTGGCATTTTCTATGCCTTACGTGGCTCCACACAGAAAAGCTCACAGAAGAACATTGATCTTCTGGCAGCACCCTCTTCCTAGCTGGTGGGGGACAGAGCGAGAAATGCAAAGAGACAGCTTCACTAGCATCTCTGGCATCCTGCCCAGAAATTGGCCCATGTAATTTCAAGGGGCTACTTCATCACATGGAGCTAAAGGTTCATGTAGAATCTTCTTCCAAAAAATGAAGAGATTCCTGTGACTTCCTTCTTAAGCTATTGCAGATCTGCCTTTATTTGTTTTTATCCATCACATCTTTTGGAAAAAAAAAAAAAAAAGGCTTTCTGTGAAGTAGCTTTGTCTGTAGGAGGATATTTCCTGAATATCGAGCTTGTTGTTGACTTGACCCTTTGCTGCTACACGCTGGCCCATCTGAATCACTCATACCATTGGTTCCTTGATGGAAGTTGGTACAGCTGGGTCTGGCCACTTCATGCAGGCTGCTTGATGAACACACTGGCTCATGCCAGCTGCACAGGGCTCCTTTTTGTTTCTCTCATCACACACACATGGAAAGTGACAATATTTGCTCAGCACCCTATGATCAGAGCTCACAGCTGTTGGGGGATGTCCTGGGGACTCTGGCCACCTGGCTTCCTACCCAGGTGACTCAATTCTGGACACTTGGGAAGCTCTGTTCTACTGAAATAATGGTGTCCAGATTAATTTGTGTTAACGAGAGTCAAGAAACCATATATTCTTCAATTCTTCATACCATCCGATATGGCCCCAATTTATGTAATTTTTCTATTTGTTTATTGAGCAGACATTTATCAGGTACCTCCTTTCTGCTCAGGATATTTGCTGAATCCTATTTATTTTTTATTGTGTAGTGTTGTGGCCTTTGATCTTGTTTCCTGTAACTGTCGAATTACTATATGTTTGGCCCCATTCTGTAGACGTTACCATGTTTGGCCATTCCCACAAGCCTCCATCTTCATGTTTGTATTAGTGTTTCACACTGAATTACTCCTCATCTTTACCAGGCTGAATGTGGAGCTCCTGAGAAGTTCTAGCAACTCATGAGTGATCATTATTGCTCTCTTAATGTTCTTTTGGAAAAAGCATCATTAACCTGGAAGGTGAATCCACATTGTCTTAGTCACATTACAGTGTAGCCTACCTCGGGGCTGTTAGTGAGAAATCACTGGTTGATTCTGGAGGCCTGGGATTGGGGTTTTCTTGATCCTTGGGCCACTTCCATCATATTACTGCCAGAGTGTATATATTAGCAATTAAATCTGATCATACTGCTCTCCTGCTTTAAGTTCTCATGGACTCCATGTCATGAAGAAAATGCAAAGTTATAATTTTTTTGTAATAATGTTTTTTTTGTAATAATGTTTTAAGATTTTTTTTTTTGTAATAATGTTTTAAGATTTTTATTGAAATAGCTTTGGTTTATAACATACCACAATTCAAGTGTTCATCCACATACTCAAAATTACCACCAAGAGTTTTTAAAGATTTATTTATTTATTATACAAAATCTGGCACCAGAGGTGGGGGTGGTGGTGAGAAGATTCACCAGAGACAGAGTGGAACAGAACAGATAGATTGAGTGAAATACACTGCTGAGGGGAGCAGCAGGCAAGTCAGGAGAGGTCTGCTGTGCCATATGGGTCACCACCCAAGCCAGAAATCAAACTCAAGTTGCAGCAGCTATGGACAGCTTCATAGCACTGCACTTTAACCCACTGTGCCACCAGGGAGGGCCTGCCACCAATAGTTTTTTTTTTTTTTTTTCACCAAGAGTTCTTTTTAAAGTCACTTGTTTTCAGCATGGATTTCTAGATAATAATCTTGGACCAGAGCTTGTATGCAATGTCAATTTAAGTTAGCATGTGAATAAAGACTATTTTCAGGATGACTCTGTCATCCATCATTGCAGTTAATAATTAAATTCTCAAGCTGACCAGGTAGCTTAGACTCCTGAGGGTACCTTTTGCATCCACTTGGAAAACAAGTAAGCTTTGTTAGCTGGTCCCCTTTCTATGTGTTACTCAGTCAGCTGTGGGAATAATTGTTGTTGAAAACCTAAGGCATGACATTTTTTTTTTTTTTAAAAGATTTATTTATTCGTACAGAACTGGGGTACAGGCCAGAGGCTCAGGGCGGTGAGAGGCTTCACCAGAGACAGAGTGGGGAACAGAACAGGCAGATCGACGAAGTACACTGCTGAGGGGAGCAGAGGGCGGGTCAGGAGAGGTCTGCCACACCATGTGGTCACCTCCAGGGCAGGCGGGGATCGAACTCATGCGGAAGTGGCCAAAACTTCTTTGTGCTGTGCTTTAACCCGCTGAGCCACCAGGGAGGGCCTAGGCGTGACATTTTAAGTCTTTGTTTGGACTATAGTTTGTCCAGCAAACTAAAATACAATCTGGCCGCTGCCTGGTCTTCCCTCTTGTTCACGAATTATGGAACCAGAAAAACGTGAATTTCTGCCACTGTAATTGTGAATTCCTGCCAGAGGACGTGGGTCATATAACCTCCCAAATGCAAGTGTGTGGCTTTGTCCTCACCACCTGGAGGGCCTACAGATGAGTGCTTCCCTCCATGACTTGACTATTCAAAGAACCATTAGAAGCATTTCCCTGGAGCTAAATTCCTCCATGGACCCTGCAGTGACACCCATTGCTGGCTCAAAGGCTATTTCTATTAAATCAGAACACTTTGAGTTCTGCTTTGTTATAACAAACTTCCCTTGTCTTCTCCCCCAGTCTCTTTAATTATTGCTTGACCTCTGTCCTTTCTTTAACTTGTCTACTTCTTATGAGAGCAGCCTTACCACTTATTTTTTAACATTTATTTATTTATGCTAACAGAACTGAGGTACAGGCCAGAGGTGTGGTGAGAGAATTCACCAGAGAGAGAGAGTGGGGAGCAGAACAGGCAGATGTACTGAAATACACTGCTGAGGGGAGCAGTGGGCGGGTCAGGAGAGGTCTGCCATGCCATATGGGTCAGCTCCCTGGTCGGGGATCGAACTCTTGCTGCAGTGGCTTCAGAGAACTTCATAATGCGGTGCTTGAAACCACTGGGCCACCAGGGAGAGTCTCAGTCCTAACTCTTTTTACTCTACTGATTACCTGATTCTGGTGTGTCCTCTGTGATGCTCTGAAAACTTTGTGCTAACACAAAGTTAGCAAAACCAAATACTTGTGCCTCATCTTCTTGGTGCTTGACGTTCTCAGTCGTCTTTAATTCTAGAAGCTCACCCTCCTTTCCTTAACATCTCAGGCCTTGTCACTTGCCTTCTTCCTGTGTCTCCCTATGCCTACCTGAAAAGCTGCTGTTCTCATGACTTTATGATGTCAGGTAATACACACTCTCCATGAGTGAAGGTGCCTGAATCCAGGTTTCAGTAACCATCATGTATGTGCTGATGGCCTTAGGCCTGCATGTCTTGCAACGACTCCTGCTAACATGCACCAGCATCTTGCCTCCCTGTTGTTGCATCGGCAGAGGCCTGGTCTGGGCTTCTGGGGGCATTGCTTGGATGCTTTCTACCCCTAGTCTCTCAGCACCCCAGCTGTTGCTAGAGGAGTGAAGCAGTTATCCGCATGGGGTTCCTTCTTTCTCAAAAGCAAATCTAAATGAACAATCTAGTGTTTGATTATTCTTTAAAGCCTGGTGGCGTGGTAACTTAATTTAAACCAATTAATACAAATATTTACTTTGCTCTAAGCTCATAAAGCTTAAGCTTAATTGTTAAGGCATTTTTGCAAGGATGTACTACAGCTATACTATCAACACTACTACCTTAGAAGTTAGAGCTATATATAGAAGGCCCCCCCTTTTTTTTTAAAAAGATTTATTTATTTATACAGAACTGGGGTACAGGCCAGAGATGTGGAGGGTGAGAGGATTCACCAGAGACAGAGCGGGAAGCAGAACAGGCAGATCGAGGAAGTACACTGCTGAGGGGAGCAGCGGGCGGGTCAGGAGAGGTCTGCCTCGCCATGTGGTCGCCTCTGGGGCAGGCGGGAATCGAACTCATGCAGAAGTGGCTTTAGTTTCTTAGTGCAGTGCTTTAACCCGCTGCCTCACCAGGGAGGGCCTAGAAGCCCCTTTTTAATGAATAAAAAAGGCACAATAGTTCTGTCCTTTGATTTTTTTTAAAAGATAATTTTATGCTACTGTTTAACATCTGTTATGCACTTCTAATTAATGCCCCATTTTCATTAAGAGGTGTTTTAGTTTATTTAGGTTGCTATAACAAAAACACCAGGGATTATATGGCTTCAACATGCTTTATTTCTGATGGTTCTGGAGGCTGGGAAGCCCAAGATCAAGGTGCTGGGAGACTTGGTGTCTGTGAAGGCTAATAACTTCTTGGTTTTTAGCTGCCATAATCTCATTGTACCCTCTCATGATAGAGAGGGCAAGGGAGCCTTCTGGGCTCGCTTTTATACTGGGGTCTTTCTTATAAGGGCACCAACTCCACTCATGGGTGCTGTACTCTCATGACTTGCTTACCTCCTGAAGGTGCCCCCAAATACCATCCCATGGGGAGAAGGTTTCAATTCAACACAAAGTTCAATCTACAGCACGTAAAATGGAGATACAGTTCTGCCTACTCATAGGTCTAACTGTAAGGATTAAATTAGTTGCATGCAATAGAGTCATGTCTAGCACAGTTGAATCTGCATTTGCTACTTTTTTTTTTTTTAAGATTTATTTATTTATGCTTACAGAACTGGGGTATAAGCCAGAGGTGTGGTGGATCAAAGGATTCACCAGAGAGAGAGTGGGGAGCAGAACAGACAGATCCACGAAGTACACTACTGAGGGGAGCAGCAGACGGGTCAGGAAAGGTCTGCCATGCCATGTGGGTCAGCTCCCTGATTGAACTCTTGCTGCAGTGGCTTCTGAGAGCTTCCTAATGTGGTGCTTTAACCCGTTGTATCACCAGGGAGAGCACTGCATTTGCTACTTTTATCATTCCTGTTTTTATTATCTCCATTGCTTTCAGATTGTGCACTTGCACAGAGGGAATCTTTATATTACCTTATGTATAGTACTGATATGGAGTCCTTTATTATGTAAAGTACATAATAAAGGCTTAGCAAATACTTGAATGAATGTTGACTTGTGCCTAAAAACTGTTATCTTTGAGAACAAGTGCTGATAGAGGGAATGAATCCTGTAACTGACAACCTCAAGGTTTATCTTTTATGTCTTACTGTTTGTTTGTTACAGTGGTAAATAAACCCAAATGTTTTTCAATGTTTGAGCTGAAACATGTATTTGTGACTATTATAACAGGCATGCCTCCTTGGCAAAGAGGTAGCTTTTAGAAGCTGTAAAAATTCAAGTTAAGTACCGTTTTAATGCACTCTCAGAGGTAACTATTCCAAAGAAATCTGGTGGCTCTTGTAGACTGATATAGACTGGAGATTTGTACGGCAACAAGAATGTGTCACCTAGCTTTATTGGTTTCAGGATCGGATTTTTATTTTGGGTTTTCTAGTAGTGAAGATCATCTGCAATGTTCTACATATTACCTGGTGCAGGAAGCAGAATTTACAGTGGAGGAGGATAAACTATCCATCTGTCTCTCTGTCTTGCTTTATTATCACAATGTGATAGGCTTGGAAAGCATCATAAGTTCCAGTTTGATAAGTTCCATCTTTGATGGTGTGTGCATTTAATTGGTAAAACCAATTTGTTTAACCTTAAGTATGCTATTATTGGTAAGTATTGATGTCTATGCATGTTTCACTATGAAAGAAGATACCAAATAAGTTTATGTTATTTAGGCCAGTTTAAAACTTACTCATTTTTTTCAACATTGGTTCTAAACCCCAAATCTCTTTGTTTACTCCTTCAATATCATCCAAGCTACTGAAGATAGTGCCATTATCACCTAACTTTATCTTTTTTGGGTAGGCAGATTTGCAAACATAATCTTTGGATTCTATGAATGAGTTTATCTTAATGAATCCACTGCTTTTCTCCATATGATTGATTTTAAAAGGTTACTGTTTAATCAAATGAATCTCTACAGTTCAAATAAGCCGACATGGAACAACATATTCATCTAGGCCAACTGGTGGTCAAGGATACAGAATAGTGAACACAGAAACCTGTTTTCTATACTGTTCATAAAGAATTGGACTTAACCTTTTGATGAATAGGATATGCCTTTATTTTTGAGATTAAAGAATGTTTAAAGTTAGTAATTACTTTAGAGAGATATAGGACAATTAATTTGAGACTGCTTTATTTGAACAAGATGCCTAATTACCATGGAGAGTAGGATAGTATTAATTATTCACATTGTTATAAATAGATAGCTGCGGACTTGTTCTCACAGCACCCTAGAATCTCTAAGATTTTATGTCGGGCTTACAGAGGTATTAGGTTTATTACAATTAGATTAGTGCTAGTCAGACATTTATAAGGTATCATGTAAAGTTTCACTGATAACTTTTTACAGCTAGAAGGAAACATCTTCACTTTAAACATGAAAATTATATAACTATGTTTTGATTTTTATTGAAATGATGGTGGGTAGTATAAGTCATTAAAGCAAAGGAATTAGCTGACATTACTCTAGCTTATTTAACAAATATTTATTGCTGAGCTCTTACTGTAGAGAGTTCAGGCTCTGTATTTGACTCAGATTCCTACCTGTGAGGCTAGCTCTGCAGGGGAGGGAGGAGAGAGCCTTTTATATGCAACATGTTGGCCAGAAGAGAACTGCATTCCCCTCCCTGCTTAGTGAGGTATGTGGCTAGTGCTGTGGGAACCCTGCATGTGGGGGTTCAGTCTGGCTGGGGGTGGACCGTCTCCCAATTTTCTGCAAAATCTCATCTAACTTGAATCCCATCTAAGTCTCTGCATTGACAACAGACCAATCTATAAAGTTGTAAAGAAAGGAAGTGTCTTCATCAAAATCCTGATACTTAAAAGATTTTTCATTACTTAAAGTATATTTACCTTGTTCTTGGAAAGTACTTCTATTTCCCTTTATTTCTGGAACATGCAATTTCATTTCATTGCAGAGTGACAGAAGACAAGGTTATTTAGAGAAAGTACCCACTCTTTACATAAAGGTTTCTAAGCTTACATACAGTCTAGACACAACTTTTTCTGAAGTGGATTGAATTCATAAATATTTTGAGGGTCAGATGCATGTTTTTATTTTAAAGCTATATGACCTTGTCTTCATGAACATCCAGTTAGCTTCATTGTAACTGAGTGAAAAGCAGTTTTATTTATGAAGGTTTCTTAAATTGTATAAGACTTATAAAATATTTCTCTTCTCTTTTCTTACAAAATTCTGCCAGCGAGTTGAAAATGGGGACTTCAACTGGATTGTGCCAGGAAAATTTTTAGCATTTAGTGGACCACATCCAAAAAGCAAAATTGAAAATGGTAGGTTTTTTTGTACTTTACCATCCAAACATTTATTTTAGCTCAGCTTTAATTTTGTAATTTCCTCTGATAATGCCTTCTTTTGATAATATTCTCCAAAGAAAATTGTTTATAATATCAAGTCTTGTAGTTACTATGTAAAATATTTATTGTTTCGCACATGGAGTCATAATAATTGTTTCAAAACTAGTAAATTTTTAAGTTGCCATAAATAGGATGCTCACTTTATCTGACCATACAAGGATAAGAAAAGTGGGAAGCACCACGTTCATTAATAATGATGATGATGACGATAAGTTCCTTTATTGATTATTACATGTTGGTTACTAAGTAATCAATCACAGTGTTTTCTCACTTTCTCAGTAAGATGTAGGTGTGCTCATCTCTATTTTACAGAGGAGGAATGGAGGCTTTTGAGTAGGAAATTTACCCAAGGTCACCAAGTTAGCAAAACTGGTTTTCTGACCCAGAGCTGAATACTTGAGAATTGCTGCTGTACTGATATATTTATATTTCTTGTTCCACCATAGCAATAGAAAGGTTCCCTAGCTGACAGTAATTACCTATTTATAATATATGTTTAGCTAGGGACATAAAACATAAAGAATAAAAAGCATAAAGAATAAACATAAAGGGAAAAACATAAAGAATAAAACACAAAATAGGCATCTTGAATGAAACATGATCAGTGGTGAGAATTTTCTTGTCAATACTTTTTACTTATTTATTTTTCATTTGCTAGTATTTCCTACAAAATAAGTTAAAGTTAGGCACAAAGCATTTAATAATTTATGGGAGAAATACATAAAATTGGAAAAAAAACCACAATCCATATTATCCATGAACACAATTTTTTTTGTTTGTTTCTCTCTGGTCATAGAGCTGGAATATTAATTAGTTCCATGAGGGAATCTACTTTGGAATCCCTAGTCTAGATTTATTACTTTTCATCATCATCATCATCATCATCACTACCATTTCATTTAAAGTCTTTTGTAACTGTATTTTGTTATTCATGCATTTAGACTTGGTAATATTGTATGCTTCTCATTTCGTCCCTATGACATACCTACCAGGAAACGGATTTCTGGTCCTCCTGGGGGAGTGGGGGTGGCTGATCCAGATCGAGAGAGTTAAGCTAGCACATTAGAGGCCTCTAAACTAAAGAAAATGCTCACTCCAGAATTTGATGGCTCTTTTTTTGCTTTGGACATTGATTGATTCATCTCTGTCAGGTTGGGTTGCTAGGAATAACAGATTGCATGCCTGAGGAAATTGCTTTCTGATAGTCAGCTTGATTAAACTTTGGCCTTCTGTGCAGAATGATCTGGCTCAGGCTAGAAAATCTGTGTAGGTGTACAATTCGGGGTGGATTGCTATTGGGCATTCATTGTGGTGAAGTGGAAACATTGTTATGATATGGGATCAAGGTATTTTATGAAATTTTCTTTAAAGAGAACATAAAAAGAGTGATTTTAAAAGTCATTTACAACATTTTTATAAAACTGACACATTATATTTTAAAACAAGAAAATGCAGATATTTCTGATAAAAAGCATAACATGACCTATAATTCTACCCATTCATTAGGCTTACCAAAGTTGTTGGTCAGATTGCCAGGGACGTAAATTTTCTTCTATTGGCTTCCC
>NW_004567127.1:14119671-14123864 GCF_000260355.1 Condylura cristata | reverse complement strand
GAAGTACACTGCTGAGGGGAGCAGCGGGCGGGTCAGGAGAGGTCTGCCGCGCCATGTGGTCACCTCCAGGGCAGGCGGGAATCGAACTCATGCGGAGGTGGCTTTAGATTCTCGATGCTGTGCTTTAGCCTGCTGCGCCACCAGGGAGGGCCCCACACATGCAACTTTTTAATTTCAAATTCTATGCTTTTTAAAAAAAAAATTATTGCAGACTTCATGTTCATCATTTAAAATGTAAGCAATACAGAGCAAAAGTTGCCTGTAATGATAGAATCTAGGAAAAACCCACTTTTCAGCTGTTGCTCTCCATAAACCCTTTTTTTTTTTTTTGCATGTATTGTATCCGCTCACACTGAGGAAAAGAAGGTCTGAAAGTTCTTATTACTTAATAACCTTATTGAAGAGTGATCTTTATTGGAACCCCCCCTTTTAAGATCATCACAAGAGGCGTCATTATATTTTTTTTGTGAAGGATGTTAGTATAAATCCTTTTTGAACTTAGATCATTTTGTGATGGAATTAAATAATCCAATTTTGGTGAAATCATGATATGGTCTTTCTTCCTTTCATTTTGATTGAGGAGGCTTGTGCTTTCTGTGAAGGTTGAAAGCCTTTTGAAGGGGGGAGTTGTTAGTGGAAAATAGATTTTTAAGGAATTAACAATCATTTAAATAGCTGTTGCTAGGATATAGCAAAGGTAGTCATAAAATCTTGGCATTTGCACAGAATGCATTGTAAGGTTCTAAAGTGTGTTTGTGTCAACAGAGCAACTCGGATTTTCTTTGAGCTGTCTTGGTTCATGTTGCTCAGATCATAGGGAAGAACCCTGTCTTTTTTATTAAATGATTTTGAATTGATAAATGAACAATACAAACATAGAATGAAGCAGAAATTTTGGATTTCAAATTTTCCAAAAAGAAAATTCTCAAGTTGCAAAAGTCTCATCTCTGTTAAAACACACACACACACACACACACACACACACACACACACACACACACACACACACACAGAGCTGGAGACGCTGGAGAGAAAGAGCTGTGGAGACAGAGAGAACTGAAGAGAGAAAGAGACGCACACACACAGAGACAGACAGAGATAGCTGGAGAGAGCGAATCCCAGCAACTTAAACCGTCAGTCTGATGATGGCCTAGTGAGAAAAGCTAGCTGGGAAGATCTGAAGCAGGTTGAAGCTAGTCCTGCCTCTGGCTCCTGACACCCTCAGAGCCGTTTCCCTGCGTCAAACAGAGAAAATAAGATGCATGTTGCAGGCGTGTAGTGAGGACTAGAGGTAACAATTATCTTGCACATATCGGGGGCACTTAACAGGTGCTTGTTAGTTAACAGATCTCCTGATTACATTATGTCATTAAAGAACTTAACAAACATTGCATTGCTTCCTACATTTTCCTGCTTTGAAGTTTCTATGATGATGACGAGGTGGGCGAGTCTTTGACTCAATTGTTCTTTATTTTCCTAAATTTAAATGAGGGACTGGGAAGAGATGATTTTAAAACCTCTCTGAGCGCTAGTACCTTTGGTCGACGCGGGAGTTCCCCCTTTGCTTTCTTGGTGCCACAGCACCATCTAGTGGCCAGACGGTGAATGCTGTCAGCTCAATGGGCGCGAGGGACATTCGGAATGTGCAGATAATGCCCTCTCCTTTGGAGGCTGTAGGAGATTGTCACGTCATGTGGTTATAATGCACTTGAAATATTTTGAGAATTTTGGAGAAACCTATTGACCAACTCCAGGAGATGCATCCCCAATACTCATGAAGTTTTCTCTTACTAGGGCCCTTAACTAATAGAATTAAAGTGAATCTTGCTTGAAATCAGCCCCAGCACAGGTTCTGCAGTCTGACTGCCTTAAATGCTGGCTCCATCTCTCCCCAGCTGTTAGTGTCTGGGCCAGTTCACTTTTCCATGGACCAGTAGATAATCCCCATAGAAGCACTTAGATTAGTGTTGGCAGATAGTAAATGCTCAGTAAGTATTGGGTTGATTATTATTACTTCTCTGTCCTATTGTCACACTTGGCTCATTCTGTCTCGTATTCTTTAAAAGGCCTGGTGGTGCAACAGGTTAAAGCACAGCATTATGAAGCTCTCAGAAGCCACAGTGGCATGAGTTCGATCCCCAGCCAGGGAGCTGACCCACATGGCACAGCGGACCTCTCCTGACCTGTTCACTGCTCCCCTCATCAGTGTATTTCAGTAGCTCCACCTGTTCTGCTCCCCACTCTATTTCTGGTGAATCCTGTCATTGCCCCTGTACTTTTGGCCTGTACCCCAGTTCTGTAAGCATAAACAAATCTGTAGAAAAAAAGATACATATAGTTTGGCTTAGGTATACTAGCTAGAGTGCCATTTATTCCTGATGGAAATTCATCTATGAAAAGAGAGGTTCTTGTAACCTGGGGTTTGGGGGTGGCCATCATCACATGTTGCATCGTGCAACACCACAGGAGTCGCAGAGTAGCTAATAGTGCAGGGGCTGCTCAAGGGCAAGATCCTGGCCTTTTTATTGATAGAATCATCATACATCATTAGCTCTAAGTGAAGGCAGAAAGGAGAAGGAGAGAGGTGGAAATGTCCATTAGGATGACGGGTCTGCTATTGAGGTGCTTCTCACCTGCTGATGGCGCAGGGATTGTAATTGAGACCCAGCCCCCATTCTCCAGTCAGGGTTTCAATCTTACCAACAAGGTGTTTCTCTGATCAGCTTCTTGTCATATAATGTCACATGCCAGAAGAGCCCTTGTCTCATCCCCACCACCGTCCTCTAGGTTGTAAAGATGTTGCTTGGTAATAATTTGAGCAAATAAACCAATTAGGAACACATTTAATTTTTACAAGTTGGAAAGCATCCACTTTCTTCTTTTTTAACAAAGATTTATTGATTTGTGCACACAAGAACTGGGGTACAGGCCAGAAGTGTGGGGATGAGAAGATTCACCAGAGACAGAGAGAGGAGTAGAATAGGCAGATCGACTGGAAATACACTGCTGAAGGGAGCAGTGGGCAGGTCAGGAGAGGTCTGCTGTGCCATGTGGGTCAGCTCCCTGCCTGGGGTCAAACTCAGGCCACAGTGAGTGGGGATAGCTTAATGGTGCTGAGGCTTAATCTCTGCACTGCCAGGGAGGCCCAGCATCTCTTTTCTTTAAACGTGTCTAAGATACTTTTCTGCATAGGAGATAGTCAATAAGCTCTGTGGCACCTGTTTGACTGAAGGCTTCAGCCCCTGGAGACTGAGCCTCCAAGCTGTAGCTCCGTCAGGCCAGCCTTCCAGTTCTGTGTCACCCTGAGGTGACCTTGGCTAAATGTGCTACTTGGGACTTGGGGTGGCTGGTAGCAGAACCAACACTAACAAATCAAAACAAAAAAGCATTTATGGGAATTATTTACTGGGCGGCTCCTGTGTTCCAGGAAAGGCTGCAGAACAGGGCTTAGAAAAGAAACAGGATCCAAGGAAGATAATATATCAGTAGGGACTGGGCAGGGAATTGAAAAACCACATTATTTCAAACAGGGTGATACAAGCTATTTGTTTAAGAAGGCTAAAATGTAAAAGGGCAATACAGAAGGAGCCAGAATATAATGGAGGAAATGGTACTGCCTGTAAGGTCTCAAAACCATAGGGAAAATGAGTTGCCAGAGGCTGGAGCTCTGAGGCAAGAAGCCACCAGCTGGCGTTTACGTTGGGGAGGAGTGGAGATGAGGAATGGAGCCGTGAGGTGCCCAGGGCAGCTTTGTGCTGGGGGTGTCAAAGTAGGCAGGGGCCCTTGGCTGCTCCTGTCTCCCACTGCTGGGCCATGCTGGCCCCTGGATTGGGAAGAAATGTCGGGGTGAGACAGGAGGCACAGGGGTGAAAGAATTCTCCTGCGTGGAGAAAAGGCAATCTGGACTTACTGGAATACACTGTTGAATCAGCGGGCGAGCTGGCAGAAGGCAGAGCCACAGGGGCATTTAGGGCTCACGTTCATGCAGTGTTTGGTGGGCTTTCTAACTTGGGGTGCCAGTTTGCACCAGGAATTTGCTGGTATGTCTGGTCCTCAGGTGCTGGCTGTGGACACAGACATAAGTCCTGCTGCTGCTTTCTGCACTCCTGGTTGTTAAAACTTTGTCCCAAGGCAACACTCTCCATTTCCTAACCTCTTCAAGCCCCTCAAAGGCAAGGAGTGGTGCTTAGTTT
>NW_004567127.1:14108269-14119201 GCF_000260355.1 Condylura cristata | reverse complement strand
TATGCCACCAGTTTTTAACTTAAACTGAGGGACCCACCCTCCTTCCTTCACTCCCTCCCCCAATTGTGCTTTTAGAACCCCAGGTAACCAGCTGGAAAGGTCATACGGGAAATGTAATTGGGAGACTCTGGCCCCAGCCTCACAGAGTCAGGTATAAGGAAAACTGATGGGCGCTGAGACCCTCAGACATGACCGGCCTACACAGGCACCAAGGGAGAGCAAACACAGTGGACAGGGTGCAGCTGCAGCCCCCAGTGGGCTACCGGAAATTATTGTCCTTAAGGCAGAGGGCTGGGCAAGGTCACCTTGGCTAAAACCTCCATTACCCCCTGCGATTGGCTAAGTGTGGGTCAGGTGTCGTATCCCCTGACCTAGAAGCTCTCTGGAATTTGTCATTTGGAGACCCCACCCACAACAGGAGGGGTTTAGAGACTGACCACCTGTCGCCCACCCCCCACAGAAACCGTCTACAATAAGAAGTGCTCAGCTTCTTTTAGTCTCTCATTCTGCTGAATGGTGTTAACCATTCTTATCTTAAAAGCCTGTTTGAGAATGAAAAGAAATCATATACAATTGTGATTTGCAAGTGGTAGGTGCTTAATTTAATAGTCATTCATCTCCTTTGTGAGGGGATTACACTATGGGTTAAAACTATACATCTGGCACAAAGGCCATAATTGTCGTTGAAAGGTGTTCATGAAGTGGAATGAAAAGCACAAAGAATTATTCCAGGCTGACTGCACTTTCTAATGTTTCCCGGTTTGTTTGGACTGGAGAGGAGTATGTTCCCAGGATTTAAACCTTCGGGGCTGAAGCTTTGCGTGTTCACCAGCTATTCCCAATACTTGCAGAAGTTTCTCTCTTTGGTCTCTCTGAGTCTCTCTTCCCTCTCTTTCTTTCTGTCTTTCCAGTTATTCAGACTACTGTTTATAGTGTTATAGGAAAGGGAGAGGGGCACCCCTGCACCCCCAAACCTGTCTGCTCTAAATAGGTTCTGCCATTTACCACATCAAGACAAAACATATAAGACCTTCAATGGAAAGAAACTTTAATGCAGTTAGTGTGCAATACAGAAAAGACAAAAAATAGAGTTTCTAAGTCAGACACCCGAAGTTACCCATCCCCTCGTGGGTATAAGCCCACCCAAAAGGGATTGGCCCAAAGCAAGGCCTGAAAGCTGCCATAAGTCTAAAGCACCTTTCCGCGGGAACCCATAGAAAAGGGCCAGAAATGGCCAGACAAGTCTGGGAGGAAAAGAGCAAAATCAAAATCAAGATAAACACTGCCATTGTCAACCTCCCCACGGGTCTCTCACCCACATCTGCTTCAATCAGTCTAGGAAATAAGAAATAAGAGCTGCTTCTTCTCATGTCTCTCCTCCCTGTGCCTCCCTCAGGTCACCTTCTGGCTCTCCATCCTGCTTCCTTCCATCTTCAGCCTCCTCTCCAGATTCTTCTTCTCCCTGCTCAGCTCCACCCTCCTTCTGGGCAGGGCAGGGAACCTGGAACCTCCCCTTTTCCTGGGGACCACCCTGTTACAATATGATTGTGCCCAACTCTGCTCCCTCTAGAAATGTACTTTCCTCCTCAACTCTCCCTCGGTTTACAGGCTTCACTGGGGAGGGTTTTCGAGTCTGAGTGATGTGAGAGAAAATCCGTGCCTTTGCTCACCACACACACCTTTCCCCTTCAGGTTATCCTCTCCACGCCCCTGAAGCCTACTTTCCTTATTTCAAAAAGCACAACGTAACTGCCATTGTGAGGCTGAACAAGAAGATCTACGAGGCCAAGCGCTTCACGGACGCTGGCTTCGAGCACTACGACCTCTTCTTCATCGACGGCAGCACCCCGAGCGACAACATCGTGCGGCGCTTCCTCAACATCTGTGAGAACACAGAGGGAGCCATTGCGGTCCACTGCAAAGGTGCGCGGGGCCCCGGCAGGCACTGGCCACAGCAAAGCGTGCAGAGCAGACCCAGGCGTGCCTTTTTACAAAATGCGCTTTACTTATTTCTAAAAACTGGAGCGGAACCCATTTAATGTCCCCTTTCTAAAGAAAGGCCTGTGGATGGGGACCGTGGGTGGTGCTGAGTCCTTCAGGAGGAGGCAGATTTTCTGGTCTGGTTACAGGACAAACCCAATGTGAATTGGGTGGATGCTCACCTGTGCACTTAAAGGGATTTATGATGAGATTTAACTGCAGGCACCTATAAAAACGATTAATAATGGGTTTATTGACATGAGAAAGGCAAATGAATAACTCAGAGAGGAGAGAGATAAGTTGGTTAATGTGTCCTATCGGTTTTGTTGACCTGGAACACAATAGCATGCTGAGAACTGGTGAAAAGCCAAGAGTCAAGCAGTGAAGCAGGAGGCCAAGAGAACTCCAAGCCCACATGTCTGTTGTTTTTTTTTTTAAGATTTATTTATTTATGCATACAGAACTGTGGTACAGGCCAGAGGTGCAGGGACAGTGAGAGGGTTCACTAGAGACAGAGTGGGGAGCAGAACAGGCATATCTATAAAGCACACTGCTGAAGGGAGCAGCGGACGAGACAGGAGAGGTCTGCTGCACCATGTGGTCACCTCCAGGGCTGGGGAATCGAACTTGCACTGAAGTGACTGTGGCTAGCTTGCAGTGCTGTGCTTTAACACGCTTTGCCACATCCGGCTTTTTATCCAAATATCTCTGCTTAACTCCACCCTCCGTTCCCAGCAATCCCCACTTTGGTGATGCTGAGATGTGTAGTTCTGGTGTCTGGGTTGGGGGTGGGGTCCACAAACCTGTATCTATAGAGTTTGTTCAGGACATCCTTTCCCCTAATAGTCTGAGCAGTCAACCTCGCTGACCACTGGGCTACATGTGGGAGTAACCACAGCAGCACTAGGCTGGCCCAACACCTTCACTTCAGAACAGTGGTCAGGAGGCAAAGGTTGCTAATTCTCCATTTCTTCTTATCCTCCGTAATTGTCCAATTCCTCTCCATTTTCTTCCATTCATTGATATTCAGTACACCCATTTTTATCATCCAACTACCTATCCCACCTAGACTTTTGTGTTGTGGGATGGTGTTTTCCCTGCCCTTTGCTAGGGGATGGTGGCATTCTGCTTACTCTTCCCAGACGTGTTTGGAAGAGTGGTGGAAATGAACCTCTGGCCTCAGGGTGACTACTTGGGGCAGGAGTCACTTAGGTGAGAGGAGGCATAGGACTGCCAGATCTTAGCATGTGAAAACACAGGCTGCTCTGTTAAATTTGAATTTTTGTTGATCATGGAATACTTTTTTAGTAAAATTTCCACAGTTATTGCACAGAACATGCATTTTTCTCTTTCATCTGGCAACCTTTTTGTCAGTTACTCAGAAAATAAGAAATGACATTTCTTCCAAGCCTAGATATCAGGCTGGTGGGGGTGACGGTGGGAGGGGGGTTGCAGGTAAAGTCTGTTTTAGGTTGTTCCAGCCTGGTGGACTTTGATTTTAGAGAAATCACTTTGATCTCCAAGGACAGAACCTCACATGCAGTTTTTGATACCGCCACTGGGTGGTGCTGTTCCCACGGTTTGTTTAGGAACCGGTTTCTATTGCTATGCTAATTGTCTAGTAGGTGTTGCGGTTCTTGCTGTTCTTGCTAAGTGCTGCAGTACCTGACTTAGTCAGACAAGCATTGCTTTCTTTCTGACAGAAATTAAAACACCCTTTTCTAGGCCCTTGTTTCTATGTTTAAGATTTGAGTAGGCGGAGGTACTTTGCTGCGCACGTGAGCAGCAAGGGGAAGTTGCTTTTGTCGGAGACCCTGGCACATAGGAATGACCCCCATGCGCCCCTGCTTCACCAGCGAGCTCCTTTGGGTCAGGATCCTGGCGGGCGGACTGAGGCCTGCTTGCCAGGGACTTCTCTGTCTCCGAGGTGAGCTGTTGGAAAGGTGTCTCTGATTATGGACTAACCAGCAGGTTAAGGTTAGGGTGGCACGGAGCTGGCTTGTTCTGGGTGTGATCCACCAGCTCTTTTTCCATCCTAAAGATAACCTGGGCCCTAGATAAAGCATGGTTTCATAGCTCTCAATGAACAGTGGAATTTGAGAGCTAATGGACTCGTGACAGCTACTAATGTTTAGCAGGAAATAATCACAACCTCTTTCAAAGATTTTTGTGTGTCATAAAAATCAGATTTTTTCCTGGCTTTCTCTCCCAGTACATTTGTTTTATGAATACCAAACCGTGTCCTTTCTGCATGGGTCTTGTTTGGACAAATTCCAGGGAGAAGAAATGCAAAGCCTTCATTAAACCTCTGCATTGTCCATAGCATTCCACACCTTACAAAGATTGTGAAAATGAACCTATCCCATGTTACACATTCTTGTTACTGGTATTCTCTTTATCTTTGATCTGAATGTTGACACTGTAAGAAGTATATATAATGACACACACAAATAGAAAGTAGAAATAGATATTGCATCACTAAATTGCAGTTTAAAAAACCTCTTTTTTAAAAATTTAGCATTGAGTTTAGTTCTTGGATAAGAAGGTCATATTAGCTTGTGATGACATCTTTTTGAATGTTCTTCCATTTGTATACACATGTAGGATTCTTTTATAAGGGTTACACCTTTGAATTAATTACAGCTGTATTGCTTTTAATAGCAGACTTATCTACTATAGGCCTATTAATTATTTTGACATCTGCCCTAATTAAGTCAGCTTAATTTTCCGGGAATTCAAGCAGCCGTGAGCATTTTAATTGAACTGGAAGGAGGAGGAAGAAAGACTCTTACCCAGTGTCAAATGAACTTCGGCAGCTGCTAGAAGGAGAATGACTATATCAGTCCTCAACATAAAGTACGATAGATAGAGACACTAGGAACTCATTTTCTGGAAATGTGTGAAATCTTACAATGATTCAATATCTGCAGTTTTACCTTTTGGTTGATAAAAGGGTTGGCTCTAAAGTTGTGAAGTTTTCTATTACAAACGATAGTTTAGAGAAGGGTGACCTGGTGATGGTTGAGCTGTGCTTGTTGAAGTTCGAGAAGGCGCTTACCCAGGTATAAATAGCACACTTTTCAGCATCTCTCTTCATGCCAGAAGCCCTTTAATTAGGAATGCTTTAAAAAATTTGTTAAAGTTTTTATGGAAACTTAGTGAAATGTTCCTATTCTGTTGAATTGTGGTGAGCGCTGCGAACTATTCAGTGCTAAGTAGGTTCTTTTTATAGATCTAAATTATAGACTCTTTTTTAAAAAGGGGGAAGCAACTTTAGTTTGAGAAAAATTTGAAAATTTCTGCATCACTTTTTTTTTTTTTTGGTGTTGAACATGTGTCATTAGGAGGCAGGTAGCTCCTTTCACATAGAGGGGACGCTTGTCTTAGAGGGGACCCTTGTCTTAGAGAGGAAGTGGGTTCTGGTTGCTGGTCTCCCTCTTGCCGAAGTGTTGTGTCAGTGCGATTACCTCATTAGTCTTGTCTGCAGTCAGGCTTCAACCCACTCTGAGGAACAGAAAGGCAAATTACTCTTAAGTCTTATTGTCTTAAGGGAAGAGCCCCACTGAGACCATAATGAAGTTTCAGTCTTTCCTAAACAATGTGGATGTTTTTGATCTTGGGTAGAAAGGTAATTAAAATGAAAATAGCCCCTCCCTCCCTCCCAATAAAGCCCTCATCTAATAACACACTGTATTAGTGTAATATTGCCCCCCCTGGAAAAATTGTTTTTTAGGGGTAAAGGAAACTCTTTTTTTGGTACAAAGCAAAAGAGATAGGCATTGTATCACTGGCAGTAAAGTTTTATGGAATATGATTCAGAAACAAAGTCTGAAAAGTTTCTGGAGGGGGCATTAATGAATCAAGATGGAGAGTAAATTAGGATTTTCTGATTTAGGGACACACCTTTTTCACACTCAGGAAACTAAGAGGGACCTTGAAATGAATTGTGTGTCATGATTTGATTTTTCTTTCTTGGTGGAACTTGAGTAATGGCGTATATCCCAGCATTTGCTCGTGTGCTGCTGTCTTAACAGCCACTGAAATACTCTGTATCTCTGAGTGCTGGGGAGATCAGAAAAGATGCATTTTATTTTGACTAGGAAGAGGTGACAAAGCATCCCTGGACGGGTGAGGGGAGTTTCTTAATATGTAACTTCCAAAATCCCCTTTTCTTTTCTGACTAAATAATTTCACTGATGAGATGGACATTGTGCCAATTTTCCAGGTCAGAAATTCAGTGTTCTGTGACCTACAACTCTTAATTCCATCTTGCCACTCTGCTCAGACCCCTGTGAGCCAGGCTTGCTTCCTGCCCCAGAGTGCTTCTCCGTGGCTCCTGTTCTTTCCCGCACAGCTCTTAGACCTCCGCCAGGTCATCTCACTTTTTGCCTCCAAAATATCGGGCAGTGTCATCTTGTTCTTTCCATTGATGAAAAAAAAAATGAAGATTTTTTTTTGCCTCATAGCAGGTGTGTGTTTGCTAGCTGTTTATAAATCATGGATTCCAGAATCATTACAAATGGATGTGAGTTCATCAATGTATCATCTGTATATATCGAAGATTAGTAACAGGTGGCAGAGATCTGTGCCCAGGGCGTGTATCTGATTTGGGGAGAGTATCCTCACGAAGTCAGCTTACATGCAGCTGAGTTACTTTCTGCTCTACACACTCACGTGTTCTGCAGCCAGACTTGCACTTAGCCAGTCCTTAGTTGAAAATGCTCAGTGACCTTTCTGCTCTTTGGGTGGGCTAAAGTCCTCATCAGTGACATGTTTGTTATGACACCAACAGCTCTCAGTCACTCCGCTTTGCTCTGAGAGACTCACTTTAATTAAACCTAGTTTCTGAGCTTGTTGCTTCCTAGTTACATGTGTGTACATACATGCACATGTATGTACACACATATACACACATAACATACATATCTCCTTATGCCTTTATACACATATATGTATTTAAAATATTGTCTAAAATATAAAGTCCTGCCAATTTTTACTTCTCTGGCTAGAAAAAAAAATGTAACAAGACACTTTGAAAAATTTGGAATTCACAGCAATAAACAATACTTCTTTGGAAATCATTTATAATTATGATTTTCATTTAATACATAGAGATTGGGTTCAACATAAGGAATACATACTGGTAGCAAGATTATTTTACCTCATTAATTTTTTTTTAGATTTACTGTATATTTATTTCTTATTTAATTGAGGTCACATGGGTTTACAACACGGCATATGATGAGGGGAATCGGTTCACATGTCCTCAGAGGTATGTCCCCACACCACACCCACCACCAAAGCACCGTTAGCCCCTCATCATTGACTCTCGAGTCCCCCCTTATTCTCACTTTCACCCCTTCTCCCCCCTCCTAGCTTCTGCAGCTGATTTCGAGGGTTTGTTTCGGCTTAGTTGTGTCAATGCCTTTGTTTTGATGGACCTCTTTTATAAAATGAAATAGCTTCAGGGAATGAAGTTTCTGTTTGCCTGGTTCTTTCTCAGAGACCCGAGAGCTCTTCCAGGGGAGAGAGCTCGCCCAGTACCTGGCGAGTAGTAGGTCTTCCCTCAGAAGTTAGTGACTGATTGAGCAAATATTGAAATCTTGGTCTCTAACATCATTAAACAGACTTGACACCATGTTAAACAGAGGTTAGGAAGGATGTCCACCTTCCAGAAAAAATACTGAATGTAGTGCGGCTTAGTAGCCGCTGGGGCTTTCATAACTATGGTATCTCCTAACTTTGATTCTTGCTTCCTTATACTAAAATCATTTTTAAATCCCTAACTATTTACATAGTTTAAAAAAATGACCTTGAGGCCCTCTCTGGTGGCACAGCAGGCTAAAGCACAGCATTGCAAGCTGGCCATAGCTGCTTCAGTGAGAGTTCGATCCCCGGCCCCGGAGGTGACCCACATGGCGCAGCAGACCTCTCCTGACATGCCTGCTGCTCCCCTGAGCAGTGTACTTTGTCAATCTGCCTGTCCCGATCCTCACTCTGTGTCTGGTGAATCTTCTCATGGCTCCTGTACCTCTGGCCTGTACCCCAGTTCTGTATGTGTAAATAAATAAATATTTTAAAAAATGACCCTGATGATAATGATGGTAAGTTACTCTACTGTCTTGTGTATCATTCACAGACAAATACTAACTATAGATGCATCTCCCTGGGGTGGGGGTGGGATGGGGCCAAGGACAGGCAGCACAGAGAACACCTGACAGGTAATACTTGGCAAGTGTTTGTCAGGGAAACAACTTTGCTTTACCTATAATTACAAAGACAATCATTTCCAAAGGTCCCCAGGGTTGAACTTGTTAGTTCCAAGTGCCTTGCTCTGATTTTTTAATTTTCTCATCTGTTTATTTTAATCCTATGATCTATTATAAACAGATTTCTTAAGTATCTGGTAGCCCCACATCCTATAAAAAGCATCCATTATTATCTAGACTTGAAATTCTGTCCTTCTACTTGAAACCATTGCAGTTTTTCATTTCGGCATTTTTGTGGATGCATTTGCTGTATTTTGCATTTCTTCTTCTGTTTCCTTCTTTTCCAGCCGGTCTTGGAAGAACGGGGACGCTGATAGCTTGTTATGTCATGAAACACTACAGATTTACACATGCGGAAATAATTGCCTGGATCAGAATATGCCGGCCCGGCTCCATTATCGGCCCTCAGCAACACTTCCTGGAGGAGTGAGTATGTGGTGTCTGGGAGCTCGCTGCAACCTCGTTCCTGCTTATTTCTACCTCTTGTTCCCATAGTTGTGGACTCTGGTTATAAAATGGCTCCATTGTTAGGAAAGTCTGTGCCTCAGATGGATTATTGTTGATTTGACAGCTAATGCATTCGAACTTCCTACCTTTTATATCTCTTAGATCAGGTGAGAGTGAGAAGAAAATCACAGAGCCTTCTCTGCCTACCTTTTTCCTGTCATTTTCTAGGTGTGATCTGGCTGCAGTGCAATTTTCTTATGTCATCCTACTTGGCACTTTTCATTCTTTTCTTTTGTTTGCATGTCTAAAAGCAGAATGAGAAAAAAACACAACTAAGGTCAGTAAGTGATTTCGGTGACATGGCTGTTCTCCTGAGAGCATTACTAACTAATGTAGCTGTAATTTGTGTTACCAAAGAAGAGAAATGAAAACTGACTTATAGGCCCCGCCATGAACTCGCTCTATAACTAGCTAGGAGAACACCTATCACTGCATCCATTCATTCGTTCATTCACATACTCATTCATTAACTTTTTGTCAAACCCCAGCTCTCAGGGGGAGAGACTTAACCTGTAAGGACACATCCCCTTTGGGCTTCCTCTTAAAATTCCAGAAATTGACATCAGTTTACCCACTCATAAAATAAGGAGATGAAATTTAACGTTAGCTGCATTGGGTCCAGCTCTAGAATGTTATCAGTTAATGATGTCTGATACTGACATTTCACTATTTTTTCTTTTTCTAAGTAGCATTTTTTCCCATACCACAGGTTCATTTACCACTTAGCTCATTTTATTTTGGTGATCATGAACTTCACAAATGGTTCAAAGGGTCTGAGTCTGCTGAGGGATTTATTTTAGTTGCCAATCCCAGAGGGAATAACTGCTAAAAAACAAGTGCTAAAAAATGTGCCGTTACGCCTTAGCTTAAGAGAACGAGGCAGCCATGCAATGAATACACAAGGAAAAAAAATAAAAGGCTTGAGAACAGATCATTAAGAAGACAGAAGTTCCTCGGTTTCTACCATATGAGATAAAATAATTCTGTTGTTTAGGGCTTTATTCTTTCCTCAGCTGCTTCCTGTCTGGCATTCTGTGTGCACAGAGCTTGGAGCTCTGTGTTGTGGGTCTGCCAGGTGCTCGCTGTAAGTTGAATCAACAGCCTTAGGATCAGAAAACAAACAAAAAGCCCCCTACTCCTAACTCTGGTTCTTAATTTTGCTTTTTTATGGAATTGACATGGGTTGACAGCACTGTATGTGAGTTAGCAGTTAGGATCAATCACACCATCCAGGTGTATCAAGCCTGGTGCTTTGAGCCATTCAATCAATCTCTTAGAATCATTGTTTGGAAGAGTGCTGATGTGTTAAGTGTCTCTTGAACGCTTACCCTACACCTGGCAGCTCCTGAGGTGGGGAGGCGCAGCTGAGAATACCACCCGTAGCCGCTTCAGAATAGTGGTTTCCAAGCTGGCCTACCCCATACCTGTGTGTGGCATCAGAGGTGGCATCTTGTTTTACACGACTGTACACTTCCTTTTGTTCTCGTCTCTTTCTCTCATTTTTCCCCCCTTTCCAGCTTGGTGTCTTGAGCAGCCCCATGACAAAAGACATTGCTTAGTGTGTGGAACACATTAATTTTTTCAGTGGCTGCTTGTGAGGTGTGCTCTCTGTCGGCCAGGGCTGGTGGTCCTGGGGATACAGCCATCCACAGGACAAACGAGGTTCTTTCCCTCCAGGGTGCTGAAATTCCTGGTTAAAGGAGTCAGCAATAAGAAGCAAGTGTGGAAGTCAACATTTGAGATGATTTCTGACGGCAGTGTGATGAGGCATGAGTGATGTGGGGAAAGGCTTTTTGCATTGAGCACTCCAGACAGGCTTTGCAAAGAGCCCTACCTTGGAAGGTGAGAAGGAGCCATTGCTTCTGAAGTCAGAATTGTGTCTCCAACAGTGAGCCCTCAAAGGTCCTGAGATGAGAACACATTTACCATTTTTTTGTTCAAGCTTACCATTTTTGGAGCTCAGGAAGAAGGGGAGTATGGCTGGAATATAAGGAGCTGGGAGTGGGTGGCTTGAGAGGTAGGCTCAGTGAATGTTCGCAAAGTGCACAAACCCATGTAAACCACCCTCAGGATCAGGAAATAGAACATTTCCCAGCAGGCAGCTGCTCCACTGGCGTCCCCTTCATTCCCTCTCCAGCTGCTCTGCCCAAGTAACCCCTGTTTTACTTCTGACACG
>NW_004567127.1:14103065-14107733 GCF_000260355.1 Condylura cristata | reverse complement strand
CCATGTGGTTGCCTCCGGGCAGGCAGGGATCGAACTCATGCTGAAGTGGCTTTAGCTTTTTAGTGCTGTGCTTTAACCCGCTGCGCCACCAGGGAGGACCGCTCACACACTACTTTTTTGGTGATCTGGTTTTTTAAATTCGAGTCATTATATTTTGGCTTGTGGTGGTAATTGGCTTGGTAGTTTTTATTTGCTTTTCCCTGATGGCTAGTGAGATTGAATATCTTTTCATGTCTAGATGTAAAATACACATACAGCCACTTGTATTTTCTCTTTTATGAAATACCTTTTTATGTCTCTTACCTGCCTTTCTATCAGAGAACCTACAAAGACTCTTTGCCTTTTTTCATTGACTTCTAAGTGTGTAGATATTCTGTGTAATGCAAATATAGCCTCCACTCTCATGTATATGTTCTAGGTATTAGTCCTTTGTTGAATGGTTTGCAAATTTTTTTTCTCCATTTGTAACTTGTCTTTTTATCCTCTTACTAGGGTATTTCACAGAACAAAAGTTTTAAAATTTGGTGAAGTCCAATTTATCAATTTTTTCCTTTTTAAAAAAAATCACATGCTTAATATCAGTTCTAAGAACTCTTTACTGAGACCTAGATCCCTGTGACTTCTGATAGATTTTCTCCCCCCTAGACAATTCACAGTTATATGCTTTCATTAGGCCTGTGATTCATTCTGAGTTAACATGTGTAGAAGGTGTGGTATTTGGCTCAAGGTTAGTTTTTTTCACCATGGATGTCCAGTTGTTCCAGCACCATTCATTGAAAAAGTTACCTTTTCTCCATTGCAGTAATTTTATATCGTTGTCAAATCAGATGGATATTTGTGTGGGTTTGTTTTCCTGCTCTTGATTCTGTGCCACTGGTGGTGTGTGTTCTTTCCTCCGCCACACTCTCTTCACTGTTTCACTCTATTATGAGTCTTAGTATTACAAGAGTGATGCCTCCCACTTGTCCTTTTTAAAACAAAATGATCTTATGAACACCTTTTCTTTCCATAGAAAAAATAGAATAATCATGTCCATATTTACAAAATTTCAATTTTAAAAACAATAAGTTCAACTTCTATATCAGTTGGTTGGGGGAGAACTGATATCTTTAGTATCTTTATTGTTGGATCTTCCAAGTCATAACTATCTCTCTTCGTTTATTTAAATCTTCTTTGATTTCTTTCATCAACATTATATACCTTTCAGTATACAAACCTATATTGTTCAATTTACAGCTACATGTTTCATTTTTCTTTTGGGTGATTATCAACAGTATTGCGTTTTTAATTTTAGGATCCATGTGTTAATTGCTAGTAGGTAGACATGCAATTTGATTTTTCTATCTTTGTTTGCTAAAACTTAGGAGAGAGAAGAGGGAGAGGGAGGGAAATACTTGTGGCCAGTTCTGCATAGACAAGCCTGTATTCTTTAGACAGGGACAGTTTTATTTCCTTTCCAATCTGTGTGGTTTTTTTCTTTTTCTTTTTCTTTTTCTTCCCTTTTCCTGGTTGCCCAGGTCAGAATTTGTAGCACTCTGATAAACAAGGGTGATGAGAGCCACCCCCTCCTGCTTTGTTTCTAAGCTTGGAAAGGGCAACTTCCAGGCATTCACTATTAAGTATAGTATGAATTGGAGCTTTGCTATAGCTGTAGTGTATCAAGTTGAGGAAGTCCCCTCAGATCTATTTTCCTATTCTGTTTTGTTTTTTTGATGGGTGCTTTTTTTTTTTTTTGGTATTTTCTTTTTTAGCTTGTTAATATGATGATTTGCGTTGATTAAAACATTATTGAATGAGTCTTGCATTCCAGGAATAAACCCATTTGACATAAGTGTGGACTTTGCAAATGTGATCCAGTTAATGATTTAAAATTTTTTTTCATTATTTTTGCATAGAAGATCTGGAGTGTAGGCCAGAAATGCAGGGGAGAGAGGATTCCTCAGAGACAGTGGGAAGCAGAACAGGCAGATCTACTGAAATACACTGCTGAGGGGAGAGTGGGAGAGACAAGAGGGGCCTGCTGCACCCTATGAGGGTCAGCTCCCTGGCTGGGGATGGAACTCACGCGATAGGGTGACAGTGATGAGACGTACCCCTTGGCCACCAGGAAGGCCCCAGTTAAGGCTTTTAAAATGGAGATAGCACCCTGGATTATTATGGTGGGTTCAGTGTAATCACAGGGACAAGGAAGAGTTTGCTAGAGGAAAAGGTACATACTGATGAAAGCAGGTTGTATTGACTCTGAAGCTGGAAGAAGGGACACATGCCAAGGTCAGAAAACAGATTCCTCTGTCAGAGCTTCCAGTTAGATCTGACTCTGTCAAATCCTGGGCTCTAGCTCAATGAAACGGATGTTGGATTTCTGACCTCTAGAACCGTACAAAAGTCAATATGTATTCTTCTAAACCACTGTTGGTGCTCGCTTGGTTCAGCAGTGTTGTGTAGATAGGAAACTCATCTATCTGTGGAGATAATGAGCCTTATGAGGTCTGTAATATATGGAGTAGAATACATAGAACCAAACTTTCTTATTTACACTATTTCTACTTTAGAGAACTTGGTGTTGGAACTGGGCAACGGCAGTGTGTAAGGTGATAGGCTGGAGGATGATTAGACACAGAGGCCCAAAATGAGTTTCCTGCAATTCAGAAGGATACTGGAACTTTTCAGAGGGGCTAGGAGTTGGACAGAGGAGTTAGATGGGTACCAAAGATATTTCAAGGAAATTGATCTCAGATTTTGAAGACTGACTAATGTTTTGAAAGATGAAAAGCTTCGTAGTCTGACTAATGATATGAGAGACGAAAAGAGTGACATCAATGATGACGCAAAAGCATGAATAAGTAACACATTCATTAGGGAAGAATTAAGATTAGAATGTTTTCATCTGTCAAAAGAAAAAAGAAAGAGAAGCGATTGAATAGTTAGAGGGATTATATTCTCTCAGAGGTAAAAAATCCAATCAGTGCTTTTTAGGGGAGGTTAATTCTAATATTGGCTTCAAGAGAGCTATTTGGTCATATCCTGCTAGTTCTTAAATGCTAAATTCTGTGCAGGTGTTTGATTTATGCCTCGAAGAAATCTTCGTCTCATGCCACCAGCAATAAGAGACATGCTAGTTAGCATCCTTTTGAGTGGATGGATTTATTGATTGGGAGAGCAACATTTCTATGTTGCTAGGGCTTGAAATTTTACATTCAAGATACTCCCTAGAATATACATGAAACTGTTGGCCATACAACCGTCAAATGTTTTTTTCTTCTGCTTAAAGCTAATATTCTTGAGCTAAAAGTACCATTCCGAACTCCAGACACTTTTACCAACCATCCTTGGAGTTCTTAAAATGACACATACACACATCTCTCTTGTTATTGAGCTTAGTTAAGCTCATTCTGTTCACAGACGCCTGCAGAATTATAAAGATAGGAGCAGGCTGCTTTTACAGTTTGTTTGATTTTATATGGGACTTACCTCTGGATCACACTGACCTCTGGATCATGATACATTAATGCTTTCATTTGTTAGAGATTATTGAGTGATTGATGAGGGTTCCCTTGAGAACATCGGCTCAGAGAGCTCTTTTACTAATAGGACATGCTATTTATCTTAATTTTAAAATAATCTTATTTTTTATCAGAATTTCTTATTGAGATGTAATTGATATGTAACATTAATTTCAGGTAAACAACAAAAGTGATTTGATCATTTGGCAAATGATCACCCCAATAAGCCTAGCCAATATTTTTATCACATAGTTACAAACTTTTTTTTATTGTGCTGTAAACTTTTAAGATCCGTTCTCTTAGCAATTTTCAAATATGCAATATGGCATTACTCATGACACCATGCTGTATATTACAACCCATGACACTGACTTTATAACTAGAAGTTTGTATCTTTTGATTCTTCTTCACTCGCTTTGCCAATCCCTACCCCTGCCTCTGGCAGTCACCAGTCTTTTCTCTGTATGAGTTTTCCTCTTTTTTAAATTCCACATATTTCACTCAATTTCACTCAATATAGTGCCACAAAGTCCACCCTATTGTTATAACTGGCAAGATTTCCTCCTTATTTTTGTTGACTGAATAATATTCCAATGTGTATGTGTGTGCGTGTGTAGTGTATACAAGGGAAGGTATATACACACACACACACCACAACTTCTTTGTTCATTTATTCATTAATGAAAACTTAGGTTGCTTTCACATCCTGGCTCTACAAATAATGCTGTAGTGAAAATGGGGGTGTAGATAGTCCTTATGAGTTTGTGTTTTCTTTTGCTTTGGATGAATACCCAGAAACAGATTTGCTGGACATTTAGTAGCTCTATTTTTAATTTTTTTTGAGGAATCTCTATACTGTCTCCATCGTGGCTGCCCCGATTTATATTCCACCAACACTCTACAAGTATGCCCTTTTTTCACATTCTTATCAATACTTGTTCTTCCTTGATTTTCCTGTTCATATACCTGTTGGCCATCTGTATGACTTTTGGGAAAAATGTCTTCAGATTTTTATCTATTTTTAATTTTTTAAAAAGATTTATTATTTATGTATACAGAACTGGGGTACAGGCCAGGGTTGCAGGGACGGTTGTTTTTTACATAGTGGAGTTTCCATTTTGAATGAATTTGTCTTTCAGGAAACAACAATTGTGTGTTCGTATCT
>NW_004567127.1:14101698-14102681 GCF_000260355.1 Condylura cristata | reverse complement strand
CTGCGCCACCAGGGAGGGCCGCTTCTTAAATCTTAAAGTGTGTAAGAATCGTTTGGGAATCTCGTTAAATGCAGCTCCTGGGTCAGTATGTCTGTGGTGGGACCTGGCATTCTGCATTTCTACAGGCTCCTGGGTGGTCTGATGCTGTTGGTTCAATGACACCATTTTGTAATAAGGGTCTGTGGCTCAGTTTTCTCACCTTTTAGTTGTTAACTTCTGCAACATTCAACGTGGTGCTTATAGCACTTGGTAAATTATACAGTTGAATGGAACAACATCAGAAAATAATAGCATAACCATAGCTCTTTATTTTAGGAAATTACGAAAACAAGAGAAGGAAAAGCTGTTCAGGAAAATGCAAAATACTTGAAATTGTCTAACAATAAGTTCCTGAGTTTTTAAATTAGAACTTGTTCCTATTTTCTTTTTAAATTTGCTTTAAATTATAAAATAAATTGGTGGGACAAGGAATATACCATTAACATTTTAAAATTTATTCGAAAAAATGTAAGAGTTTGCATTTCCTGAAATAAATTAAACTCTGAAATATTTTAAATAGAATTTAAAATAGACAATACTGTGGTTTATTAGCATAATAGCCACATTGCATAATTTGAGTTTGCAGTATTTGACAGTCTTATTTTTGTAGTAACACTCATTTATACACTTTTGGAATTCTTTTCAATATTGACTATTTTTCTGTCATCCGGACCATTTATTGACAGTCAGTTGGCATTGAATTTATGGGTTAAGCAAAGATAAAATCTTAATATAGGTCCAAGTGCTAAGGATTAGTTATATAAGAATTTCTGGCAATGTTGGCATCAGAAACTTATCTTAAATACTCCCATCAATTACTGACGAGAAAAGATTGACATTGTTGTTTTATTGCCTGTGTGAAAATTTGTAGAGGGGAAGAAAGTATTGTCAGCAATGATTCACTAGGTTTAGCTGTAAAAGTTAGTATTTTTTTTTTTTAAAGA
>NW_004567127.1:14098745-14100943 GCF_000260355.1 Condylura cristata | reverse complement strand
CTGAGGGGAGCAGTGGGTGGGTCAGGAGAGGTCTGCCACGCCATGTGGATCTCCTCCGGGGCAGGTGGGGATCGAACTCATGCGGAAGTGGCTTCAGCTTCTTAGTGCTGTGCTTTAACCTGTTGCGCCACCAGTAGCCTAATTTTTTTAAGTGGGCACTATCCCTGCTTCCATGATGGGCCTGGAGTGGTGGAGTAGGAGGTGTACAGGGCAGATTGGCAGCAAGAGTAGCAGTTGAGGTGGGTTAGAAAGTGGGTTGCGTGCCTGCAGGAAGTGACCAAGTAGTAGGTTTACTGGGACAATGGGATCAGGGAGGTAAGCTGGTGTGGAGAAAGGATTGGAGAGAGTGAGGGAGTAAAGAGATCAGCACCCTCTTAAAGAAAATGCACTACCACCACCACAGTGTTCTGAATTCAAAATCCAGAAACACCTATAGCAATGCAACTATCTTGGTTTTCTTTAGATGAATTTTAAAAGCACATTAAAAAAAAAAAAAGACTTTGTGAAGTCTCAGTATCCAAATTACCTAGTAAAGAGGCCAATTTTCTTATGCCCCAGGCCTAGTTATTCCAAAGCTGATTAGTCAGGATTAGCAAATGCCTTGCATTAGTGGAGGATGTATTTTGAGCTGGTATGTGAGCTTCATCGGATTTGATTTTCAAATGCTAAATACTTAAAAATAAATGTTTTACTACTTCTGTTTGAGATGAGGCTTTTAAGGAGTAATAGACACCACAATAAAAGCTCGGGTGGTTTCCGTTGTCAATAGAAAAAGGTATTTGTGTGAAGTGCTGCTTTTTCTTAAGAAGCACTTGCGTACAGCATCTCTTAGCAACACAGAAATCAGCTTTGACACCTTATTCATCTTTAATATTCAGGTTCAATCAAGTCTTTCCAATGATGGGACAGATTGAGTCTTTTCAACGGAGCAAGTGAAAGATGTCACTTTATAATTTTCATCCTTAGGTTTGGCACCAGAGTTTTCATTTCATAACATTCTGGAATTTGAATTTTTTTCAGTTTAATCTCTTTGGAGCTTTAACTTTTCTGTTCTGGCTTCAAGTTTTTGATTCCAAAAGTCTCCCTGTCTTCCTTCAAGTTTGCGGTCAAGTCTAAATTTCCATCCTGAGCTAGTTCCTGAACTCTTGTGTCTTCTGCATCAGACAGTTCAGCCACACCAGTTCCCAAACTGGCTGTGTTATTTAGGATCATTGTTTCTTCAAGCTTTTTTTTTTTTTATCATCATTATTATTTTTTTTACATCATTCTTCATTTTGTGCATTTTTGTTTATCTCAGTTGTAATCCTCCTTTTATTACTTTCTTTGCTCGGGGAATACTCTTTGCTGGCTAAGTGCTGCTCATCTTTCTACAGACTTCCAGATATAAGAGAACTCCTTTCTGATTCTGTCAGGTGTAGTGAAGGGCCTCTTCTCCTTGTGTTATAAGCTCTGTGATTATATAGCTTTAATATTGGATTTTGGTTGTTTACTTTTCTCAAACTCAACTGGGAAATTCTTGAGGAGCGGAATTCTGTCTTTGCTCTGTGTATCCTTATTCTTTCTGTGTGTCTCATTTATCTTAGTTTTTACTGTTTGTGACACAATTGAGTCTGTGAAGTTTAGTTTATTACTGCTGTGGGTTTTATTACTTGGGAAGGTCCAAAGCACTTATCTATGACTTTTCTCAGCTGTTTTTTGAATAGATTGTGTCAAATACTCTGCTCTTTTCTCCTGTTGGAAGGATGTAAGTTTCAAGCTTTGGTGTGGTATTATGAAGAATGTAGGATTAAGTGGAAAAACATCTGAAAATCAAAAATTAGAGCAAGAATTCTTGATTCTTGAAGCTGCAAAGTTCCCAGGAGCCTATTTCATGACTTTATGAAGGTTTGTACAAAAGAAACAGTTGAGAAAACTCTGTTTTGAATACATATTTTTACAGCTGGTATAGAAAACTGCAATGTGATTCAATGATTTTGTTAAACACCCATATTACATAGTCTAAGTTCAGAAAAAAATTCCTTGGTGGTTTGCTTCCAGAAAGCACCTTCTGCCATGACAGAAACTGCCACACTTGTGAATTGTTGTGTGTAGATTCCCAGAATTTCTACTTTATTCATCTGTTTAAAAAATTACCAGAATTTTGTTTTAAAATTTGATCTATTTAGAAACATGCTGAATTCCTTCCTTCCTTCCTTCCT
>NW_004567127.1:14087357-14098625 GCF_000260355.1 Condylura cristata | reverse complement strand
TTCCTTCCTTCCTTCCTTCCTTCCTTCCTTCCTTCCTTCCTTCCTTCCTTCCTTCCTTCCTTCCTTCCTTCCTTCCTTCCTTCCTGTCTTTCTGTCTTTTTTTGAAAGACTAATTTATCTTATGCATACAAGAACTGGGGTGTGGGACAGAGGTGTTGGGGGTGGGGTGAGAGGATTCACCAGGGTTAGAGTGGGGATCAGAACAGATAAATCTACTGAAATACACTACGGAGACTGAGGGAACAGAAGCTAAGACAGGTGGGATCTGGTCAGCTCCCTGGCTGAGGATCAAACTCATGTCGCAATGGCTGGTGTTAGCTTGATAGCACTGAGACTTTAACCCCTGTGTTACCAGGGAGGACCCAACACACTAAGTTTCTTAGATAATTTAAACTAGTTTTTTAATTTTAGAACAATGCTAGAAGTGGTTAACCAGCCCTATATGTGGATAACATATTGTATATCTAGAACCTCTGTATTGGACTCTCAGAAATCACATGTATAGGTATTTCTTTCTCCTTTTTGTTTTGTTTGGAAAATCTGGAAAAATGAGCAAAAAGTAAAAGAAAAAAATAATGTCTGAAAGTAGGATATAGGGTATTGTATTTAATAAAGCCTTCCAACTATCCAATCCCACCCCATGCTATTAATATTTTGGAATTGATTCTACTACTTCTAAAGGTACTTTATAAAAATAATGTGGTGAAGTACTACCTGCTGTCTTTTATGATAGCTGTTTTGAAGTCTCTTTTTTATACATGCTGTTATTTCTGCTTTGATTCTCTCCTAGATGACTTTTTTTTTTCTTTCAGTGAAGAAAACAAGTGAAACATTTGTTTTAAAATACTTTTTAAAAAGTCTAACATTGTAGATATAGAAAGGAAAATTTTCCCTGTACCAGTCTAAGGGATAACTAAATGTTTTGGTCTATATTCTAGATAACTGAACTTTTAACATTATTACTTTCTTTCTGGTTTTACAAAAATGGGATCATACTTTCCCCAATATATCACCTTATTTTGCACTCAGAAATGCTGTATTTCATGTACTTTCCTCCCTGTATATCCACCCCAAACTTTTCAGTGACTTTAGGAAGTTTCACAGGATGGATTGACTGTTATTTAAGAAGCTGCTTGTTCATTAGGATGGCACCAATAGTTTTCTAGTACAAAAAATGCTGCAACAAGCTTTTTGATATTCTTTATTCCCCTGTGCTTTTCAGTAGGATGATACCTAGATGTGGGAATTTTCTGGGTTGAGATTTGTTGTAATTTATAGGTTAACCTTCAAGATTTTCAATCATATTTATCATAAATAATATCATTCTGATTTGAGAATAACCTTTGTTTAATGGAAAGAGGAATCCCTTTCCTCAGATTCCAATGTTGTTTCCCCTCATGTTTTAATCTGAATTTTATGTAATTTATGAAACATTTGAGATAAAGTATTACTTGTTCTTTCAGTTATTTTGAAAAGGATCTCTATGGTGTTTTGTCAGCATTCTTGATAATGCTACCTACCATTTCATTGGGTGCTGATATTCCTTATTATGAGTGCATGCTTTCAGTTTAACTATTTTGTATGACTGTGGTTGAGAATAGAACTAAAAAATAGATCACCCGGTGACATAAGTATTAATAAAATTCTTTCTAGCTTGGATGATATGTCTATTGGTGGAAACTTATCTAAAACACAATAGACCAAATAGAATAGAGTAGAACAAAAACTTCTATTACAACTTATAATTGAAGAAATATACAAGGGGACTCTATCCATAAAAAGAGAAACACCAGGTGGTCATTGTGCTTACACATTTTCATTGCCTTCTTTATGATCTGGAAAAATGTGTAGTTGTACTTTACTGAATTAAAGGAAGCTTATAGATGAATTTCATATTTTCTTTTCCTCCTACGGGTAACCTAATTGAATGATAAGCATTGGTTTTAGATGAAAAGAGTTTCTGGGGTGTGTTCAGGACCTTTCCTGGTATTGCACACAGCTAGGTGTTTTGTACTTTTTTTAGGTAATTTATCAAACTCAAGTTCTTTCATTGACATCTCTGTGTCCAGTTTAACTACAGCTATTTTGTTTTTTAAAAAGATTTATTTATTTATGCGGGCCCTCCCTCGTGGCGCAGTGGGTTGAAGCGCAGCACTGGGAAGCTAAAGCCACTTCAGCACAAGTTCGATCCCCGCCCAGGAGGTGACCCACATGGCATGGCAGACCTCTCCTGGCCTGCCCACTGCTCCCCTCAGCAGTGTACTTCCTCGATCTGCCTGTTCTGCTCCCCCCTCTGTCTCTGGTGAATCCTCTCACCTGCCCCCAACACCTCTGGCCTGTACTCCAGTTCTGTGTGCATAAATTAAAAAAAAAAAAGATTTATTTATTTATGCATACAGAACTGGGGTGTTGGCCAGAAGTGTAGGGGATGAGAGGATTCACCAGAGACAGAGCTGGAAGCAAAATAGGCAGATGTACTGAAATACACTCCTGAGGGGAGCAGTGGGTGAGACAGGAGAGGTCTGCAGCGCCATGTGGGTCAGCTCCCTGGCTGAGGCTCAAATTCATGATGAGGTGGCTGTGGAGCTGCGCTTTAACCTGTTGCACCACCAGGGAGGGCCAACTACAGCTGTTTTAAAAGATCAAATTGCTCTGTAGATCAGCATGCTGATTTTAAGTTCATATTTAAAAGACAGATGAACTCAGTCTTTATTGCTATGGAATTTGCTATGGAATTGGAGAAACTCACTCATTAGCTCATTTATGGTTTTATTTTATTATACATATATACATACATACACATATGTATATATATATTTGCATCATTGTTCATTTTTGTATAATGTCTGCTTTCTTCTGTCAGGTGTACAGTTCCCGCCACTAGTGCACACATGCACCATCGCCACAGTCCCTTGTGCTCTTCCCTCCCGTCTTGATCCCTCTGCTTTACCCTTCTTGCAGACTATCTCTGATCTGTGGTCACCTCATGTATGCCTTTGCAGGTATATCTTTGAAGATAGGCATTTGCATTAAAGTACTACTTTACTATAATTTATTTATTTTTAAAGATTTATTTATTTGTGCATACAGAACTAGGGTACAGGCTAGAGGCTCAGGGATGGTGAGAGGCTTCACCAGAGACAGAGTGGGGAGCAGAACAGGCAGATCGACGAAGCACACTGCTGAGAGGAGCAGCGGGTGGGTCAGGAGAGGTCTGCCATGCCATGTGGTCACCTCCATGGCAGGCGGGAATTGAACTCTTGCGGAAGCGGCTTTAGATTCTCAGTGTTGTGCTTTAACCCGCTGTGCCACCAGGGAGGGCCTATTTTGGTTTTTAAAGAGTAACCTTTCCCCCTTATCCTAAGGTTTCATAATCTTTCCAGCCTGATTTGTAAATCTTTACCTGCTCATCTTTTTATCTATTTCATATCACAGTTTTGAAGATTTGATACTAATTTGAGATTATTTTGGTTCTTTTTCTTCTTTTGACAGAAAACAGGCATCCTTGTGGGTCCAAGGAGACATTTTTCGATCCAAATTGAAAAATAGGCCATCTAGTGAAGGAAGTATCAATAAAATTCTCTCCAGCTTAGATGATATGTCCATCAGTGGAAACTTATCTAAAACACAAAATGTGGAGAGATTTGGAGAGGTAAGTTTTCCTTAAGAAGGTTTTTGTATTTGTTAAGACTAACCTGTGTTTGTTTCTCTGTTGAGCGTATATAACAGTATCTCTCCTTTGAGATGCTGATTATACCAAAGTTTTAGATACAGAATCATCTACCAGTAAAGGAAGAGTTGCAGCAAAGAAAGCAATTATTGTTAAAAAGGAAAAAGCAGTAATTTAAGGAGTACAGTTATAACGGAGGATACTCTGATTTGGAGCTATTTACAAGAAGAAAATAGAAACACAAATGTTATCTTTGAAAATGGAAATAAGTATTAAGAAGAAACAATTTAATGTGACAACTGAAGAAATCGTACATATCCCAGGCTTTACTTTAAAAGCCTCAAATTCCTGTTGATTTCTAAAGTGAAGTCCAGAGTTGAAAACATAACTAGGGGCAACTTTTGAAAACTGAGACTTTAATGCAAGCAAACCACTTTAAACAGTTTATGTACACTGTCTGACTTAATCTTTGTAACTACATGGTGATGAGTTAGATAATATCATTTCTTTCATAGTAAGGAGATTGAAAAGCAGAGAGGTTGTAACTTCAGTGTTGGAAATATTCAGTCTTATATACCAGATTCCAAATCTGCTCTTTCTATAAAACTCTACTACCTCCGAATATAAAAATGTAGGTGACATTACCAAGAGTTAGGCTCATCGGTGTTTTGGCACCAGGATCTGTTCCCTTCTAGTTTTCCTCTTGTGTGGATCAGAAACTAAAGTCGCATAAAACCTGTGATTCATATTAGGCTACAGATTGTTTATACCTGGAGAACTAGGAGTCTAACTCCTAATTTAGTTAATAGGCCTCACGTGAGATTTAGCACCTGGATTACATTTATATTTTTATGTGGCCAAAAAAAGCAATAAATCTGTTGAAAGTATTTAATAGCTTAGAAGTATTTAAATAGTAAGTATAGATTTATATTCTGCTGGGCAGTGACCCAGTCCATCAGCACATGGGCTTTGCACAGAAAACTGGCTCAAGATTAATACCCTTTTAGAAGCCAAAAGGGAAGGAAGGCACCATAACTCTTAGGTTAATGACTGACACCCAAGCCTGTTTCTTTCATCAAGAAAGATAACCTGAGTTCTTGAAGATGAGGAGAGTGAGGTGGGCTTTTCCCAAGGACAGAGGATTGGTTATGCTAAAGGAACTGATTTTCAGCCTGATGGTATGTTCTCCAGAACAGCCACAGATGAAGTGGCTAAGTTTACTTGTTTGAGTCATCTGTCCTGACAAAATGTAAATCTTAGCCAAGGTCATGTTGATGTTAAGCGTCTTTGTTGACTTTTTTCTTGTCTCTGTGTTGTAGTTAGGCCTATTCAAAGCAAACAAAACGGATATGAACTGACATATTAATGTGAGAATACAGCTAAGAAAGAAAACTTTTCTTGCTCTGGTCAGCATTTCCTTCCAGAAAGAGTTCAAATAAATAGGGCCTTGAGTTGTGACCTCTGAAAAGACACATAGATGAGTATATACTCATCTATCGGAGAGACATATTTATCTTGCAGTAAGTAACACAATGCTTTCCTCCTCTATATAAAAATGTGTATTAAATTAACACCTGGTAGTTAGAACATTTCTGTTTCATACTTTGTTTAGCTTCTCATTTGTTGAACTTAAGAATAACATTGATTTATTACTGGGAGAGTAAAGAGTACAATATGAAAATCAGTCAGTTTTAAACATGAGCATATATTCAGATGTTGGCTTTGTTCCCTCTTTCCTAGCTTATACATCCTTCCCAAGCAATTACTTTATTTATTTATTATTATTATTAGTTTAACGTTTTATTTGTTTATGGTTAGAAGAACTGGGGTTTAGACCAAAGGTGACAGCTGAGGGAGAGGGTTCACTAGAGATGGAGTGGGGAGCAAGAACAGGCGGGTTTACTGAAGCACACTGCTGAGGGGAGCAGTGGGCAAGACAGAAGAGGGCTGCTGTGCCATGAGGGTCAGCTCCCTGGCCGGGGATGGAACTCAGGCTATAGGGGAGATAGTGCTGAGACTTAACTCCTAGGCCACAAGGCCCTAAAATACTTATTTTAGTTTAGTCACTCACCAGTGCTATTGTTTTTACATTCAAGGAGCCAGAAATAAAAGATTGAGAAATGCCAGAGAATGATGGTATGATTAATCTTTAAGCCGTGACATATATGGGCTCTGGATTACTTCATAGTTAAGTGATACTTTATATAACTCCTCCTTTTCTTCCCAGTGTATCTGGTGCTGGCTTCAGAATATTCCATGACTCAAGGGAGTCATTTTATTCAAAGTAACTGTATCAGAGCTTGTGATAGCTTTATCATTCTTGTGAATTCCAAGTGGGGACATAAAGTGGAGAATGCTGTTATATTTCAGTGTGTTTCAAGTTCCATACCAGTGTTCAGAATAGGATCCTATTGAAATTATGGATTTATTTAGCTTGTACATAGAGATTTTATTTTTTTAAAAAGGAAAAAAAGCTGTAATTTAAGGAGTACAGTTATAAAGGAGGATACTCTGATTTGGAGAACAGTTACAAAAAGAAAATAGAAAAGCAAGCATTTTACTTGAAAATGGAAATAAGTATTAAGAAGAAATACTTTCATGTGACAGCTGAAGAAATGGTCCATATCCCAGGCTTTGCTTTAAAAGAGTAACCTCTTTATTTTTTGTTGTTCTCTTTCCAATTCTTTAAGGTGCGACATTAGGTTATTTCTTTCAGCTATTTCTTGTTTCTTTATGTGAGCTTGAATTGCTATATATTTTCCTCTTATAACTGCTTTTAATGTGTCCCATATGTTTTGGAGACTTGTGTCGTCATTGTCATTCTTCTCCAAGTATTTTCTAATTTCATCCTTGATCTCCTCATTGATCCAATGGTCTTCCAGTAGTGTGGGTTTTAGTCTCCACGTGGTAGGTGGGTTTCTTGCCTTCTCCATACCTTTTTATTTTTTTTTTAAGATTTATTTATTTGTGCATACAGAACTGGGGTATAGGCCAGAGGCTCAGGGGCGGTGAGAGGATTCACTAGAGACAGAGTGGGGAGCAGAACAGGCAGATGGATGAAGTACACTGCTGAGGGGAGCAGTGGGCGGGTCAGGAGAGGTCTGCCGCGCCATGTGTTCACCTCCGGGGCAGGCAGGGATGGAACTCATGCGGAAACGGCTTTAGCTTCTCAGTGCTGTGCTTTAACCTGCTGCGCCACCAGGGAGGGCCATACCTCTTTATTTTTTAAGGCAAATTGAAAGCAGACACTATTTTGATTCCTAGGCCTATAAGAATTTCCCTGTGATTGGTTATTAGGAAACTCTATCATTGAGAGGTTTGGAAAATTTTAACATATAGTTTTTTTTTTAAGCACTCTATTTAATCATATTTTTATTGAAATTACACTTATTTACAAAACTCTTTAATACCAGGAATACAGCTTCACACCTCCATAGGTGACTGTATTTCACTCACTCTCTGACAAAGTTCTAGTGCCGTCATGCCATCAAAGGGACTCCCTCTGTTCATTGCTCACCCCCTGCACCTCTGGTGATCACTGTATGTTTCAGAACTTACAAGTTATTTTTTGTATGTTTTGCCAGTTTGTTTTTTATATTCCACACAGGAATGAAACCATCTGGTATTTGGCTTTCACATTCTGACTTATTTAGCTTAGCATAAGCACCTCAAGTTCTAGTCATGTTATCACAAAAGGCAAGATTTCATGTTAAATTTTAACAGCTGAGTAGTGTGTGTGAGTGCCACAACTTTTTTACTTGTTACCTATCACTAGTCAATTAGGTTGTGAAGATAGGGTTTTTTGGTGCTTAGGAGGTAGGTGTAAGGAAAATGAAAGTATTAACCAGAATGATTCAGACCACAGTCATGGATGAGGCTGTGAGCTGTTTTTTTCCAAAGATTTATTAATTTATGCATACAAGAACTGGGGTACATGCCAGAGGTGTGTGTTTGCCGGTGAGAGGATTCACCAGAAACAGAGTGGGGAGCAAGAACAGGAGGGTTTACTGAAACACACTGCTAAGGGTGGCAGTGGGCCAGACAGGGGAGGTCTGCTGTGCCATGTGGGTCAGCTCCCTGGCTGGCGATTGAACTTATGCTGCAGTGGCTGCAGACAGCTTCACAGTGCTGAGACTTAACCCCTCTGCTACCAGGGCATCCACAAACCTGTGGTTTTGATGAGTTCTCTCATCCCACTTAGAATTATGAGAAAGAAATCTTTTAAGAGTGGCCTTTACTTTTATAGAAAATTGAACCTGGTCTTCGGTGCTGGGACTGGCACAATGAAATACAAGCGGCCTGGCCTGTGGGCCTGGGTTCGGCTCCTTGCTCGTTCTCTGCAGTCCCCACAGCCCTTGTCTCTCCTCTCATGCTAAGGTGACACCGTATTTGGAGTGCAGCTTCTGCTTGCCCTTCTGGTGGGCCCATTCTCAGCCCCAGGGCCTTCTAGTACCACTTGCATGAGGGAAGAAGGCTTGGAGTTTCATAGAAAGGGACCGGAACACACACTATCCAAGTATAAAATACTACCAACAATTTTGACTTTCAGGGATGCCTTATGGGTTATACAAAAATGGCCTTCAGAAGATGGAATTTCAAGCCCTTTAAAATGCAGATATTTGAGGAGTTAAAAGAGCTCAGAGTTCAAAGCAACCTAGATAGCACCTACTATGTGTCAGCAGGCATTGTTGTTCTAAGCACTCAGTCCTTTGAATCCTACAACAGGTGTATGAAATAGGCACGATTGAAGGCTCATATTACAGATGACTTGACTGTGGCAGAGAAAGCTGAGCCATAGCTCGAGAGCACAAAGGATATGGTGGCACCATCGTTGGAACCCCGGGCATCCTGGCTGTGGAGTCTGCACTCAATGAGTTCCTCCATGTGGCTCTAGTACATCACCTACAGTGATTCTGAGCATAGGTGTAGTCAGAATGTCCTTATCTATTTCTTCTAGAAACGTCACTGTTTCTACCTTTTCCTCCCCGAGGGCCATCGTCCAAAGTTAGCACACCCACCAGTAGATGCTCTCCAGATTCATTAGACACCGGTGCTGCTCATGTTCTGCTGAATTTGTATCACTTGACATTCAGGTAGATCAGGATGGTGTATTAACTACATTGCCGAAATACTGTGATTCTTCAGTCCTTTGCTATTCTCCATGAAATGCTCATCAGCAAGGTACACCTTGGAAAAATAAGCTATGTGTGAAGTCAAACTTAGATTCTGAGGTTTGACTTCTGAGCATTTTTCTTCCCACTCGGGGGACCACTAAGCATTCTGTGGGGGGTGCACAGAAGCTGTTAGGTGTGGACAGTGTGCTAGAATCTGTGGGTAGTGGGAGGCCGGGGTGATCCAGGTCTGTACCAGGGGCAGTGAAGAGGGAGAGGAGATGATTTGGGGGTCTCTGATAATCCGCCTTTTTTATTGATCAGAAGCAGCCTATTATGGGGATGCTATCTTTGCCTTTCCCTAATGTTTATAGCTCACTGGTTCAACATCTAAGAGCTAAAAAGAGTTTGAGAGATGACCCAGTCTCCTTTCATAGTCAAATCATTTAAAGATCTTCTAAGAGTTCCATTTTCATCCTTTTCTTTCAATCCTTGACTTCTATTTTTACTCGTTTCTATTTCTAACTCTCCTTTTATGTCATTTTTCTATTACAGCTCTTCCATCTTTAGTCCCTACTGTGCTATATTTTATCTAATAGATCTTATCTTAATGGCCTGTGCCACAGCCTGACCAGTAACTTACTCTGTCATTGTCTTATTAATGTGCTGGTCAGTAATTACTTTGTAGCTGTAATCTGTGAGTACAATTTAATTGATTTTGGTTTGGTTTTCTCTTTGAGTGTTTATTGAAAATAACCAGTGGAATAAAATAAATCTTTATACTTTACACCGCTATTTAGCTGGACTATCAATCTATAGTCTGTCTTTAAAAATGACACTTCTTTATGTATTGTAGTTGGCGCTCATTTTCCTGCCTTTATGTAGGGCAAACTGGAATCCAAAAGAAAGAACTGAAGCTCAAATTCTCCAGAGGGTAACGGACATCTTAGAGCCAAACTGGCCCTTGGGGAGCAAAGAGATGAGGTCTCTCTTGGACTACTGCTTCACGGTTGTTTCCCAGTAGCCATGTGGCTCAATTTCATGGAATCTGCTGTTCCTGGAGCAGCTGAGGGCCAGAGGTGGTGCTCTGGACTCCCTGGGGAGAGGGACTGAGGCTGGAGAGCACAAGGCAGGCTCCAGTAGGTTCTTCCCTTTGGTCATTTGTGATTGCTCATTAGATACCAAGAGTGAGGCCTAGTAGTACCTGAGGAGAAGTCTTCATACCTCCCTAGTTCGTCTAGACTTTTTAGATTCCTGTTAATACAGAAGAGGCCACGCAGACATCTTTGTGTGTGTAATACTAAGAATTCTAGAAGGCCCGAGTTACTCTTCCACATTGTCTTTTGTTTTCTTAAGTTTTACGTTAATTCAGGTATGTCTTAGATAACATTACACAGTTTGTTTGTGTAAACATGAGGTTCTTATAAGTAGGATAGGACAGAGTGGCTTATAGTTTCAGTCTGAAAATGGCCCTATGTCTTCGAGTTTTTATTATTATATTCATTTGTATTGTTCAAGATTTAACTCATAGTAGAACTTTTGCTTTTGCAAAAAAGCTTCAAACATTTCCGGTGTGTGACTTGTGAACTCTCTTCATATTCTGCAGCTGGGTCCCTCGTTTTCCTGGATCTCAAGTGTTCTTTACTTTCTTGACGTACATCCTGGAATAGTTTACTGAGAAAGCTTGTGTGGGAGGTAAATTTTGATACCTTTGACTGATAGATCGAACTCTGAAATTCCAGGCTGAGGGTCCTATTTCCTTAGAGTGCTGAAAACATTTCAGAACTGGGAGCACAGAAGCGCTCCCATTTGGAAGGACCAACAAGCTTTCCCACAGAGGTACACATTTAGATGCCGAAATGAACTGATTTGGGGGTAGCTCCCTCAAGAAGCTTTTTCTGCCTCTCTCATGGAGGCTCACATGCTTCTTGGCATTTTTCTCATGTTCTGGAGATCTTAGCTGCATGCTGGGCCTTCCCCTTAGAAATAAAGTAACTGGAAGCAGCCCAGCCTGGTAAGGCCTGGGTAAGCCAAGCTTCTTAACAGCCTTGCCTCAGATTTGTCTGATTCTGTTCCTGCTAACTTCTTTGGATAATAAGGGATTCCTTACCTTGGGTTGCATGGACCACCGTAAGTCATATAGGCAATTCCTGGAGGCCATATGAACAGGCCACTGTCTATATAGCTCTAAGCGAATCGTCTGACTTTCAGGCTCTGGGATCTCGCCACTGGTGTTCTTTGTGAGGATTTCCTTCCTGTGTTCTGGGCCTGTTTCACTTTGTCCTCATTCTTAAAAGACTCGCTAAGGCATTCCATTCCATTTTTTTTTTTTTCCTTTTTTTTGAGATTGATTTATTTATGCATACAGAACTGTGATACAGGTCAGAGGTGCAGGGGCTGTGAGAGGATTCACCAGAGGCAGAACAGGGAGCAGAAGAAGCAGATTAGTGAAATATGCTGCTGAGGGGAGCAGCAGGCGGGTCAGGA
>NW_004567127.1:14075552-14086956 GCF_000260355.1 Condylura cristata | reverse complement strand
ACACACACACACACACACACACACCACACTTTTTGACAACTCACTTTTCTAATAAAGTTTATACAGCTTTTATAAACTTTAATTAAATTTTACTTATATAAAATCATAATATCTAAGCTATATTACCTTACCAATAAAAGCATTTACATATGTTATTTCATTAATTTTTCATGATAACTCAAAGTGGGTTATTAGAGATGTTTAGTGGGTTTTCTTTAGATAATAAAAGTGGAGCATATTTGGTGATGGGAAGCCCATGGGGAGTACAACAAAGATGAAAAAAATACACAACTTGATGTAAAAATAAACTATTATAAAAAAAAAAAGGCTATCTCAAGACTCAAAAAAAAAAAGTGGAGCATAATTTCCTAACGTTTAAGCTATAGGTATAAATAAGTGAACCCAGATTTTGTATCCAACTGAAGAGAATTTTATTTTATCAAAAGATGTTTGATTCAAGTTTCATATTTCCAACTGGTCTGTTGTGTGGCTTCTTCACACTGAGGTTTATGCAGCAAACTAGGAGTTTTAATTATCTGAATTAATTTATGGCCTTTTAATGTGTTCAATACATTTTACATTAAATCCAGGTAAATATAGAATTTAGATATTTGTTGAGAACCCCTAGAAAAAAAAATTACCAAAATTTTGGAGATTAGTCCATTAGTGATACAAAAGATTACAAGAGTCATGAATAAACCAAATGTTTTCATTATCCAATAAACTCTGAAAGAAATAGAAAATTTAAAAAATCATTTAAAAAGTAATTGTCAGGGATCAAGAGAAAATTTGTCGCTATCAACAATCACTCTTTTAAACCCCAAAAGTTGTTTGATTCAGGAATGTCTATCAGAAATGACTGAAATTGTTCAGGGGAAGTGTGTTTTTGTATATTTTTCATGAAATCCCCTACAGCTGTCAAGAGAGGAGGTCATTATGAGTGGAAGGGGTGCTTAGCAAACTCAAACCCTTTTTTCAGGTGAGGAACCAGGTGAAGTACAGTTCTTCATGGTGCAGCGTTAGCATGCTACAGCATGTTTTAAAAAGAACTTTTACATCTGGGGACAGGAATCTGAATATAAAATCGTTCTGTCATGAAGAGTTTAGGCGTGCTTGGGCCATTTATTAATTTCCATGAATGCTTCCTTTTTATCACCTGTAAATTCTCCCTCCCAGGTTGTAAGAATTAGATGTGAACTGGCATGCAAAATAACTCGGTATGGTCCTTACATTTTTGGAACCAGGAGACTTATTTCAGCAGGAACACTCTTTCTCAAATGAGTGACAGCCCTTTAACTCCTTCTGGAAAGGCCTTGAATGCTCTTCCTAATTTTAAGTGGTGTTACTTAAATTTTAGTGGCGTTTCATTTTTGTAACTTATGGAGCAAGTAGGAAAGGACCCTCATAGTATCAACATACCTGTATTATGTCTGGTGAGCCAGCACGAATAAGTGGGACAGAGTCTGCAGGAGCGTGTCTCTGTAGCTCACTAACAGAAATACCATCATACCCAGTATCTTTACCCAGGGAAAACAACTCACTCTTCAAAAGGATGAAGTCTTGTCTTTTGCCACAAAGTAGAGGACTCTTGTGACTATACTATGTAAAATAAGTTGAAAGGGAAAGAATTACTGGTGGCTTCACTCATTTGTGGTATATAAGTAATCAAAGAGGGCCCTCCCTCGTTGTGCAAGGGGTTGAAGCACAGCACTGCAAACCAGCCACAGCTCTTCTGTGCGAGTTCCGTCCCCCGCCCCGGAGCTGACCCACATGGCCCAGCAGACCTCTCCTGTCTCACCCGCTGCTCCCCTCAGCAGTGTGCTTCACTGATCTGCCTGTTCTGCTCCCCACTCTGTCTCTGGTGAATCCTCTCACCACCCCAGCACCTCTGGCCTGTACCCCAGTTCTGCATGCATAAATAATTAAATCTTGAAAATAAATAATCAAAGAAAACAACTGGCAAAATACAAAATAACTCTTTGACTCTGAAGTGCATGGTGCAGAGGGGGAAGGAGGGGGTGACAAGACAGGATGAAGTGGGGGACATTGTTGATAACATAATGGCACTAGAATTTTGGGCTGTCAAGCTGTATTCTTGAAATTTTATAGCTTTGTAAACGAATGGTAAATTCATAAAATAAAATAAAAAAATAAAAAATTCTATATCCATACCTATGCCTCTTTGTGGTAGAATTTGATGAGAGTATTTAACTGGCAAATAGTTGTGCATTCTGTAGTAGGAACGTGGACATGTCTGAATTCATGGTGTATTTGGGCTATTTAAGATAATCTGGATAAGTTATATCCACAATCTATACTCTATTAAGAGACCTCTATTAAGCAAAATTATTCATAATGTTCGTTCTAAGGAACATGCCCCCCCCCCTTTTTTCCAGAATAATTTAGAAAAGGATGAAGATGTGGAAATGAAAAACAGTATCACCCAGGGAGATAAACTACGTGCCTTAAAGAGTCAGAGACAGCCACGCTCCTTACCAGCCTGTGCATTTAGGTAAATCCATTTTAAACTTTAAAATTTATATTTTACTGCTATTTATGGTTTAATAAATATGGAGAACATTTAATCTCTTTTGATTATTCTAGGAATACCATGTTTATCTCTCTTATTTGGCATACTAGTATTTGGTAGTGTTTACTATTTTATCACTGTAGGAAGTAACAAAGTTTTAGAAGCTTCCTGAAAGTAACTGCTACATCTCAGTCTCTGAAAATTCCACTTCAGTTGATAAGCAGTTAGTTGTCTCTGGGACTCTTCCAAATTCCATTCAGAATTCCACTCCTTTCCTGTGAGTGGCTTCCTATCTTGTGGCAAATCCTCAAATATGTATACTGAGGCTTTTGTATTGAATTCACAGTGTGCAGTAATGTACTTTCTAGTTTTGATTATGTCCTAATTTCTTGGCTTACCTTCTGTGTTTCAACCCGTGTGTGTAAAGATATAAACTATCGTAATTTAGAAATCTGAAGTTACTCATCAAAACCATTTGATAGGATTTGACTTAGGATATCAACATTTGAGACCGGCTGATAGTTCAGGTCAGGTTTTATAAAAAGGCTCCAAGATCAATGTAGCTGCGAAAACCATAGTGATCATGAGAAGTCTCTTTATAACGAATGGAGCAGCAAGTTCACAAATGAAAATGATGATAAATGGCTACTTTTGTTTGAGTTTTACATAGAGACATACGTTGCAGGAAGGACTTTTGACCAGTGAGTTGATTCACAGATTCAACAGTAACACAGATTCACAGGGAAATTTAGCTTTTGTGCATCATCTGGGAGAATTATGTAATATTTAAATCAAATTTGGTCTGGTTACACCATTCCTGATACTTTGAGTATTTGTCCCTTCATCTGAGAAACAAAGATTCAAAGTTAATTGTTAAATTAAGTTAATTGTTTTCTATGTAAAATTGCATAGTAGACTTGGTGCTTAGTGTGGGAATGAGGATTCACTGAGTTAACACAAAAGGTATGTATCTCTACCCACGTTTGGCTGCTTGAAGTTCGAGAGGTTCAAGGGCATGCTGTGTTCAAGGGCTGTTTTTTGTTTTTTTTTTTAAGATTTGTTTATGCATACAGAACTGGGGTACAGGCCAGTAGGGGCAGCGAGAGACAGAGACAGAGTGGGGAGCAGAACAGGTGGTTCAATGAAATACACTGCTGAGGGGAGCAGAGGGTGGGTCAGGAGAGATCTACCAGGCTATGTGGTCACCTCTGGGGCGGGGATCGAACTCGTGCTGAAGTGGCTTTAGCTTGGTAGTGCTGTGCCGTACCTCACTGCACCACCAGGACGGCCCAAGGGCTGTGTTTTGCAGCCAGGTCTTCAAGATCAGTTTATATTTCCAGTCCTTGGAAAATACCATTTTTTTCCTTGAAACTCTGAGAGCTTGCTTTCCATTGCTTATAGTCAATTTCAAGCAGATTTGTGTTTTAGTCCTAAGAAATTTTGAGAGTGAGAAAGAGATAAGTTGGAAAATAAATAGACAAAAGAAGTGGGAGAATCTCAATTACATAACTCTTGGAAGTCTCCCTTTTTTCTCATTTTACCTTCAGAAACTTTCTCACTTCTTTAAACTTGGTTTTTGTTAACTGTATCATAGTGTCATGAGCCAACATTGTTTACCTTGAAGAGATAAAATACTGTCTTCTGATTAAAAAGCCATTTGATTGAAATGACATCTTATTTGAAAGAAAATAACTAAAATGGATTTTCTGCTGGTTTTAGGATTTGTTTTATAAAGTGAATGAGTACTGGTAGCCATTTGCCAAGTTTTTCCTTTTTGCAGCTTTAATATTTTTTAACTAGTCTCATGCCATACGACGTGTCTTTGAACTTGGTTAAATGTGGGAACCTGGTGATGTGTGAGCCTTTGTCTTTGATTTCCAGGTTGGATGATATGAAAGGGCACCCAAGAACCGTGTCCCAGCCTTTCAGGTACTGTCAGTTGGGGGGGATTTCCAGATGCTTGCCAATCATTCCAACCTCCTAGCTCCATCTCCCAACCCTTAAGCTCATGAAAACAAACTGCAAGTAGCATTTTGCTTTGTAAATGCTTTTTCTGTTGGAGATTGTTGAAAGATGTTTTATTTTTTGCACTCTGAAGAGGATTTTTGTTTCCTGAGGTCCCGCTGGGCTGTGTGGCTGTGATACAGATGTGCTCTGTGCTACCAGCATGCTGTGGGGTCACCTCACAAATTGCAGTGACATTGCCACGTGCCTTTTCAGTCCAGTTATAGACTTGGCCTTGAGGTTGTTGGTCTTCTGTCCTCCTAGATTTCATGAATTTCCCCCCTTTTAAATTTTCCCTTCATGAATCTTCATTTGAGTAGGGAACATTCATATTTTTCTATGGGAAATTGTCCCCGTAAGCACTCCCTAGGTGATCCAGTGGAGGCCTTGATAACACAGCAGAAATGTTTGACCAAACTGTTAATGAGATAGGCAAAAAAGCGAAGACTCTCTACTCACTGCTGGTGTTATTTAGCTGTAGGTTGACAGTTGATGGAGGTAGTTCTGAGGTAACTCAGACTTCCCCTGAAATTCGAGCTCCTTCCTTGTACAACTGTTCCCATTTTTGTATTGTTTGTTCTCTTTTCATTCTCCCCTTTTTGATTTTAAAGGCATACCGTGCACTTAAGCTGCTTTAAGTTCAGATGTTTTTCCCTAGCAGATAGGAAGACAAGGTCTACCTCTAAGAAGTGGTTTGTCTGGATAAAACACAGTTGGCATGAAAGCCCCAAGAAGGCCTTCTTCAGCATTGAGTTACTTTTCCTTTCTGTCCCCTCATTCAATGCTGATTGAGCACACGGGATCTGGTGCTATGCTGGCCGCTGGCAATTGCAGTGAGAGACCGTTCTTTACTCCCCTGCAAAAGACAAATATCAGATAATGAGATGTGGAGTAAGAACTGTGACTTACTGTGAGATATGTGATGAAAAGGGACACTTCCCTGTCTGGGTACGCATAGAGGATTGCTAGATGTGGTAACAGCTGATGGTCCATTAGAAGATAAGCAACAGCAGTGAGTCAGATGGAGGGAGATAGAAGAGGTGGGCGGAAGGGACAGAGGAGAAGAGAACTGGCAGAAGAGGCGTTATCTGCAGCTAGGCAAGCATGAAGGGAGTGTATACAGGGAACTGGGGACCATTTGAGTAGCTGGGGTACCCAGCAGGAAGTTGTGGCTCGTTGGTACCTGCTCGAACACCAGTTTTGGGAGAGTTTCATAAGTCAAGTGATTTGGGCTTTCTGGGAACCCGAGAAAGAGTACATGATTTAAACTGAGAAGCAGCATGATTAGGTGTTTTAGATTTCTTTGGAGTCTTTTCAGAATTTGAATTTTAAGGAATAAGATAAAGATGCTGCCAGTTGTCAAAGAGCTGCAGCGAGGATGGCTTCCTTTGGGCTATAGCTGGGTAGAAAGAGAGAATAGGTTTCCACTCAGAGGAGCAGTGTCTAAGGATAGGCAAGGAATGAATGCCAGCTTCAAGGAAGCGATTAAGGATAGTGGGATCATGGGTAAGAGCAAGACTTTGGAGCCCAACTCTGCCACTTGCTCATGGAGAGGCTTTAGAGAAGGAACTTTTCTCAGTGCTTCCTCTGTCTGCAAAGTTCTTGGTGTTGGCTTAGAATGTGCTATGACTCCGTTAATGTTTAGCTTGTCCTATTTGATTGCTGTCCTGTGACATTTTGCCAATTTTCCTCCACAAAGATTGAGTGCTTCCCCACAAGGATCTGCATCGAATTTGAAGCCCTCAAAAGTGGCGTCATCCCCTTCAGCAACGGCCAAGAGGATCAGCAGAGGCTCTTTGTCCACAGGTGCCAGTGTAAGAAGGTAATTTATTCTCTCTCTTCTGAGGTTCTGGCGGGCATAAAAGAAGTCTGCCACAGTCATTGACTTTGAAGTTTGTCAGAAGCAAGGAGCAGAGAGAAGAGACTCCACAGGAGCTCTCTGACTCTCTGTGACTTCTTCCTGTCCTGCATGGTGGGGGGTCAGGCTGTGTGGAAGGAAGACTGGAGAGCTTCCTTTCCATAGCCTTCTCTTTAGCGTCCCAAACATGATCCAGAAGAGAGTTCAGTTGCACAAACTAATGATACGTGGGGTTGTCATTCTCCTTGGATCTGTATGAGCAGAACTAAAATGGGTAGAGACATTCAATGTAGTCCTGTGATTGAATAGCTGTAAGTTAAATCTTGTAGGTAAGCCTGGCTTTTAGTCTGCTCTTTTCAAGCCCTGCGATTTTATTTCCTGCTTCAGGACAAACAGAATCACCAGATGATCTATTTCAAGATCTCTAGTCAAAGGGTTTTAGCCAGCTGCTTAGGTCTAAACTGCTTTTGTGTGACTAGAGGCCACATGTGAGAATGTCACCAAAAGTTGTAAGAAGTCATTCCGCCTCCCTTTGCATTGATCAGAACCGTCTCCCCCAAGTTCCTGTAATGTCGTAAATGTGTTCTAGAAACATGGACTCTGTGAGCATACGCTGTTGTCTGTGTCTTCCCCCTCACCTGTGTTTTCCATTCAGCTTTTCCATCAACTCCCGGCTAGCCAGTTCTCTAGGCAACTTGAACGCTGCCACAGATGATCTAGAGAACAAAAAGACCACCTCATCCTCGAAGGCGGGTTTCATAGCCAGCCCCTTCACCAGCCTCTTGAATGGCAGCTCCCAGCCACCTTCTAGAAATTACTCTGAGCTCAACAACAACCAGTACAGCAGAAGCAACAGCAGCAGCGGGAGTACCCTGAACAGCCAGCCCAACCCCCTCAGCACCAAGACAGAGGAGCCCACCGCTGGCCTCCGACCCTCCTACACCGGCCTTTCCTCCTCTTCATCAAGATTCCTGAGCCGGTCAATCCCCGTAAGTTCACAGACTCCACCTGTGGGTCCTCAGAACCCTGAGCTCACCATTTGTGCGTTGCCTTCCCAGCCAAGGCTGCCACCAAAGAAATGTAATAGCAGCAAGGAGACCTTCTGAGCGTTGCCTTCCCTCTGGGCTGTGAAACTGTCTTGTCTCTGCACATGTATGCTGCTGGCTCCTCTTCAAGTAAATGCCAAGTTGAAACCTGGTTTTCCTCCTTTTTCTCCTCCTTCCCTCCCCTCTGCTTCTCACAGTATTTCTTCTAGAAGGGAATCCCCTTTCATTGCCTTCCTGATGGATGCTATTGCCTTAAGTTACTTTTCAGTTATGTTGCAAAGTCAGCTGCCAGTTGGTATTTGTGGCGTGGTGATAGAGACATTTATGAATTTTTCTTCATCATCTGTTAAGGCATAAATTTTAGAGTATTTAAATGTGGAAGGTGCAGATTGAATTTACAATTAAAAATCTAGGGCAACACATCAGGTTCTTAAGTATGTCACTACCAGAGGGAACAGAGACAAATGGCCATTGTTTATAAGGAAGGCTTATGGGCATGTGTCTGGGATGTGGGGAGGTGAAGTCAAAGTAAACAGGAAGATGTTTAAAAGGAGCCATTACTGATAATAGAAGGAAGCTCTCCAAATGCATTTTTAAAAATTTTTTTAAAGATTTATTTATTTATGCATACAGAACTGGGGTACAGGCCAGAGGTGCAGGGGTGGTGAGAGGCTTCACCAGAGACAGAGTGGGGAGCAGAACAGGCAGATCTACAAAGTACACTGCTGAGGGGAGCAGCAGGCAGGCCAGGAGAGGTCTGCTGCGCCATGTGGATCTCCTCCGGAGCAGGCGGGAATTGAACTCAATGCGGAAGTGGTTTTGGCTTCTCAGTGCTGTGCTTTAACCCGCTGTGCCACCAAGGAGGGCCCTCCAAATTCATTTTTAAAAAAGATTTATTTATTTATGGATACAGAATGGGGGTACAGACCCCAGGTGTAGGGGTGGTGAGAGGATTCATCAGAGACAGAGTGGGGAGCAGGATAGGCTGATTGACGAAGTACATTGCTGAAGGGAGCAGTGGGCAGGTCAGGAGAGGTCTGCTATGCCATATGGGTCAGCTTCCTGGCTGGGGATTGAACTTGTGCTGAAATGGCTTTAGCTTCGTAGTGCAGTGCTTTAACCCACTGCACCACCATGGAGGACCCCTCCAAATGCATTTAGATTATTACACCTCCTTTCAATTACCAGTAATCGCCATTTGGGTAAAATCTCTTGGCTAACCCCCTGATATTGATCAGTTTAATTGCATCTTTTGATGGCCTTAAGGAAAGTGAGATCTATGGGAATGTGAATTTTTCATCTCCAGGGGAACAAGGACAAAAATAGGAGAGAGAAATAGATCCCACAGATCCAGCAAATAGCACCCATGTTGGGGTGTCACATTGACTGTGCTCAGGGCACCATTAAGGTTCAGGTGTCCTGGGAGGGCTGGAGCCAGGCAGCCTTCTCATATTCTCCAAATATTTCCTTAGCCACTTTTTTCAGGGGGACGGGATGGGGAGTGGGGAGCAGAGCCGGTTTATGCCTGTTGTGGCTCACACGGCAAAGCCACAGCCCCATGGGGGACCCACTTCCCTTTGAGGACAGTTTAGAAGCCACTTTTCTTTTTCTTTTTTTAAAGATTTATTTATTTATGCATACAGAACTGGGGTGCAGGGCAGTGAGAGGATTCAACAGAGACAGCGTGGGGAGCAGAACAGGTAGATCGACAAAGTGCACTGCTGAGGGGAGCAGCGGGCGGGCCAGGAGAGGTCTGCCGCGCCATGTGGGTCAGCTCTGGGGTGGAGGATGGAATTCACACTGAAGTGGCTGTGGCTGCTTGCAGTGCTGCATCCTAACCTGCTGCGCCACCAGGAGGGTCCCATGAAGCCACACTTCTGACATGAACTTGCAGTGTGTGCATGTGTCGGGGGCTGGTTGGATTTATTACCACTCCCCTCTCCACCTCTTTTCAAAGTGGTTTTTCTCTCTATCACAGTCATCTCTGGCACATACATTCTCCTATGCAACTTTATTCCTGTGATGCTTTTCACTTTAGATCCTGGAGGGCTCAGGTAATGAGCCTACCCCACCCCTTAGACTGACTGATCCGACTGTTATGACCTCTGTGTATTACTAACACTTCCATGTGAGTAACTGGGGGTCGGATGGGAACTGTCGCAGTACTGACATTCTCATAACTCGGTTTACAAGTCATATTCTTCCCAGCAGTGTTGATGTATGTTCGTATTTTCACATACTGATTGTGGGTCAATTTCTTTTGCCTACCAGGGTACAGATCCACTTTTCAGAAAAGTGATTTAAGTATAGCTATATAGAAAATGATAAATTCTTACAGTTTTCACAGCTGAAGGTTTTGTGTTGTTCACATTTGTATTGGGATACCACAAACACTGGAAACTTGACAGAATAGCAGACTCCTTTCTCTGGGCCTCAGATTTCCTCTTTGCTGGTGGACACCCGGGACTTTCTTTAAATGATGGGTGCTCGCTTCCCCCCCTGTTTATATAACTCCATGCTGGTTTCATTCCATATTTTGTTACTTGTCTTCACCTCTTCCTCTCTTCTGGCCTGAATTGAGTGCTTTTCCAACAATTAAATTTAAAGTAATAGTCTTGTGTGGGCAGCTGTGTTCTTCCTCTCTTCTCCCTCTTAAACTTGTCATCTTATTGTAAAGAAAAGCATTTATAAATAGAATTGCCAGCGTGACAACATTTTCCTCCTGTCACCCTCCCAGGAAGCACAAAGTCGCAGGTCTCCCCAAGCCTGCTTTTCCTCCTTTGTCTTTGCCTAGAAAATCTCTGGGGGAACTCGGTGCTGAGTCCTACTTCTTCTGCTGCTTGTGGCAAGTCAAAATTAAGATGGAAATTCCCCTTTTTTTGTGGAATAAAGGCGGAGGTTGTCAAACTTTTTTCGTTCATCAGTCCAATGTGGCTTTTCTATTGCTGAAGAGCCCTTGTCTAAGAAAGATGGCTCCTCTTTCCAGTGGTTCTCAAGAAATGGGGCTTCTGACCCCGAAGAACTTGGAGCACCTCTCTGAAATGCTGTTCAATCCTTAGGCTGGACCCAAGGTCTGCAGGGTAACATCATCCTGGCACCTTTAAGAAAGACCCAGGAATTGGAAGGGGTTGGGGATGATGGGTGTTTAGAGGGTGTTAGAGGGAGTCTAATGTTTTAAAAGCTGCAATTAGCATCTCTTTTGAAAGCTGCAATTGTCTCTCACTTTATGCAGTAGTTCAGCCCCCAGAAAAATGTAAAAATGATTTCCTTGTTCTGTCATGAAATGCTTGAACGCAGAAAACAAGAACAAATGTTAAAGAATCCTTATGGTTGTGGCAGGATACCGAGAAACATTCAGATTTGATTTTTATTTATTTGGCCTCTACTTTTAGTCTGGAGGTTCCCACTGCCCAGAGCAATGCACAGGCTTCATTCTTAGTGACCCACTTACTGTAAAAAATCAGTTTCCCCTCCTTGACATTAGAGGAGTTTTCAGATGCTTAAGAAATGAGGGACGTGTGATGATGGTGTGGGTGGAGTGGAAGTATTTTATTAAGTTGAAATTACTTGAGGTATCTGCCTTGAATATTTGCTCTGTTTTATTTTTAAGAGACTTACCACTGAATTGCTCTTCAGCTTAATTGTCCTTACCTGACCCCGCAAGTCTGAGTTAGGGCATGGTGCCTCCCCCAGGTGCTTGTACACTTGACCTTGGTCTTCTCTGAATACCCTGCTTGCTGTGTTTTGGTCATCTTTCACCTGTCTGTCCTTCCCTAGACGATAAGTTCGGTGAGGGTAGGAACGGTGCTTCTGGTTTTATAGTTGTACCCTCTGGGCCTAGCACTTAGCATGAACTTGCTAAGTATGTCCTGACTGGACATAAGGAGCGGTGGATATCGTAAAAATTATTACTTCTGGGCCCTCCCTGGTGGCCAGCGGGTTAAAGCACAGCACTAAGAAGCTAAA
>NW_004567127.1:14072543-14074972 GCF_000260355.1 Condylura cristata | reverse complement strand
TTGGGTTTAAAATAGAGGGGTAGTAAAAGATACCTTATTTTGTCAAGAAGGGTCAAGGAAAGCTGTGAAGAAGGACTGACATTTTGGTAGGGCTTTGGAGGATGAGTAGGAGCTCGCAAGGAATGTAGATAGTGAGGAGGAGAAGAAGAAAGAGATGGTCATGTCAGGCAGTGGACACAGAAGTCTGAGTGCTGTAGTTAAGTTCTTAGGTTCTGAATACAGGCAGACCTGAGCTCAAGCCTTCTCTCTGTCACTTCCTCATGGTGGGTGATTTGGCCTCTTTGGGCCTCACTGGAATAGGGAGAATAATAATCAGGCTTAGCTTCAGTTTTCCTGTATTCTGATGCTTATGTGTTTTGGCATGTTTAAAATGCAGCATAAAATGTTTTTTGGTAAATTTTATACAAACATGTCAGTGCTTTCAATGGGGTTTGTGTGACTGTGGTTGAAGTTTATGTGGTAACGAGAAAATCTGTGCAATAAGGTGGTTTTGATGATTGATAGAAATCATACGAAGTAGTTTACACAGTGCTTTTATGCAGTGCTAAATACCTGTCAGCTGTTGTTTTTTTAAGAGCAGTGAGTGTGTGGTGCTGTTAAAACTGGGGCAAGGGGATTTACCTAAAGATAAGACTGGACAGCTAATAAGCTGGACGCCAAACTGAGAAGTGAGTTGTGCATTACAGGAATCTTGTAAGCAGGAGTGACGCGACCAGATATGAAAATAATCCTGGCAGTCATGAGGATATAGCTCTTGGCAGAAAACCTGAAGGCGTAAGTCTCACCTGAGCCTGGTTTGCTTTCAGTTCCTGCTTCAGCAGGTGTTATTAGGTACATGCTGTGCATGTGAACAATTACTGTTTTATTACACAGAATACAGTGCTGGTACTATGAATTATGAGTGGCCAACAGCCTTAGCAAGTCTTTATTATTAAATTTTTAAATGATATTTTGTTTTTATAAATGGAAACTCAGCTACCCAAAGAAAAATGATGGTCCTTAGTAAGCATTTCTTTCTTTCTTTCTTTTTTTTCAAACAACCTTTGAGTATGACTTGAATTCTCATTTTTTTCTTGAACAGAATAGTGTTTATCTTTGTTACATGGGAGAGTAGCCTTTCAGAACAAGCTTAGATTGTATTGCCCCGTAGGGTATAGAAATATATGGAATAAAGTTTTTCAGAAAGCTGTATTTTTATAATTACAGCTTTTTTGCGAGTTAAAGTTATTATCAAGTAATAGCTTATATTAAGCTTTGTTATTTGCTTTTATATTTTGATTTTTCAAATAGTTCTGGGACAGTCTCATAGCACTGGTGCTGGTTATGCCAATGATGTTATTCATTATCTAGGATTTTCCCCCATTTTCTTTGTTGTGCTTTCTCATTTCCTTGGTTATGTTTGCATCTTTGATTATCTTCCTCACTCAGTCTCTAGATTAGTTCATACCTTAAAGTAGCATCCACAGAGAGCAAAGTAGCATCTACCAGATAATAAATATTTTTGACTTTGTACCTGGCTGTCAGCTCCATAAATGAATGGTATGGCTGTGTGCAGTAAAATCTTTTTGTAAAAACAAATTGTGTTCTGGACTGGGCTTGTGGGCTACTGTTTGCAATCTCTTCTTTCAAGCATTGTCAGGTAATGCCGACTCAGTCATCTTAAGCCCCTGTTCATAAATGACCCTTGAGCTCCTAACCCAAGGTAAATGAGTAAGTTCTGAGTTTCTTTGTGGGGCCTTTGGTACTTTGTTCTCTTATTGTACCTTTGCACTCACTTACCATGCTTGTCCCTGGATCTTATATCCTCGCTAAGTTCTCATCCTCACCTTCTTCCTGGTCTTTCCAGAACCGTCTTAGAAGCTCCCTGCTCTCTTCATGAATTTCTTCTCTTACAAGACACAGTGACTTTCCATGAACGCTCTGAAGCTTGTTTCTTGAGAAATGGGATTCAACCCATGTTTTCTGTTTTAAACATTGTTTCTGTCCTTGATGAGTAGGTCATGCATGATTTTACTATCGAACCATTTTATCACATACATGAGCACCTGTGTTTGTTTACATATTGTCCAAGCCTGTCTCCAGATGTCAACATTCTTTGGGCAGACATGCCGTAAAGTTTTTCTTGTTTAGATTATTTCTAGTATCACATTTATCGTTGGATAAAAGAATTGTGAAAGCATGTTTGTAATCTGTTGAGTGATATTCAGATACTGTTTTTAAATATTAATCTATTAGTACCCGTCATCAAGTTCCTAATACCCATCGTCATGGTTCCTAAACCTAGAAACAGGAAGGAAATAAAAATACTCATTAAGTTAAAAGTTGAAAGCAATCAAAATGGAATATTATGTACTTTAAATACTTTCAGTTTCCAGTACTTGTAGCCATTTTATACCAGGCTACTTAGTGCTGCTCTTTGCTTATGCAGA
>NW_004567127.1:14043300-14072118 GCF_000260355.1 Condylura cristata | reverse complement strand
GACTTTGAGAGTAAGATCAAAATATTAGATCCAACTTGATAAAGTTACCCTTTTGATCGAAAATACCTGTAATTGGCGTTTACATTAAAGCATGCTTCATTTTAAAAAATGTCTTTATTTTTATTTATTTTTTAAGATTTATTTATTTATGCATATGGAACTGGGGTATAGGCCAGTGAGAGGATTCATCAGAGACAGTGTCGGGAGAAGAACAGGCCAAATGACGAAGTACACTGCTGAGGGGAGCAGTGGGCGGATCAGGACAGGTCTGCCACACCATGTGGGTCACCTCCACGGCAGGGATCAAACTTATGCTGAAGTGGCTTTAGCTTCTTAGTGCTGCGCTTTAACTCACTGCACCACCAGGGAGGGCCCGCATGCTTCATTTTTACCTTGGAGCGATGTTGGTGTGACAAATAGTGTCAGTTACTGTTTGAACTTCCGTTCCCAATAAAATGCTCCTACTTCCATTGGTATGTAAAAGCTTTCTCTGTCTTAAGCTTGAAGTCCGTTCCTTCTGACTTCCATTTTTAAAAAACCTGTCATTCTGTTCTGATTTTAAATTAATATTTAATCAAAATTGAAATACTATTTAATTAATCACTTTTAATGTTAAAGATTAACACTTTTTATTTTTTTAGAAGATTTATTTTATTTATGCATACTAGAACTGAAGTATAGACCAAAAGTATTGGGGGTGGGAGGGTGAGAGGATTCACCAGAGACAAAGTGGGGAGCAGAACAGGCAAACTGACTGAAGTACACTTCTGAGGGGAGTTACAGGGGATATAGGAGAGCTCTGCTGGGCCATATGGGTCAGCTCCCTGGCTGGGGATCAAACTTATGCTGCAGTAGCTGAGGAACTGAGGATAGCTTCATAGTGCTGCCGCTTAACCCCTTGCACCACCAGGGAGGCTCCCACTACTAGCTTTTTAACCTTGATATTATACTGCTTTGGGTTTTGCCTATCTCTTCTCTGTGTTTTGCATTGCCTTAAATTGGATGCAAAATTTCAGCGATGGGCTGCTAATAATATCAAGAACTTGAGCTTATCTCTGTATTGAATGGCACTTTGGCATTTATTCAATACTGGTATTCTTTTGTTCCCTTTCCAAGGGGAATTGGGGATATTACGTGACAATTAGAGCATCAAGTTATTTTGAGGTCAGCATGTTTCAAATGATTTGTGTGTTTGCTTAAAACTGTGTATAAGCTGTTTAGGCAGATTTAGTGCTTGCAGATAGACTTAAGTGTGATTTAAGTTTCCAGTGTTAAATACTGGCTTACATTAACTTGCTGTATAAAGCCTGCTAGCTGTTTTTGGCTCTTTATGTGAAAGGGCTCTTTCAGACACAGGACTTGTTTTAAGTGCTATGTTTGATTAGAAATACGTCACAGGTAACAATTTTTTATATCCTCAAATACATTAGACTTAACTAATTGCCTTTACTTAATTTTATACCTTCTTTTTATATAACTTCAGTAATACTGCTGGGTCAACATCTTGCCCTTTTTTGAACCATGAGTTTAAGAGAGTAAGTGCATTTTATGTATGTTTAAAGGCTTATCCAACTGATATTTGTCCTAATACTTATATGAGTGTCTTATACATGCAGTGTTGTTTTAGTGGAAAGCATAAAAAAATGCATCAACCATTTCTCCCACTAACTTGAACGCTTCAGGATAATATCTTCTGATTTAATTGATTTTCTGCCCTCATTTTTCTGGTCCCTTCTGTCTTTGCACAGCTGCCAGAATCCCCTTAAAATGCCAGTTTCCTAATGTAAGCCTTTGCTTAAAAAGCTTCTGTGGTTGAAGAAGAAAATCATTATAAGAGTTTTCTCTTTTGCCTTGAAGTTCTACAGTTTCACCATAGTCTATCTTGGTATGGACTCGTATTGTATCCTGTTTGACCTCAGCGAGGGCTTTCAATTTTATAGTCGATGGCTTTCTCGGTTACGGAAAGTTCTCTGTGTTATCTTTCTGGCTATATTGCTTTTCTGTTTTCCTCCATTCTGTCTGGACTTAGGGACTTTCAAACTGTCCTCAATGTTTCTTACTTTCTGTTTTCTCTCTTTTAATTCCTGCCATTCTCGATATGTTCTGATTGAATTTCTCCTACTACTTGAACTTCATGAATTCTTTGTCACTTTAATAAGACATACGTCCCATTTGTTTTAATTTGTTTCTTTGTGATAGCCAACTGTTCTCATTAATACCTACCTATTTTTTCATAATTCCTTTTTACAGATTTTTTTTGGTTTTGCAGGTTGATGTACTTAGATGGTAAGTCATTTTGCAAGTGCTTTATTATTTGCATCGCAGCCTGTGAGAATTCACCTTCTAGTTGGGACTTTTATCAGTTTCTTGGTATTTATGTTGTTGTGTGTATTGGAATTTTAACTTGCAGATTCATACTGGATGGGAATTTTTTTGTTTCTTTTCCAGTCTCCATATTCTCCCATGATCTGGGCTGTTGGCTTTCTCCTTAACTTCACCTCACCCCTCTGTCCTCTAGTATAGAAACATCTTAGTGACCCAGGTGCTCTGCCCTTGCTAAGCACCTCCCCCCCCCTCCAAGCTGGCTTCTCAGACAGGGGTGCAGCTCCACATAAGCCCTGCAGTGTGTGCAGCTCTCCTCAGCCTCCTTCCACAGGGAGAGCCTGACTGCAGCCTCAAGTGTTGGACCATGGGCTTCTGGCCTCTGCACCTGCAGGAATGGGGCACCTGACTGCCTTCCAGCTCCCTCATCAGAGTCTTGTCACAGTTAGTTTCTTTCTCCACCACAGACATGTTGCTCTTGTTTTTGTCCCCTAATATGCTTTTTTTCCCTACATTTTCAAAATACATTTATTTATACAGAGACGAAATAGCTTGGAGCATAATTTTCAACTCTGTCTTGAAGAAAAGTAGGTTCGGTCTCTGTAACTGGCCTTTAGGGAGCCTTCATGAATATTCCCCAGCCAGTTGTATAAACTCATTTTCTTTTTCTCTGTGAATGCAACTTTGGTTATAATATGAGGAGCTGCTTATGTCCCTGAATGGACCTGCATTTCTTACCTGGGTGCTTCCTTCTTACCCGCCACCTCCTTCCTTCTGCTTCTCAGACTCCTCCCATCAGGGCTTGGCCTGTCTCCTCCAGTCTCCTTTGTGAAACCTTTCCTGATTTCACCGGGCTGTAAGGCATGACTTTTTCCTGAGCCATGCTGTTGTATGGGTCATTTGCTCTTCATCAGCCCTATTTGGTGAGGAGTCACCGGTTTCCTGATGGAGGCCTCGTATCCCCACTGTGTTGGTTCATAAACCCCAGGCTCGAAAACAGGTTGGCTCATGAGTAATACATTGATGGCACCTTTGTGACCATGAGCTCCGCATGTTTTTTTATGATTGGTTTATTTACTTCATAGTGTGACCCCCTTAATATTTAGTAGGTCATTAATCTCTTCCGGAAATTTGAAATTGTGTGTGTATATATTGCTGTCAGATCTTTAACCCAAAAAGGCAAATTTTTATTGCAACCTCCTCCTCGACACACACACACACACACACAACACGTGGTATACAGATGCCACAAGTGGTTCCTTCTGTCAGGCTAATCCTCTCCTGAGATTAGACCTGCATTTCCACTTTCTGTGCTCTTACCTGGGGGAGAATAACTGCTCCTTGAGTAGCTTGCTCCTACTTTTATTTCCTGGCTTCATAATTACATCTCTTTGCATCCGTCATTCAAGCTTGAAACTGGGAATCATCTGAAACACCACTCGATCTTGCTTGCTCACACCGCCAGCGACTAAGTCCTATCGTTTTTCCCTCTCAGATGTTTGCTCACCCATGTGTGCTCACTGAAAGTACCATCTCTGCCTTCATTGGGATCTTCATAGCCCTTTACATTTTCTCTCTGCTTTAAGTCTCTCTTGCCTTTAATCTCTCCTCTGTACGGCTGCCAGGGATGGATTTCTGAGCACAGTGGATGATGTCCTCCTGTGTTCAGAAATGTTCATTGTCTTGTTTGCTCACACAGGCCAGTCTGGATCCTGGGCTGACTGCTAGGACCCTTCCCTTGTGGTCAGACACACGCCTCTCCCCACTGAATCTCCCCAAGTCCTGGCTGGTTTTCTGCTTAAGTACCACACTTGGTCTCTTGCTCTAAGCTAGCATGGGAAACCCACTTGGCTTTTCCTGTCTCTGCTTGGCTTTTAATTTCCTGGCCTTGCTTAAATGCTCTGTTTTTTTTTTTTTTGTTTGTTTGTTTTTTGTTTTTGACGAAGCATTTGTGACCCATACAAGGCAGAATACCTTTTCCTTCTCAACTCTCTTGGAACTTTGTTTACAGTTCCTGGTTGCTCTCACACTATAGTCAGTTAAATATGACTCTCTCTCTTCTCTGCCGGCCTATAAACTTTTGTGTTTTTAGACTTTACAGAGCCACTTTTGTTTTCTCAGTTTCCAAAGAATAAGAATAGTAAGTGCCTAATAAATATTTATTGATGCAAAAATTGGATAAAATATCTAGGTGCATGAATGTTAAGCAAAGAGCTGAGTTACTTAGCAGCCTGTTATCATGGGAAACACTAGCAAAAAGCAAAACATATTTTCAATGTTTGATTTAATTTACAGTAATCTGAGAGTTTTCTTTTTTTAGAAATGTAGCTTTACTAAAATAACAGAAAATAAATTTTAACTGAGCTTGCATCAATATAATTTTGATCAGATGAACTGAAAACACTCAGTAATGATTGGCTGAGTCAAGTTGGGTGTCAACAATCTGTCATCTAACAATTGAGCTCTTTGTGATTGTTGAAAAGCGCAGATTAAATTCCTCTAGAAAAAAAAACTGAATCTATTAACAGTATGCAGAAAGGGAAAAGGATATTTTATATAGCATTTTAATTAAATAGAATTGACTTACTAAATGTTGGGATCCCTGAAGTGCTTAGCAGATATGATAGAAAAATGCAGATACTGATATTGGAGTTGCATTTATCACAAACCATGCCTTTTAGTTGATAGGATACCAGAAAAATCTTTTCCAGCCATGTTTCTGCTTATGTTATTGGAAGAGTTTTATTATGTTATCAAAGGCAAATACTTTCAGGCTTGTGAAACCATCTTTGTGAAATATATAGGAATGCACACAGTTTACGTGTTGTTAACTTACAAGCAACACAGCAAATGGAAATGTTATTGTAAGTCCTGTGATATAGTTAGAGCTTGAAACAAGCTGAATTAGTAGATTAATTTTTCTTACTTGGCTATTGGTAAAATGTGGAAAAGCACTACAGGGATTCTGAGTCAGTAGGAAATATACCATGCTATTGGGTCCTTTGGTTCAAGTTGCTTGAACCTTAAGATGTTGTTTTATTCATTTGCTGGCACAGACCTTAAATGGCATTCTTCTTTATAATTCACTGTTTCTGATAGCCAACTTATAGTATATTTATTAACCATTGGTACAGGATAGCTATAATTATTAGACATTTCTCTGCCATGATTAGGTAACTGGGCTGTTTAAAAAAGAAACACCTCCAGAATAGCTAAATTTTTAAAGTCACTACCTACAGCTGCCAAAACAGATTATAGCAAATTTCCAGAACAGAACAAATTGTCTTGATCTCCTTACCTAACACTTTGTTTTATGTCAAATCTAACTGCTTTCAGAGAATAAGACTTCTTGATGGAAGCTTATATTTTGACATAAAATTTTGGGGGCTGCAAGTGTAAGGTAATTTTATCTTTATTGTACAGGTTGAATATTGATGTGTTTAGTTTTATGATATGAATACCATGAAAATACCATATATTTTTGATAAAGTTGATTTGGTCATAACTTCACTCTGTTCAACTTCCTGAACACATGAACTCGAATATTCTATTTGAGAAATTAAAATCTCTTGATCATAAAAATAAGTACTATCTTAGGAGTTAATATTTACATTGCAGGTCTCATTTCCTGCATAATCATAACCATTTTCATTGCTGGTTAGATTGTTTTTGTATTTTAAATGCATTCGGTAGTCTCACAGTAATGATAAAAAAAATTGCCCAAACAGAATCAATCAATAATCAGAATACTTAACACGTGGGTGTTTCTATAAAGAATATATCTCTTTATGGTATTCCTGAAAATTCTGTGGGTTCAGTCATGTTGAAAATAACTTAAAAATGTACAAATGCCTTTTACATTAATATACATCACAGCCTTTAATATTTCTTTGCATCAGGTTATTATTTGTCTATGTCAGGGTGATAAAAAATGTTCAGTTGAGTTTGTAGTTATCACAGAACACATGCTTGAAGTGTCTTGTGGCATTATCCTATGGTGTATGGAGACTAAGCATTTGGGATTTATAGGCAGCTTGCTGAAAATCAAATTCCAGCTCTACCCCATCCTAATTTTGTGATCTTTGCAAGACACTATACTGTTTAGGTCTGTCCCTGGTGTCTAGAAAGTACTCAGTAAGTATCTGTCACAGAATTAACCACCTGTCAAGTAATTTATCTAGTTTATTAAGAATTCCACGCAGATGGGCTGCAGTTAATCTCTTTTTTTTGTGCAGTAACATCAACAGCAATGGTGATATTGTTAATGGCGTACACAATACATTTGCATTTTTATTATAAAAATTAAAAAAGTTAATATTGTGTTATCTGAGGTTGTTAGTAAGTTTAGAATTCAGGGTTATTAGGAAGACAACCCAACTGGAGACCCCCCTTGACATCTCCACCAGGTAGCAGATAGTGTTTGAAATTTCCATGTCACCTGTAGCACAAGAGTTGTGTCCTGAATGAAAAGGCCTTGAAATATCAGTTATGATTAACTAGACTTAATTGGTAGACTTGACTCATTTTTGCTCTTCCCAAAGTCCACTACTACTAAGATTTTTATTTTAAATTGAGAATGAAAGGCAGTAAACATGGTACAAAATACTACGGTCAGAATAATTTATTATACCTCTTTTACCAGTCTGTTCTTTCTCGTTCTTTACACCATATTAAAAATAAAACAGGGATTCTATTTTGTGTGAAATTAGGTATTGTATTTTTATCCATCCTACAGCTAATATTTACAACTGATGTTCAGTAAGTATTTATCAAATGGATTAACTAGCCCTCATTTAGACAAATTATGACTTCATTTGTTAACAGAAGTGACAAAGCAGGGAGTGTTATAGCTATGGAACTGGTGGTGAAAGCTAATTGGGTGGTGAAAGAGGGATTAAAAAACGTCTTCCAGGCCCTCCCTGGTGGTGCAGTGGGTTAAAGCACTGCACTAAGAAGCTTAAGCCACTTCTGCATGAGTTCGATCTGGCCTGCCCCGGAGGAGATACACAAGGCGAGGCAGACCTCTCCTGACCGCCCACTGCTCCCCTCAGCAGTGTACTTCCTCGATCTGCCAGTTCTGCTCCCCACTCTGTCCCCGGTGAATCCTCTCACCCTCCGCATCTCTGGCCTTGTACCCCAGTTCTGTATGAATAAATAAATAAATCTTTAAAAAAAAAAGTGTCTTCCAGTTCAGTAGGTATCATTATTTCATAAAATAAGTAATCTTTGTGCACACAGATAGTTATCCTTCCATGTAACACATTCATAAATGATTTAACCTAGAAAGTTTCATTGCTTTATCTGTTTACTAAGAATTGATAGTACTCTAAAGGTGCTTGTTTATAACAACTTTAAATATACAAACAATCTGAGGAATTTCACCAGTTCTACAATGCAAATAACCTTTCTAACTGGAAGAAAGTGGCAAATAAAATGCCTAGAAAAGTGAAAGTCTACTTATTTTTTTAAGATTTATTTATTTGTGCCTACAGAACTGGGGTACAGGCCAGAGAGGTGCAGGGGTAATGAGAGGATTCACCAGGCACAGAGTGGGGAGCAGAACAGGCAGATCGACAAAGTACACTGCTGAGGGGAGCAGTGGGTTGGTCAGGAGAGGTCTGCCACGCCATGTGGTCACTTCCGGGGGTGGGTGGGGTTCGAACTCATGGTGAAGTGGCTTTAGCTTCTCAGTGCTGTGCTTTAACCTGCTGCGCCACCAGGAAGGGCCGTGAAAGTCTACTTTTAAGCTCTAGTTGCTTGGATGGTCACAAATGACCCACGAAATAAATGTGTATGGATTTCAAGGTTTTGAACCATTTTCCTGAACTTAGTTCTGAGACTGACCTTTTTTATACTGTCTGTGAGTTCAGGTGCATTTATATTTAGTGCCCTAATTCTTGATGTCACTGTCATTTGAAGCCTTGGCATAAGCCACCACTTATAGTGAGAAAGCTTGCTAAGATTTCTCCGTTCTTCCCATCAGCTCTTGACAATATCTGCTTCCTTGAAACTGGCTCCAGAACCCCTGTCCCTTCTCTCACCTTTCCCTTCCTTTGCTTAATCCTCTGCTTTTCATCGTTGTTCGCCTACCTACATTATTTTTTAATATTGACCCCTTTGCCGTTTCATGTCTGTGTTTTTCCCTTTCAGGGTAGTGACCGTAATTTTTTGACTCATGGTGATGATAGAAATGTAGTACATGGTGATATAGATCATTTCTGCTGATATTCATATATATATCATTAACAAAATGGACCTGCTAAAAACTTGTAAGACTTTCTAATAAAATGCTGCAGATTAATTTGAAAAATAATTACTGGGGTAGGAGGAAAGAACATTTGGCATCAAATTAGGCAGGTATTTGATTAGAATTATGTAAAACATATTAATGTTTAGGCTGATTTATGTTTCTTCTTTCAAAATGCTATTTGCTACTGAAAAATACTCATTTTCTCGAAATGTTTACCTTTTCCTGGTTTATGTCTCTTATTGATACATTCTGATTCCATACCCCAACCCCACCCCTTTTATATATTACTGTCTAACAAGAGGTAGAAGGATCTTGCACTGCTTACTTTTCTTGAAAATTTTCTTAAAGCACTTCTGCATAAATGCTTTTGGGTCTTATTGGATCAAATTCGAAAACTAATAGTGTTTGTATCCCTTGCAATGAAAAGAATTAATACCTATTAAATTAAAACATTACCGAGAGTTATTTCAGCAAGTGTCAATTCCACTTCATTAGGATCATTACCATTCATTCACTGTGCACTGAATTAAGTAACAAGCTTATATCTTCTCAGAATACATTCTAGCACTCTCAATTTAATTATACATGTCCTTTTATATTTTTATTTATTTTTAAAGATTTATTTACTTATGCATGCAAGAGCTGGGGTACAGGTCAAAGGTATGGGGGGTGAGAATTCACCTGAGAGAGAGTAGGGGACAGAACAGGTGGATCAACTGAAACACACTGCTGAGCAGAGCAGCGGGTGAAACAGGAGGGCGCTGCTGTGCCATGTGGGTTAGCTCCCTGGCCAGGGATCGAACTCTTGCTGCAGTGGCTGCCCATAGCTTCATAGTGCTGAGATTTAACCCCTTGTACCACCAGGGAGGACCCATTTTATATTTTTAAGTAAAGCTTATTATCATAGAAAATTTTAGAAACAAGTTAAGAGCTACTTCCCAATTTTTGATGACTATATTTTAATCACTATTAATCAGTCTTCGAAAATATAGTGAGTTTTTTTTTAGATTTATTTTATTTATTTATACACAAGAACTGGTGTGTAGGCCAGAGATGTGTGGGTGCAAGGATTCACCAGAGACAGAGTGGGGCACAGAACAGGCAGGTCTAACTGAAATACACTGCTGAGGGGAGCAGTGGGTATGAGAGGAGAGGTCTGCTGGCCATGTGGTTTCCTGGCCAGGGTGTTGATAGCTTGAGAGCACTGAGACCCAACTTCTGTGCACAGAGAGGAAAATACAAAATTTTCCTGTAATCACTTTGTGTAATTGAGTATCTCACCCTTACTAGTAAATGCGTTATTTCCCTGATCTCTTATTATTTTCTTAGTTTACCTCATTTTAGAATAGATCCCAACTGCTTTGTGTTGTGGGAAGAAGCTGCATGATGTTCTGAAAGTCTTGTATGGGATGGACTTTAACCTTAGCTTGTGTTTTTCCTGCACAGTCCCTTCAGTCTGAATATGTTCATTACTAAGGCCTTGCCACCGGGGTGAAGCTGTTCCACTCTTAGACAGTTTCTTCATCTGATGCAGAATGCAGAGGAAAAGCAACCGCTTGCTAGAAGAATCTCTCTGCCTTCTTCCTTTAAATTAACGAGAGCACTAAGACCTTCAAGAGACTTGAAATCAGAAAATTCTGTTTAATGACTACTCTGAATGCACTGAAATTATGTTTATCGTGATGTCAACACTTTTTAAGCCAGTTTTCATGTTGAACTGATATTTTGAAAGGTTATTTTTAATGTCTTTCAGTAATACATTTGTTATTACATTTACATGTACAGTGTTACATTATGTATGTATTGTGGACTTTAAATGACTTATTTTGATAAATTTATAAATATATGAACTGATGTAAAAACTAGACTATATTTTGACTTAGATTTTCTTGCTGTTTGCTACCAAAAATTTGTATTTTCAATTTGTTTAGTACAATTTTGTCTACAATGGATAAATAATCCCTCTTTATTAAGAGAAAGTTAAGGAAGAAAGTGGTTTTTGTGTTCCCACTACATATGGCAGATCAGTCCATTCTTGTGGGAAGTCAATCTAATTCAAATGTTTATCCAAGTTTATCTCTAACAAGAACATAATCATTTGCAATGGCTTATTTAAACCATTTCCTACCCCTTTGTTTTTGTTGATGAACCATTTAGTTTTGCATCCTTGGAGGCTTTGACTAAATTTAACATCCAATTGAGAATCAGAACTCTGAATATTTCTCCTGAAAACATGATTTTTCTCCTTGAAGTGACTCAACATTCCAAATGGTTTCATTTCCTAACTCCACTCAAAAGCATTCATAACCCAATTAGGATTTTCTGCTTTTGGTACAAGGTTTTTGTTGCTTGTAATCACACACGGTCTCACACCAGTTTTAAATCAATTCAGAGGGAAAAAATGGAGGAAAAACGCTGCTGTGTGGCTCTCTGTATCCAAGGAGCTATGTTTAAAGATGATTACAATCGCAGACACACAGAAACCTAACCTAAAAATGAGGCGACTTCTTACAGGTACTCACAGCCCTTTCGCCTAAGTGTGATCTTACCTTTAGGGTTCCAGAAGCCTGTGGGTTTCATTTCTCTGGGAAAAATGAGGAGCCTCAAATATGATTCTTTTCCATGCTGCTTAAGATTGGACCACTCGGACAGGTGAATTCATAGGACGTGTTTTACTCTCAATTATTGAGTTATTTATAATGTATTGATTAGGAGGGGGTACCTTGAGACTATTATTCATGTTTCAAGTCTCTGGTTAATGTTTTACATTTTTCAGAAAGGCATTTGAATGAATGTTTAACTCAGGTTGGTTAACTTAACCATCAATAACTGCAGCACCAAATAATTGCACTAAACAGATTAAAATAAAAGGAATTGTATGCTTTAGGAATGAAAAATTACAGTAAGCGGAATTAAGCTGTATATTTTTTCTAAAGTGGAAATAGTGAAATATTTTATTATGAATTATTGTAAAAATGATTGGTTAATTGTATAGAAAGAGAATAGTAAAATAATTCAGATAACATTTGAGAAGTGGGAAAGAGGACCAGATGGACAAAGTTTCAGTTCTGTGAACACTAATTTGTGTGCAGCTATTAAAATGATTGTAAGATTGATTGCTGTAAATGTTTTGTAATTATGTGTGTATATGTTCTATGTATCTACATGTGTATGTCTTAAAATTACTTATACACATGTGCATACTTAGAGAAACCAGGAAGTATATGTATATAAAATAGAAAATATAAAGCAAAGTAATTCTACTCCAATATAAAATTTGTTTGACATGTATTTTGTTATGAATAGTTTACCTTCTGAAAGATATTTTGTTCAATATTTTAAAGTGTAGAAAATACACTGCTAATAAATAATAAAAGTTTTATGCAATTATATTTTCCCTGGTGTTTATAATTTAGAGTCTGCAGAAGCAATGTGCTGAAATCTCTTTATGGTTTTGTATTTCATTAAGTATGTTTGGTGCCTTTTGCACTTCTCAAGATCTCCATTCTGGATTCTTAGCTTACCTTATGAACTTCAGATGAAGGCCATTGTCTGAATAATGCTGGCAGCTCAAAAACATCTGATACTTTGTATTTCCCAAAAGTCTCAAATTCCCAGGTTTTGCTGACTTTTTTTTGATACATTTTTTTTCCTTTCTGTTAATAAGATAGTTGATGGTGATCAGTGTTTTCAGTCCTGTGTGGTCATTTATGACTATTGTCTGAGACACTGATTGTCAGTTACTTTAGAGGAAGAGTGTTATTGGAAATATTTGAGATATTGAATCTCTGTGGGCTGTGATGTTTCTGATATTTCCCCCTTCTTTATCTTTTTTAAAATTTTTCAGACCTAAAGGACAGGATGTGGGTGGGAAAGGTAGTTTCATTTCTGGAGTTGGGAATCTGTCAGATAGCTGTACTTGCAACACTGCATGAGACAGTTGAGGTTGACATGACACCATATCTTAGAGAAGTGGTTTTCTTATGAACCCATGGACTTATCTAGAAAGGCAGAAAATCTCTCTCTCTCTCTTTTTTAAAGATTTATTTATTTATGTATGCAGAACTGGGGTACAAGCCAGAGGTGCAGGGGCAGTGAGAGGCTTCACTAGAGACATAGTGGGGAGCAGAACAGGTAGATGGATGAAGTACACCTCTAAGGGGAGCAGCGGGCGGGTCAGGAGAGGTCTGCGGCGCCATGTGGGTCACCTCCAGGGCAGGGGATTGAACTCGCACTGAAGTGGCTACAGCCAGCTTGCAATGCTGCTCCTAACTCGTTGTGCCACCAGGGAGGGCCAGAAAAATCTCTTTCTACAGAAGTGGTTCTTATGAAGAAAATAAATCTACAGATGTAGTTCTTATGAAGAAGATTAAAAAACAAAATAGTGAACTCGCTTCAGCAAATTTTTAACGGTCATTGAGTTTACATGGTTTTGTTATCTTGAGATGTCAGAGGATTTATAAATCTTAAAACATACCTGGTGAGACTTCCCAGTATTATTTGTATTTAGCTGTGATTCAAATAGCAACAAATAGCAAGTAGGAATATGACTACCAAATCTAAATTACACAAATGTATTTCAAAAGTGCTCTCAGTAGTGTGCTTTCCTTGGTGAAAGCTATCCATATGTTAGAAGTTTCTATTTAAGCTAATTGTTGATATATAAGCTGAGCAGTAGTCTCTGGTGTTTCATGACATTTAAGAAGTCTGTGCCATTTCTCACAGTACCCTCATAAGGCAGAGTTAATGGTGCCTACAAAAAGCTTGAGTCCTTTTTGCAACACTCAGCAAAGCAAGAATTTGGTTACTGCCTGTCTCTTCTGATGATTAATTAAAGTGATTTCCAATTACAGTAGGAGATCATTTGCAGCATGAGATAAAAATCTTTTATTTACACATAGGTTGCATGGGGAGGCATCTATGCATAGAAAAGAAAGTAGAAAATAATTAAGTTATTTTGAGCTGAATTGAAATGTTAATATATTCCCACCAGTTCCTTCTCTATGGATTGAATTATAATCATATCACATAGAAGAAAAATAGTTTTTTGAAAGAATTGAAAACATTTTTATAAGTACAAGTAGATACTTACATGGAAAGATTATCTTTAGTGTGCAATATTGTTATTTGGAACTGGGTTTTTGAATGGGCCAATGATAACTGACCTTTGCCCCCATACCACCTTGTTTCAACCTGCCTTGGATCACATCAGGACTTGTAACTTCTCTTTTGGTTTGAGCCAAGTGGACCCAGGCATTTTTGAGAAGTTGGACTGCAAGTGGAAAAAAGGTAGTAATTTTAGAAATGGCTCTGGCTTCCTGTGCCCATGTTTACATTAAACTTCATGTTGAGAGTAACAGTGCTCTGTCCTTCTATTTATTGATAGATTATGGTACTCTTCCAAAACAATTTAAGGTAACTTCAAAGAATGTGACAAGTGGAACTTAGAGAAGTGAAAATGGACTTTAGACACCAGATTTTGAGACAATTGAATTAGAGGCTGAAGGCTGAGATCAAGAAGCTTCTCAATTATCATAAGATGTTGGTCATTTATCACTAGTTCAGGCAAGTTTATACTAAACACACCCCTCAGTCAGCTTTTCCTTACTTAAATTTTTTTTAAAGATTTATTTATTTATGCATACAGAACTGGGGTACAGGCCAGAAGTGCAGAGGTGGTGAGAGGATTCACCAGAGACAGTGGGGAGCAGATAGATGAATTATACTGCTGAGAGGAGCAGCGGGTGTTTCAGGAGAGGTCTGCTGCACCATGTGGGTCACCTCCAGGGTTGGGGATTGAACTCGTACTGAAGTGGCTGCAGACAGCTTGCAGTGTTGTGCTTTAGCCCACTGAGCCACCAGGGAGGGCCCTCTTAAAATTTTAAGAAAATGCATTATGAATTGTAGACTCTGCCATAAAGTAAACCTCTAGGTCTTACTCATCTTCGGTAACTATGCACGTTGACTAATTGCTATAAAGGTAGATATATGTTGTGTTCTTACAAAAAATAGTAATATATAAAAGGAGATGAGAAGAAACTTGTGGAGGTGGTGAATATATTTATGGCACAGTTGGACATACATCCTTCAAATCCATTACCTTTTTACAGGTCAGTCATATTGCAAATAAGGGATTTAAAATTTTTTCTTAAGGAAGAGATAATATCCATTCAGATCCCCCCCCCAAATGATTATGTCATGTGCATGAAATAAAATTCAAAAGCTAAATTAAAACCAGAGATTAGAATAGTATAGTGATCGTTTATGTAAATCTATCTTTCTATCTGTTCAGTATGCATCTAGCTTATAGTAATAGCTAATGGAGACTAAATTATAAACTACAACATTTCCCTTTTTGACACAGGGATTCTAGAGAGATTAAAGGAGTCAGTATATTTTTGTCTTTGTTTAAAAGCAAAACTCTTAGAGGGACGGAGCCATTTATTGAAACCTAGGTTTCTAAAGTAGAGAGAATTTTTACACTGACATCATACCCCAAGAAGCACTTTCCAGTCAGTTTTTTTCAAATCCAGAAAGATGTAACTCATTAACTTTACACACAGCTTGGCTTGTAAAGTAACACACATCTGCTGGAACCAGCTGGCTTCCTGATTTGAAGAATCCTCTTCCCTCCCTCTGTATCCTTTGTTCCTTTTATGTGGATTTCCTTCAAGTTGTAGCAGCCCTGCAAGTTTTCCTGCTCCTGGAAGACTAGCTGATGGCTTACCTTACCACTTAGATCACATGCCTTCCATGACCAAGGAATAAGAGACCAGAGACCTTGGGTCTCTTTCACACAGAGACTGGAAACACAATTCGATCTATATAAAAGTCAAATCTGTTGGGAGAACTGTCCCTAATTAGGGATGCCTGTTTGTGAAAGTTGTTTTCAGGATGGTTAATGTCTAAGGTAAACAAGAAGAGGAGAATCTCCACCACTTGGCAGTGACTTAAGTCAGGACTAATGATCCATCAATCTGGAGGTAAGAGAAACCCTGTTTGTTGGTATCCCCAAAACCCTACCAAGATTGACCATTTTTTTGAAAGCAGGTGGTTGGTTAAACACTCACAACTGAGACTGGTTAGAGTGAAAGGATTCAAAGCAAAATCAGTAGAGGGAAGGGTGTGGGAGGGGAGGGCGTAGGGAAGCAGATGTAAGCTTTCAAGAGTGCTCTCCCAGTGGAGACACGCAGGATGTGCTTAATTCTCCAGCAACCAGCAGTGATACGGGTTGTGCTTGAAGCTAGGCTCCGAAGGTTTTTAACTGGGGCCGGTCATGAGCATCCTCTGCCTACCATGAACTAAAATTCAAGGCTCCTGGAAAGGAAGCAGGAATTCTGCATAAACCTTTCTGGTTGCACAATCTAGCTACAGTGAACGGCTTTATCAGAAGTTTGGTGTGAGACCAGGGCGCTGTTTATCGGTCCAGCCCCCACGCAGTCAGGCCAAACTGGACACCCATCTTGCTTTAAGTTCTTTCCAAGGACACTAGTCTTAGAGCTGCTAAGGAAACACTTCTGGCACTCTGCATCTTAGCTGATTTTGTGGCAATGTAGTCTGCTTTAAATTAATGTTCCGCTCTACCTAGTGGAAATCACCCAAAGTCCTGGTTTTCAGGAGATCTTGGTGGAGGGAAGGAGTTGGAACTTAGGAGACGAGAGTGTATGCTATTGTTTTCTACTCTATGCTCCAGATACCTGTTTTGTTTTCATTTTTATTTTTTTGTCTTTACTATATGAATTTCATTCACTAAACTAAATTAAGGCATTTAAAAAATTTTTAAAAATTGATATTTTTCTGGATCTTAGTTTTTTGTTTAAAAAATGTTACAATTTATTAGTAGTAGTGGTGGGTGGAGTTGGCAACAGTTATCTGAAGGAAATTATGCATAAATCATATACAATGTTGTAAATCAGTGTTACCTCAATTTCAAAAGACAGTTATAAAATAAAACTTCACTGTTCTTAATAGTCAGAAGTCTTAAAATCTTACTAGTTTGGAAGTGGGACAGCTTCCCCTCCCCAAACACTGTGGTTGTAGTGGATGTGACCCCAAACAATCTCTCCAAAATCTCAATGTCTCTCAGGTAAACAAGAGCAGGAAAATGGCCCTGGATTTTCTTTGCTTTCAGAGATGAACCAGTCTAAAAATTTGCCTCTGTATCTTTGTTTAATGAGTAGAAAAACAGATCAATATCATTTTCTCAATATTATTACAGTTAAAAAATATTAAGGTTAAAAAATTGAAAATGTTAAAAATAAAAACCAATTGCAAGAAAAATAAAGGTAGCGTGGAGATTTTTTTTTTAATTTTACAACAGTTTATTTTTACATCATTTTGTACATTTTTTTAATGTACAAAATGCGGGTTTCCCATCACCAAGTCACCCATGTGCCATCACCATAATCCCGTGCACTGCCTCCCCCCCCATTTTTGATCCCATTCCCCACTCCACCCCGGCAAAATGTCTCTGGTATATGGTTGTTCATTATTTTTGTTATTTTCTCGCCTGTTCCATTATATTAGCATGGAGATTGTTTAAAAAGATATACTTACAATAGGGGTGGGTAAAAAATTAAAAGATATACTTTAAAATAAATATACATAAAAATAAATGTATAAATTGATTACAAGTAGCTACTAGTCTCTGTTAAATATCAAACTAGAAGGCCAGAAACCTTCAAAGTAAGATAGTTTCTGTCCCTTAAGGCTTCAGGTTCGCATGTATGTTGTTAGGCCTTAAAGTTTTATTGCTTTATAAACACAGCATATTTCAAGTCAAGGAGTCTTAGAGACATGTATGTAAAGTAAAAACTTTGCTGACTTACACCTCACAAGAAAAACTATTAAACGGCAAGAGTTTACACATTGGAGCTAATGGAAGAAAATTAAACCCTTGAAATTTACAAAACTTGTGTTAATGCTGTGTTGAGATTAATTGGCCAAAAGGCAGCAAGTTCAAATTTGAGGTTTCCATGGCAACCTGCCCCTCCTTTTGATAGGTTCAGCACTAATAAAGACAGCTTTTTGTACTCAGAATAGTGAGCAACAGCTAATAGGTGATTTTAAGTATTTTTAATGTAAAAATTGACCATTGTCTTAATACTAAAACCTGGGCAATTCTTTTACATTCTTTTTTAAATTTATTTTTCATCTATCTATTGACATTATTGTTTATTTTATAATGTTTGCTTCCTCCCTTCCCTTCCTGTTCTTTTGCAAATTGTACTGTTCTTTTAGTTTTAATGGGCTCAAATACTGTGCCTTGCTATTTCTGACTATAATATAATTAGAATCCTATTTAATAAAATATTGTACTTCAAGCATGTATTGTGGTTTTTAGTTAATATTTTTAGAAGTAACCTGAGTCTTGTATAAGGCTTAAATTTTCTTTCCTTCAAATATGCTAACCTCAAATAATTGTGATAATGGAATATCTTCCCAAGTTTCATGTTTTGTAAGGCTTGTTCTGTACTTAAATAATATCTGAACACCTGAAATGTTATATGTCATCCTGTTTCTGCACAAAATATGCTCAGAGTTCCATGTGATGTACTGGGTAAAAATAGACTGTGTCTCCTCTTAAGAGGTCCATTTTAAGACTTTTGTACCTGAATGTGCCACTTCAAGTGAGTTCTTTCACTGGTCAGTTTACTTTTACCACCTGCAAAAAGCCTTTCCCTGCTCTGCTGAGTGTAATTGTTTTCCCTTGACTAAGCTGTGACATTCTTAATTCAGGCTAGATGCTTTTAATCACAGTATTTCAGATAACTGATTTATACGGTGCATGCATAGGTTGAACCCTTATTTCACTTTAACTTTTATTCATATTTCCTCTGAGGGCTTCAGAAATAAAGCACACATAGATTTCATTTTATTGAGTAAACTCTTTTTCCTCATTTGTTCTTGAAGTCTAAAGAAATCTGTTTTGGGGCAGTTTCCTGCTAGGAGCAAAACTGTGAGGAAGCCTTAGGGGAAAAAGTTTACAAAGCTTAATGGGCAGCCACTTCTGGTGTCCTTGAGACAATGTGAAAGGAATTAATATCTCATATCTCCTCTCAGAGAAGGGAGTTTATGGCAATGTGGAGTGTTATGTCTCTCATTCAACAAAGGATTTTGAGGGCCTCCTGAGGGAATGCAGATAAAAATTATAATCACTGTGTCAGATTCTGAGGCAGAGAGAACACAACAATCACCAGCTGTCGGTGGCAGATTTTCCTGGGAAAAGCTCGCAGTCCTGAGCAGAGTGGATAAAAGGATTGTGGAGAGGAGCTTCACAGAGGGGCGAGAACTTGAGATGGTTTTGAAGGCAGCAGGAGGTGTAGGCATAAATTTTATTCTCTTTTCCTGATTAAAAACTTGAAAGTGTTCACCTGGCAAGGAACTAGAAGAAACAATCTTCAGACCCAAGAGCCACTGATGGTAAGAGCTACCCAACTTTAACTTAGAACATACGATCTGTAGACTGCAAGGATTGAGAAGTGTTTGAAACTCAGGTATAGCTGGTACCAGAAGTTCAAAACCAGTAGGAATAATCTAGCTAAATTTTAGGGTGGGTTGACACGACATAATGAATTGCTTGCTCAATTCTGCTTTACCACAAGCTGACAGAATTGACTAAGAGATGGAGTGAGGTTGTAGATTGGAGGGGATTTTATTAGAAGTGATAGGAACAGAGACAGGAAAGTGCTTTCTTGGATTATAACTTTTCTGACAATTTTCTCAACTGGCATTGTTCAGAAGATGTATATTAATTAAACATAAAAAAAACAGTGGCGAGATTCACATGAAATAATGATCTCAATTCTGGATGCACTACAATAATCTGGGGGAGTGTTTCAAAAATAGTGGCCTTACCCCAGACCACGAAAACCCAGTGTGGGGTGTAGAGCTCAAGCAGGTTTCTTTGTTTTAAGTTTTTGTTATTTAATTCTTAGGTAATTCCTGATGCACAGTAGGGTTAAAAATTGGGAAAAGAAAGACAAGCCCTCCAACCATTTCCTATTGTCTTTTTAAAACAAGTTTTCTATTTGTTCAGAGGGACTTTGAAAAGCAAAATGTAGATGGATAAATCATAAACAATCCACCCTATCAGTTAATAAATGTCTTGCACAAGAGATTGTGCTGGGAACTGGGAGTCAGGGGGATGGAATGAAAGAAAGTTGGACAAGATGAAACAGTGCTTTTATCTGCATCCATGTGCTTAAGGAGTTCACAAATCAGATGAAGGAGTTACATGAGGATGGGTTGGTACTTTTTTATTTGCTCAACTTTAACTTACACACAAATACCTGTAGGTTTCAAGGATTGAGAAGTGTGTGAACATCAACTATAGCTGCACCAGAAGTTCGCAACCAGCAGGAATACCTGATTTCTTTCTTCACACAGGGGATGATTGTCTTCTAACAGCTGCCAATGAGCTGGAGGATCACTAGCTAGCTTTTACTCCCATATCCACAATCCTGGGGAAGGACTCACATTCACCTCGGGACTTCGAAACCACATCTAGTGGGTTAGGGTGATTGGTCACAAGTCTCTGTTCATGCTCCCTTGGAAATCAAGTGAAAGATTGTTGTTTTCTGAATAGGTGTTCTAGTTCTGAAGAAATGTGTGGAGGGAGAGATTTGCTGGACAGACAAGTGTCAATTTATTTTGCAAGACAAAGATGTTAGCGGACAGCACTAGAAAGAAGCATGGTGCAGAATTAAGAATATTGTTCTACCCACCGCAATAAAAGCTGCCTCTCTGGAGCGCCTCTTTGCTGCACATGCATCCATACTCAGGCTATCCACTGAGTGTGGAGGCTTTGGAAGAACGAGCTGGTGCACATAGGGTACTTAGCAAATGGAGAATCACTGCCCACCTACCCCACACTCCAAGAGTGGCAAGCACAGGAAATCTTTTTTTTTTTTTTTAGATTTATTTATTTATTCATACAGAGCTGGGGTACAGGCCAGAGATGCGGAGGGTGAGAGGATTCACCAGAGACAGAGTGGGGAGCAGAACAGGCAGAAGTACACTGCTGAGGGGAGCAGCGGGCGGGTCAGGAGAGGTCTGCCGCCCATGTGGTCACCTCCGGGGCAGGCAGGGACCGAACTCATGCGGAAGTGGCTTAAGCTTCTTAGTGTTGTGCTTTAACCCGCTGCGCCACCAGGGAGGGCCAGCACAGGCAATCTTAATGTTACCTATGGTGTCTGAAGAACATCCAAGTGCAGCTAATATGATGTCACAAATGGGTTGATGCCCTCCACTCTTAATCTGTGAGGTACAAAGACTTCTTACAGGTTTCTGGCAGTTTTTTGTTCACGAACTTCCAAGGGCGGCCTCAGTACCCAGAAAAGGTTTTCAAGGATCATAAAATAAAGGAATATACTAGAAAAAAGCTCCTGGAAATTTACTGCCAATTTGTTTCCCAAACAGGGAGCGAGCCCCTGATTTCTGAGCTGAGAACAAAAGAAAATAGTTTTTCTAAACACCAACGACTGCTCTCATGGGTAGAAATAGAATAGCAGCCCAGGGTGTCTTGTTTCCAAGTCAATAGAATTTAGAATAGAATGAAATTTAAAATTGGGTGAACAGCTTCTTAGCTTTTTCTTGTTACTTTGCCTAAGATCCTGTCAATCCCGCTTAACTCTAATTAAGGATAGTGATAATTGTGGTCAAGTACCTATGTATGATTTTTCCTGTAAATGATAAATGAGAAAACACAGACACAGAAACACACACCAAACTATTTTAAGTAATTTGATCTCATCATTTAAATTACCTAACATAATTTCTAAATACATGAATACATGAAGCCCTCTCTGTCCAGTTCCTATCTCTAAGATACAGAATTTTTTTTAGGCAGATTAAAAAACTATATTAAATCCCTTACTGGAATAAAAGTCACTTCTGGACAGAGATCAAGTCAAAGCAATTTTAGTTCAAATTGGCTTTCCTGGAAAAGCTGAAAATGTAGTTCAGAAAAGAAATGCCTTGGCAACTTGACAAGTCAACACTCAAATCTAACAAGATTAGTCTATATATCCTGCACTTCTGCGTTTTCCAAATACTAGAAAAGAATTGCCTTAGATCTCACAAAAATGAAGATACTGCCCAGGGAATAGCTCTAACCCTGAAGCAGGTGATTTTTGTGCAGACTAGAGGATCACAATTCCACAACTCCGAAAAGACAAATGGAAGAGAGGGCCTCCCTGGTGGCGTAGGAATTAAGTTTCAGCATATCACCGCTATCACTGTGAAGGTCTGAGTTCGATCCCCAGCCAAGGAGGTGACCCACATGGCACAGCGGACCTCTCCTGTCTTGCCCACTGCTGCTCTCAGCAGACTGTTTCAGTAGATCTGCCTGTTCTGCTCCCCACTCTGTCTAGGGTGAATCTCCCCAACCCCACACCCCTGCCCTACATCCCAGTTCATCTGTTTCCCCTCCACAAAGACCAATAAAGAGACATATAAACTGATAGGACTAGAATGCAGAAGTGCGTGTTGAATATTTATCAGATGTTTATCAACTGTGCTTATGTCAGATCTCACTTCAATGGGGACACCTGGATCAGGCGGGTCAGTGGCTAACCTGGTCGGAGGCATAGAAGCATCATGTTGTGTGTGTGACTAGGGCTAAGTTAGTCACTGTCTTTGGGGTACAATATTCTTTTCTATAAAATGAGGATTTAGATATTAGTGATGGTGCTTGACCTTTGTGAGATTACAGACTCTTTTGAGAAGCTAGTAAATTCTTTACAGTATTTTCCCAGGAAAGTGCACAAATACCCACATGCGTTTTTGTATACAAAATTAGGGAGGGTGGAGATTCCCTGGAAATGCTTTCAGGGATTTCCTGTGGCAGTAACTCTAATCTGGAGTTCTGCTAAATCTCTATTTCATGCAGTTCAGATTTAGGTATTTGAGGGGCAGCTACCTTTCTATGCTCTGTACCCCCTTCTACTCTGGGCAAACCACAGTCGCATACCTGTGGTACATGTATTCTATGCTGGCCACTGTGAATCCATCCATTTGCATAAATTTAATCATTCTAAGGCTCTTCAGAGGAAAGTGACATTTTCATTTATAAATGAGAAAATGGAGGTTTGCAAAGGTGAAATGACTCGCCTAGTAACAAGCAGGCCTGGATTGGACCTTGAACTCTTCAGCTCGATGGCAAGGTTTCTCATTCTTAACACAGCTGACATTTTGGACGGGATAATTTTTTCTGTGGGAGTCTGTCTGGTGCATTACGAGATATTTTAGCTGCATCTGTGTGGTTTCAACCCATTCAACACCAATGACACTCCCCCACCCAACTGCAAATGTTCCAGGCATTGCCAAATATACTCTGGGGGAAAAGTAATCCCCTGTTGAGAATGTCACCCCTTGGTATGCTCCCCCTGAGAGTACCCTTCAGCGACATTGCCTAGGCCAGCGTGGAGAATCTCCCAAGTCTGACAGGGCAGGAGAAAAGTTAGAAACTGTCATACAAAGTCTTGTGTCACCCAGGTAAGGGACTTTGGGATGAAACAAGCTGCAGGTCATTTCCCTCTTCATGATTCTCTAAATTCCTAATTTCTAGAAGCTCTTCTACCCAGGTATATTTCTCATACTTCTTATTGAGCAAGGTCAGAGTAGACTACCAAGTCCCTAGATATTTCTTCACCCTCCCATAAATCAAAAGACATTATTTAATCCAAAAATAATGAAACTCTTGTATGAAATCACACTACAGCTGTAATTTCATGATTCTAAATGCTAAAAATTGTGGGAAATGCTCATGTTATTGGAGTCCTTCTAGATTTGTTTCTTTCTTTTTTTTTTTTTACATTATTGCTCATTAAATAAAAAAGATTTATTTATTTATGCATACAAGAACTGGGGTGTAGGCTAGAGGTGCAGGGATGAGGTGAGAGGGTTCACCAGAGACAGTAGAGTGGGGAGCAGAACAGGCAGATCGACTGAAATACACTGCTGAGGGGAGCAGCAGGTAAGACAGAAGAGGTCTGCCACTACCTCATCACCCATGAACAATCACTATAGTCCTGGGCTCTTCTGTCCCCTGTTTTGATCCCTCTCCCTGCCCTGCTATAGACCTCGCATCTATAGTTAGCCTGCAAGTTTTCCCTTTTTCCTGGCCCTTTATTTGGTTAACCTATAACCCATCTATATAAGGGAAACCATCTGATAAATTTTCTTTTTTCCTTCTGAGTTTACTTCACTTAGCATAATCTAAATTAAGGTACACTAAACACTGTAAAACTATTGTTCCTTTGAAAACCTCAGTCATATATCCCCCTCTGAGGAAGCATAGCCAGTTTGGAAAGGAATTCCGCCCCATCTCAGGGCCGAGTCCTGTGGCTTCACTCACAGCAGACAAAGAGAACAGGAAACCCATACTTTTCCACTGTTCCTACTTACCCTTTTTGTTTTCCAAAGTATGTGAGCCATGTGCTAGGTCATGTTTTGGTGGATTATGAAATTGAGTATTAGAAAAGTCCAAATTCAGTCCTATCTGGGGAGTAGGGTGGGGGAGGGTTGGATCAGGGAGCTTGTTATTAGCAAAAGTTCTATTAAGAAACTCTCGAGCAGATCCATCAAGGTCAAACTCTTCATCTCGTAGATCAAGGTCAAACTCTTCATCTCGTAGATCAAGGTCAAACTTTTCATCTCATAGATCAAGGGCCCCCAAAGGATTTATGTAGTTAACCAATAGTTAAGAATTTACAATGCCTCCAGCACTTTATCAAAAGAGGGCCTGATCAGGACTCACTTGCAGTTGGAGAGGGATGAGCAATGTCAGGAAGCCTGCTGGTGTCAGTGAGAACATTCTGGTGCTTGAGAGGCAGATGGGTGGGGCCGTGAATCAAGAAAGACTTCCTGCAGGAGGTGAAGTCTGAACTCAGGCCAGCAAGAGTCAGATTTAGCTGGGTAAAAGTGAAGGCAATTATGGAAGGGCAGAGGCTACTAAGCATGCACTGAGCCACTGGAGAGACCCCCATGGGAGGAAGAGGAGAGACTTGGCCACGGACACGCAGGAACGGCAGCTTCTTAGCACAGTCGGAGCAGAGCTGCAGGAGTGAGGTGGGGGGAGGTGAGGCTGTAAGAAGTCATGGGTGGGGGGTTGTGCAGGCTTGTTTTAAGACTTTTTGCAGACCTCATGAATTTTGGAGGCCCCATTACACATCACAGCAAACATTAAACATATTAAGACACATATTAAAATGTACTAGTCATCTCCACAAGAGAGAAATAAATGATTAAAAAAATTCTTTATTTGTGGATCTCCTTGTTTTATCAGCTTACTCTGTAGAAGCAAATGTATCTGAAGGAAATTAAACTTTACCAAGGGAAGCTCCGCAGTGTGGTTCAGTACGGGGTGATGGATTGGAGTCCTCCTTAGGGCACTTTTCAGCTGTGTGACTTTGGACAAGTTATTTAACCTCTGTAACTGTTTTCTTTTAAGAATTATTTATTTATGCTACAGAACTAGGGTATGTGCCAGGTCAGAGGTGGAGGGGTGGTGAGAGGATTCACCAGAGACACAGTGGGGAGCAGAACAGGCAGGTCGATGAAGTACACTGCTGAGGGGAGCAGCTGCACCATGTGGGTCACCTCCGGGGTCGAGGATTGAACTTGCACTAAAGTGGCTGCAGCTAGCTTGCAGTGCTGCATCCTAACCCATTTGCCACCAAGGAGGGCCCTATAACTGTTTCCTTATCCTCTATGTGGATCACGGGACAAGCTCACCTTTCTCAAGCATCTTCCTAGTCTCATGTCTTCTTTCTAGACCATGTTCACTGATAGGTCCTCAGAATTCCCTGCTAAGCATGAGGTGAAGATTCCAGAAGGCATGTGCTTGGCAAAAGTGTGCAAGAAGACACCGGAGTCACTCCCACAAAGCAGCAGACTTCAAATCCCCCCTTCCAGGTAGTAGAAGAGGAACATTTCATTTTGATGACAGGTTTTAACTATATATGATTAAAGGCACCTCCTGTAGGCTTGTTGTTCCTGACATACTTCAAGCTTCAATAAAGACAATTGTCTCCGGGCAAAAGATAATGGCAAATTTCCCTTAACACCCATAAACATGGTATCTAAACCTTCAGTCCAAAGGAATAAACCTCTGGCTCTTTTTTTTTTTTAAGGGTTATTTACTTATTTATGCGTACAAGAACAGGGGTACAGGCTGAGGTGCAGGGGGGTGAGAGGATTCACCAGAGTCAGAGTGGGGAGCAGTGTGGGCAGATTGACAAAGTACAGTGTTGAGGGGAGCAGCAGGTGAGACAGGAGAGGTCTGCTGCACCGTGAGGGTCACCTCCCTGGCTGGGGATCAAACTCCTGTTTCAGTGGTTGTGGAGAGCTTCAGAGTGCTGCACTTCAAATCAGTGCTGTGCTTTAACCCGCTGCACCACCAGGGAGGGTCCTGCACTTCAAATCACTGTGCTACCAGGGAGGTTCTTTTAACCCCCAAGTCAACTAAGTCCATCTAAACACTGCTTACATTATCTAAATCTGTCAAGTTGTGCTCAGCCTACCTCCGATACAGTTCTTAACAATCATTCAGCTGATATCATTTAGTTTTTTTTGAAAGAGGAACACAGGGCACCAGGCTTTATCCTCAGAAACAGACTGGAAAGGATGGGTGTCATGTGACCCAGGAACACACTGCAAGTTAGAGCCATGAGTATTGCAAGTGTGAGAGCTGGAGAAGAGAAACGTTAAATTTGCATATTTGGATTCACAGACAGCTTGACCAGAAAGAGCTTTGGAAGCCAGTGAGTGCAAACTTACTTGGCAAGAGGAACACAACCCATCCAGCGGTGGCTATCCAGGTTGGAACCCACCTACCATTTCTCTATTGTGTCGTGTTGCCACACTCCATATTGAGTTGAAATTTCAAAAATATGTGCTTATCCCAGTGAAAGATGATTTATTGAGAGGGGGTTGACTTTTTTTTTTTAAGATTTATTTATTTATTCACATAGAACTGGGGTACAGGCCAGACATGCGGAGGGTGAGAGGATTCACCAGAGACAGAGTGGGGAGCAGAACAGGCAGATCGACGAAGTACACTGCTGAGGGGGAGCAGCGGGCAGGTCAGGAGAGGTCTGCCACGCCATGTGGTCTCCTCGGGGGCAGGCGGGAAGGCGGGAATCGAACTCATGCGGAAGTGGCTTAAGCTTCTCAGTGCTGTGCTTTAACCCGCTGCGCCACCAGGGAGGGCCAAGAGAGGGGGTTGACTTTTGTGGAAAATTTCTCCTGTGGGAAAGGTAAGTATGTTTTTGTACCAATGAAGAGTCTGACATTGCACTGCAAATCTCCATGTGGGACCAGAAGATTAGAAATACTGGAGTCTTCTTTATCATGTATACTGTGATTATGTAGGCTCCTGGCTTTTCCCCTGACACCCACTTTTAAATTTCTGACCACTCCATTTTTACCCCAACATCATTTCATCACTGAAATGTAATTTAAACTAAAAAAGAGTTTGTTGCTGAGAAAGAAAAATCAAAATTATGAATTAAACTGAGCAAAGGGATGTTCATGGATAATTAGCCATGTCCTAACTTACCAAAGAAAAAAGTGAATTTCAATTAGAATATAAGATAATTCTCCTGAAAATGTGGGGTAGAAAGGATCATTCTCGGATGTGGTTAGAATATAAATGCCCCAGAAAAATCTTGGAAGCATCAGATCAGGATGAAATACACTGAGGGTATATTCAACTTTATTCTAACATTGCTAGGAGGAAAAAAGGAAGGAAAGACAAATGAAGCAGGATGAAAAGTAAGGTGATTGAGAGAGGAAAGACACAGAAACTTGTTAATCACAGGACTCTCTGAGCAAGATATTTTTCTTCCTTTACAAGTTAGAAACTATTGAATAATTCATACCCAGAGTGGAAAGGCTGCCTTTTCCCTGGGTGATGTATAACAGCAGCAGAGCGCGGGAGTGGGTTCACCACATCAGCCACCACTCTTGCTTCTGAGCACAAGGGTGCTCTCTCCTCTTGCGCTCAGCTTCTGCTTTTGCAGCCAAGCATCCTCGCCGCTGCCCGCCAGCCTACCCACCGTCTGGGCTTGCAGCCGCCCCTTGACTTTCCCAGCGCTGTCCTGCCAGCTGAGACCGTCCCTGCCGCTGCTGGATTCTATCTAGGACCATGTGTGTGGATACTGCTTGGGAAAACCGAGCGCTTGCTCCTGGCACCGATTCCAGCTGAGTTTCTCCTGTTGATTTCGGGGCCACAGATGCTGCGGAGGAGGTGGTATTTCCTGGCATCCCTTGCTCCGCTCCAGCCAGCACCGGACCAGCCCCGAAGTAAGTTCCCTCCAAACCTTTCCCCCTGGCCTTTCCCCCACCCGGGATAGCTTTCTCCTGGAAACGAGGGGCTCCCTTTGGCCCTATTCCCGTGTGCTCGCCTGTGTGTGTGTTTTGGGGAGGGGGGAGGAGAAGAGGCGATGGCACTTGGAATTGCCGTGGCCAGGTGCTTGCTGAATGCACAGAGGCCTTTCCCCTGGCGCTGGAGACATTTCCGAGGCAGGCACCTGTCATCAGCCACCCCCATTCTCCTCCAGCTCCCTGTCCCCCTCCCCCCAGCCCATTCTTCAGCTTCAGCCTTTTGTGTCAGTGGCATCGGGCTGAAGGGCTGTCTTTGCCCTCCCAGCAGGCGGGTGTCAGGATGGGCCACGCTGCGAGAAACCGCCACTAGTGAGCGAGGTGTGAAGAGTTGGCCAGAATGACCAACTCCTCGTCCACGTCCACCTCCTCTACCACGGGGGGATCGCTGCTGTTGCTCTGCGAGGAAGAAGAGTCGTGGGCTGGCCGGCGCATCCCGGTGTCCCTGCTGTACTCGGGGCTGGCCATCGGTGGCACGCTGGCCAACGGCATGGTCATCTACCTGGTGTCGTCCTTCAGAAAGCTGCAGACCACCAGCAACGCCTTCATTGTGAACGGCTGCGCCGCTGACCTCAGCGTCTGCGCCCTCTGGATGCCTCAGGAAGCGGTGCTCGGCCTCCTGCCCGCGGGCTCCGCGGAGCCCCCCGGGGACTGGGACGGCGCGGGGGGCAGCTACCGCCTGCTGCGGGGCGGGCTGCTGGGCCTTGGGCTCACCGTGTCCCTGCTGTCCCATTGCCTGGTGGCCCTGAACCGCTACCTGCTCATCACTCGGGCGCCCGCCACCTACCAGGCGCTGTACCAGCGGCGCCACACTGCGGGCATGCTGGCGCTGTCCTGGGCGCTCGCCCTGGGCCTCGTGC
>NW_004567127.1:14007628-14042955 GCF_000260355.1 Condylura cristata | reverse complement strand
GGCGCAGCGGCGCCTCAGCGGCCTGTCGGTGCTGCTCCTCTGTTGTGTCTTCCTGCTGGCCACGCAGCCGCTGGTGTGGGTGAGCCTGGCCAGCGGCTTCTCGCTGCCCGTGCCCTGGGGCGTGCAGGCGGCCAGCTGGCTGCTGTGCTGCGCGCTGTCCGCGCTCAACCCGCTGCTCTACACGTGGAGGAACGAGGAGTTCCGCCGCTCCGTGCGCTCCGTCCTCCCGGGTGTCGGCGACGCGGCCGCCGCCGCTGTGGCCGCCACGGCCGTGCCCGCCGTGTCCCAGGCGCAGCTGGGCACCCGCGCCGCCGGCCAGCACTGGTGAGCCCCGCGGGGCGCGAGCGAGCGGACACTCTCGGCTTCCACCGTCCCTGACCGCGATCGCGTCCTGTCCCAGTCGTGTCCCCCGCCCGAACCGAGACGCCGGCGGCCGAGCGCGACGCAGCGGCGCGAAGGCTGCGCCTTGCACCCCATGGAAAACCCGAACCCAGGTCCCTCTCTAGCTGGGGTTCGCCGAGACCTCGTCACAGCCGCCCGATTGCCCTCACCTTGTTGTTTCTGTGTTTAGAGACACCCTACAGTCAAAACGCCAGAGACTTCAAGAACTTGCAAATTGGCATTTGAAGAGAACCGGTTAATTTATTTCAACACTGTTTTGGAAAAACCTCTTTGATAACGTTACCATCCCCACCTTTGTCGTCTTATAGTTTATATGAAGCGCCTTGAGTGTGCATGAGCCAAAGGAGGTGATACTGATGAAGGAGATAATATTCACGAAGTCTTTTGAGAAAGTAATCTATTTTGGACGATACTTCTGTTATCATTTAGCCTTTGACTATTAAGCTGGAAGACTGAAGCCACAGTTGTGCACACCAGTATGAGTTGCCATTAAGACCTCAAGCCCTTTATTCTTAAAAGGGTTTTTATAAAGTAAAAATATTCCCAAACGAGAGAGAATCTTAGCCAGTGAGGGGGAAAAACATGCTTTTACACTCCCTTTTGCACTTCTAAGAAAGACTAATCATTGGCATTGAGCGTTAAAGTGAAAATTTTCCAGTTAGCTAACTGATGAACTAGCAATGGAATTGTAAAGACAAATAAGGGGGTTATCTATTTTAGGTACCAGTTTCAAGTTTTCTGTAGCATGCACACTTGTTGCTACTCTTATTTTGTAATCAACTTACTTGCCTCATGAGTGTGATTGCAGCTTTGAACATTCTGTACTATAATGGTTGCTAAGGAGAATAAGTCCTTCTGTTTTCTCTTAAACATTTAAAATATTTCAATGCACATGATATAATCAAACACTGATATTACTATAGCTGCCGTTGCATGCTCCTAGATGCTAGAACTTTCGGGCATGTGGTATACTAAAGCAATACCCATTCGCCAAGGATATTTTACTTCTTCCAGACACCAGAAGAAGTGGCCTTCAATTATTTGAAAAGAGACACAAGACACCTCTGGCTACCTAGAGTTCTTCTTGTCTTAACCCAATTAATGAGAAAACTCCCAGATGGGACTGTCTTGCAAATAGAGCCACATTCAAGATGGAATCAATGATTGGCTTGGCTCTGCAAAGCCATCTGTGTGCTCTTTTATGGTTTAGATAAGTCACACAGTAGAAAGTAACATGATTTTATGTAGTATATATATATATATATGATGACAGTCAACAACAATATCATGTCTGATAAAGGAGGTGTAATAAACTCAGTTATAATGAACAGCTCAAAGGGGAATCTGTGCTCACATGTGTGATTTGAAGTTGGTTATTTCATCTTTGATTTTCTAAATTTACTTAAATAATGGGCAATCACTTTACCAAATTAAAGTGGGAAGAATGTAATTTTAAGTAATCATCTATCAGCATTCAGATTACTGACTATATCATATTTGGGGCCTAAAGGACTCAGTTGGGTAGTTCAGAAACAAAATAGCTGGCTTTTGCACTTCTGGACATGTGAAGCCAGGATAGTAGGAACACTTGTGCATTTGAATGATATCAGGAGTTACAGGAAGTCTTGATTTGTTTGCCATAGAACAAAACAAAACAGATATATGTTCACTACCGATGATCAATCACAGTCATTTATTAATCTACCCGCTTTGTGCATGCACCATTTCTCTCTTACTAAGGTTTCATCTGTTCCCATTTTCCTTGATTCAAATATCTAATTAAAGTTCAGACAATTATTCCTCTGAGTTTTTTTTTTTTTCTTCTGTCTCTGGCCTTCTTGTATACCTCCCTGAGAACACTATAATGGATGACACTTTTCCCCAAAGCACTAATGATAAAAGTAACTTCTTTGTTCTGGCTTTCTTGATCCTTATTTTTCATTAAAAAAATCATTGTCTTTTATTTGTAATTTAGTAGGGTCCCTATGTCAGCATGAAAAGAAATAGGTATAGTTTCCTTTCTGGAAGCATTTGGGAAATAGACTTCAGAAACAACAGCAAGCTGAAGGTTTTCTTTTATGAGATGCTGGGGGCATTTTTCTAAATCTCTGTCTAAAAGGTCTTTTTATAACTAGAGCTCCATCCTGTGTGTCAGTGCGGATGTTGCATTTATTCTAATTTTTTTATATGTTTAGATATGTGACGTTTGTAACATCACATATATAAACTTAGCTTTTCGAGTATCTGGTATATCTGACATCTTGCAATGTTTCTGGCTGACACTGAGAGCCTTCTTATCTGGCTAAGTGCCATGTGGGAGACCTACTTTGGGTTATATTTACTGGTAATTAACTCCACAGGACTGATTCACTTTTAATTTCAAAGTAGCAATGATGTGTCTAAAAATGCCTTACTAGGGCAATAGCTGGGAGTGTTGGAGTTATTTCCTTTACAAATTAAGTTAATGGAGATTGTGTTCTTACTTAAGTGAAACCACATATTATCCACTCAGGAATAAAAACTCCTAATTGCTTGTCGTGGGCTGCCCTACTTTGCTTTTCTACTGTTGTTTTTTAAATGTTTGTGCTTGTTAAAACCTATAGCCCTTCCCATGGCCTCCTTTAGTGGCTAAATTCCAGAACGTAATAGGTACTACCCTGAAGCATTTTCCTCCTTCCAACATGAAGTATTGGCACAAATAAAAATTCTTTTTTGTTCAGAGGCAGCCACAGGTGGTGTTTGTTTTAAGCATTATAGAAGAGATTTCCAAGGTCAGACAAGTTTCCTTGTGTTGCAAACCTGGGGAGAAAGTTTGCTCCAGTGGCAAACTCTTCACTCTTCAGGAGGTCCCAGAGGAAGGATGCGGTGGTGCTGAGGTAAGGGAAAGGGACTTTTAACTGTCTAGTGGAGAAAGCCCTGGAGAGGATCTGCTCAACAAGGGAATGTTGGTCTGTGTGGGAAGAAAGGAAAGGAAGAAGGGAAGAAGGGAGACAAGGTGCTGAGGGAAAGAGGGAAGAAGGGAGGGAGGAGGGAGAGAGGGAGGAGAAAGCAAGAAAGAGACGTAACCCATGGTCATGCAGCAATTATGGAAAAGCTGGAACTCAAACCTTTTGTCTGACTCCAGAGTGTGGGATAATGACCACAATACTGTAGGATGAGGTCAGGATTTTGTAGCCAATTGCAGCATGCCTATTGTGATGTTGTGAGGTGATTATTCTTTAATTCTCCACATCTGTCTCCCTTCTTTCCTTAGCAAAATTGTTATCCACACCTTTGTCTAAACATGGCTCTTGTTCTTTCTGGGTCTGAAATTTGACTCATTCCCAGAGCTCCCTGGAGGGTCCTCATTGCTTCCCTGATCCCCAACCTTCACCCAGGAAAGCTCCCTTTGTTCCTCCCCCCTCAATAAAGCATCTGCCCGGCTCCCAAGTTTGGCCTGCATGGAATTTGGACACCAACCTGTTCTTACCACATAGCCCCTTCTCGTATTAGCTCTGTCACTGTATCTTCAAAACTTGATAGAGAAGGTTTGGTTTTATTTATTTTTTCATTCACTTGACTTTTTAAAAAAGCAAATATTGTCTTTTATCTTTTAGTAAGCAATGAGCTGAAATATGATAGACGATAAATGTTTATAGTTGACAAGAATAACTTTGAAAGGAAAAAATGGTTGGCCCTTTGCCTCACATATTAATTTTTCTCTTAATGAAACAGATGCTAGAATAAATTCTGTCGTGACAAGGCATCTCCCAGAGTAATAATGCATGGGATTATGAAACTGGTGAATAAATCACATAATTATTACAGTTATTTGGGAGAGATTTATACTCCTGTTGTCCAAACTCTGTTTATCCTGACAAATATAACAATAAGAAGTGTGAATCCTAAGTACTATAAATTCAAGGTCAGATTATTGAAATTACATAATTACTTCCCAGAACTTTGCAGAGAAAATTTGTGATTTTGAATCTGTAAAGCCTTTAAACATTGCTAATCAATGGCTATGTAATTTGCTAGAACCTGGGAGAAATAACTGTGGGAATGTCTTTACCTCTCCTAGTCGGTTCCCTGGATGACAGAACTGGAGATCATCCAACCCAACCCCATGCTATTTCTATTTGGCAGAAAATATTGAATTTTTATTCTTTCTTGATACAAATTAGGCCCCTTTCCCTTTTTTCTATTCACAGGGAGCAGAAAAATATGTAAGCTCCTTTGCATAGTCAGGTTGTAAGAGATACTTTGTCTTAGCTTAATGAAAGTCCTATGAAGTGTCAGCAGAATTGAAATTCCCAATGCCTACAAAAATTTGCTCTTGCAAAAGTTTGTTTCTTAAAAATAAAGATTTTTTTTAAATCTGAAAATTAGTATCTAGTTTCACCAGAAATTTGTAAACTATGGGAACAGAGAAGAAATGATATCATACATGGTTCTACTTCCCAAAGATTACCAATTTTAACATTTATTCTACTTACCTGTTCTTTTTAAATCTTTTCTTCTGTCTCCTTAGTTGTCTACAACTACAGTGAGAGAGTACAGTGAGAGAGTATGTGTTTATATCTGTGTGTTTATGTATACACGCATTCATATGAAACATGTCAGCAGAAGGTATGGACACTGAGTGACGACAGCCTTTGTAACAGGGCATATTCGACTCCATGTAACAGACTGCTTAACTAAGTATCATGACATTGAGACATCATTGTACAAATGAGAAGTCTGCAGGTAGAAGCTTCCAGACTGTCCACTCCATCACCATGTCATCCAGGGTACATGTTCTCTGTATCCCTCTATTCTAACCCCTTCCAACTGTTGCCTTGCATTTCCAAGATGGCTGCAGCAATGCTAAGTGACACATAGCCGAAGTAGAAAAGAGGGAAAAGGTGTCGCCCAGTTGTTTCTTTTTCATTAGAGAAGAAACTCTAAGAGCCTTTGTTCCCAGCTCACCCTACCCCCCCCCCCCCCCCACACGCAAAGACTTTTTCCACCTCATTGGCACAAAGTAAGTCACATATCTGTCCTTAGAGGAAACTGAGGTATAAATTTTAAAACAAACCAAATATAAATATTTATCATAAAAAGTCTATTCAGTACTTGCCAATGTACATGATTTAAGATTTGCTGCTTGTGCTGTTCTTTTCCTGCTTGGTAGATTTTTATTTCTTTTTCAGAACTTATAGATAGACTGTGGGTTAAAATGAATAGGTCCTTGTGCAGTTTCCAGTGTGAAGAAGTCATTTGTTGTCAGTCAGTTGCACTGAAATAGGATCTTCTGTGATCCTTATTATTTGGGTCTTTGACAGTGAACAGATGCAGCATGTGAAAAGCTACAACTGCCAGGCTCTTTCTATTTCTATCCCTCTCATTGCTGTTTTCTGACTGATTGTAAGACGACGTCTGGTGGGGGGTTTGGGGGGCGGCGGAGAGAGAGGAGAGTAGAAGGTGAGAGCTGCCCCTGGACTTCCATACTATCAGCGCTCCTGCGGCAGGATTGTTTAGAGACTACGGTGGGACAGATTGGGTCTGGACGTGATAAGTAAAAGCCCTCCTTTTCACTGAATTTTGAACAATGTCATAATAAATATAAGAGTGAGCTAGGTAAAATATCACCTCTACATTGAACAAGCCTAGGTTAGAGGATTTAGCTTAAAGTGAGCTGCGATAGTGTTTCCCCGCCCTCTTCCGGTCTAGTCCTTGGGATAAGCTACTTGACCACTGGCTCTTGCCTGTCTACCAGGTAACTTACTTCACCTCCAAGATGCAGATGAAGGGCTAAGGGAAGACTAGCGAAAGACCCTTCTCATGAAGGCCAAATAAACAAGAAAATGGCTTTAAAGTATAGACCTTGTGATAGTGAACCAGGGGATGGGGGAGGGGGTAGGCAGGTGGAGGGTGGAGCAGCTTAGCTGAGCTATGAACCTTCTTTCTTATCCAGCTGTATCAAAGAAGAGGTCTCCCGTGTTTACAGTAGGTAAGCTATCGGTTGAGTCAGGGATACAACCAATAACCTGCAGTCTATCTATAATGATTCAAGCTAATGATCATTTAAAGTAAACCCTAAATACCAGCTTAAGCTGAAAATAAATTCAGTACTCAGATGTGGGAAAGAATCATTTTTGCTGTACTCTGAAATATGATTGAAGTAAAAGATGCTCAGTTTGGAGAAGTGAAAACTGTTGAGAAAAATAAGGCTATTTTCAAATAATCTGAAATATATTAAGTAGAATAATGCCAACTTGTATTTTTTGAGATGCTTTATGTCATATTTGTCTGTACTTTATACACATTACCTGATCTGATTTTTACCTTATGAGGTGGTTATTATGATTCCAGTTTTATTGTTGAGAATGCTGATTCTTTCAGAGGTAGATTGCCCAGGTTAACCCAGTGGGCAAGGAAAAGAGTTGGTGATTAAATTTAAGTCCAGCTGACTCTCAAGCCTGGCCTTATTTGCCTGGGAGAGAGAAAACGTGTACAGCATGTGGTTCCAGATGCAAAATTTGGCTCAACGGGTGGGAGATAAATTTCAGCTTAATATGAGAAGGAATGTTGTCTCAGGTAGACGTGTTCAGAAGAAAGTAAACTATCAGGATATCGTGACTTTCCTAATACCTTTTGTATTCTGTAGGGTGTGGAAGACTAACTCAGGAAAGGATGTCTGTGTTACCATGTTTTATCAGATCAATGGACAGATGCCTTTCAAACATAATTTCTAGGATTATATAATATTACTTCTGCGTCCAGGAGGTGACATTTTTTTTCCTAGCCCCAGGCTTATTAAATTTCAAATGATGGGCCCTCCTTGGTGGTGCAGTGGCTTAGAGCACAACACTGTGAAAGCTATCTGCAGCCACTGCAGCACAAGTTCGATTCCTGGCCATGGAGGTGACCCATATGGTGCAGCAGACCTCTTCTGACCTGCCCACTGTTCCCCTCAGCAGTGTATTTCAGTCAATCTGCTTGTTTTGCCCCCTGCTCTGTCTCTGGTGAATCATCTCAACCTCCTGCTTCTAGCCTATACCTCAGTTCTTGTATGCATAAGTAAATCTTTAAAAAAAATAAATTTCAAATGATTAGTCAGAAGGAGGAAAGTGTTTGCAAAACCTTACCCACACCAGCCAATAAAGAAGCAAGCCCAGGTGACCAGAGATATGCTTCCTCCTTGGGCACAGGGACATGACTATGCCACCTGCTTGGTGACTTTGCCCCATTTCTACTGCTCATTATCATCTTTGTACCCATCACATTCTCTAATGCATCAGTGGGGACACACTAAAGACGCCTATTGTACTTACAATTTCTGAGGCCAAATATTAGCACCTGGTGTGCTACTTAATTTTTATAAACACAGTTTTGAAGATTTTGTTGGGAGTTGAACAGATTTCAGAGAAGACTACTTGGATGAGAAATGAGCTCTTGTCGGCACCAGGGAAACAGCTACTTTTGATGAAAATTCCTGGATGAGTTTTTTTTTCATTGAACAAAATCCCAAGCAATGTTTTGACCCAAAGAACACCAAAAGTTACCTATTAACCTTTCCATTTTATACTTTGCAATTTACTTGAATGAAACATTTGAAACTTTTCAATTTACAAGCACTGAAATGTTCTGATAGTAGGATATGGAAATGATGGCACCTGCCTTTGTTTTACTAGAGTGAACATTACTTTCTTCTTTCTTAAAAGATTTCTTTATTTGTGCATACAAGAACTGGGGTACAGGTCAGAGGTGTGGGAGGTGAGAGGATTCACCAGTGACAGTGGGGAGCAGAACAGGCAGAAGAACAGGCAGATCGACTGAAATACACTGCTGAAGGGAGCAGTGGCCAGGGCAGGGGAGGTCTGCCGCGCCATGTGGGTCAGACCCCTAGCTGGGGATCGAACTCAGGCTGCAGTGGCTACACATAGCCTTATAATGTTGTGCTTTAACTGACTGCACCACAAGGGAAGGCCCCGTTTTGTACTTTTTAAAGAATTTATGATATTAGATCTGACCCCCCACCAGGATAATCCCCCTCAAGGACTCCCTCAAGGTCCTTAACTTTGATCTTAACACAAAAACCCTTTTGTCACTTAAGGTGATATTCAAAGTACTAGGGATCTTTGAAGGAACCATTATTCTTTCTAAATCTGGCTTGGAAGCAGGGTGGTGTGACATGTTTAGCTGCCAAGAAATGCCTAAAACAGTGGGGGGAAAGTGGAAATTAAGATCCAACACATACTTTTTGGCCAATTTTATGACTTTTTTTTAGACCTGTGCCTTTGACTAAACAAATCTCAGTCCTCCTTAATGATTTGAAACTTTGCCTTCATACATTTCTGAAGCAAGTATATTCAGCAAGGTTTAATTTTTAGAATTTGTATTACAAAACAGTATTTCTAAGTATAAAATTATTCTTCAGGTAGTACAGATATGCTTAAGAAGCTGCACATCTACCCAATCTAGAGACCCTTTTTGTCTTTCCACTCCCCGCCACCCTGAAATCGCATTCCCCTCATTTGTGGTTTGATATCGCGCTTCAGTTGCCAGCGTCCACCTTGACCAAGACATTTGTCAACCCAGGAAACAGCTGACTTGTCTTTGAAGCACTCCATCATCTTCAGGATGTTATGTAAATTACATTTGATTGTGGGCTCCTGCCACTTCTTTACATGGGATAGGAACAGACAGAAAAAAAAAACTCTATAATCCTATGATGTCATTTCTCAATAACCATTTTTGAGGAGTCGTGTGAAACATCACTTCCCTGCTTAGAGCCGAATACACTAAAATTTTCACTTTGTCCTCTTTGGACCGAGTTCCTTCTCCCCAGATTTGAGTCTGCCGAATCATTATAGAGGGTTTGGAGGACCGTTCCTAGCCCCGAGAATAGCAACGAACAGCCTAATAAAGGTTCTTTGAACTTCTTAGCTGGGGTGGAGATTAAAGGAGAAATACTCTTTGTCTTAAAGATGATCTTTTTTCTTCATATAAGAATCAGTCTTACTTTACTCTGGAAAATGTAAGAACAAGAGAACTCATTTGCAGAGATGAAATCTGAAAGCATAAAGGAATGGTAATTTGCTGTAGCTAAAAATAGACCCCACCTTGATGCATTTATATCATGTGAGTTGTTAGCAGCGTGTCCAGGCTTTCTCTGCAAAGAGAATCAAATACAGTTGCTCTTAATGTGCTTTGCTTCTAAGATGAGCAAATTTTAGGGATTTCTCCAGACTCCCCCCACAGAAAAAAAGGGGAGGTATAATGATCATATTTTGGTTGCAGTTATTTATCACAAGACTAGTATATATATAGGCACACCTTGTTTTAGTGAACGTTGTACTATCATGCTTCTCAGATAGTTCTTTTTGTTTTTACAAGACCCTCCACCTGCGAAAAGATTATGACTTGCTGAAGGTTTGTGTGATGGTTAGCATTTTTTAGCAATGAAGTAATTTTTAATTAAAGTATGTATATTGATTTTAAATACACAATGCTATTGCACACTTAATAGACTGCAGTATTGTCTAAGCATAACATTTGAGTGCACTGGGGAACTGAAAAATTTATGTGCCTAGCCTTATCATAATAATCTCTTTATTGTGGTGGTCAGGAGCTAAACCCACAATATCTTTGAGGTGTGCCTGATCAGTGTAAACTATGCAGAAATTCCTCCCTTTAGGATAGGGGAGACAAAGAAATGCAAGTAATTCCACATGTAGTTCAATTAGAATAAGTAATAAAAAGCAAACATGGCCTCCCTGGTGGTACAGGGGGTTAAACCTTCAGCACTATGAAGCTAGCCACAGTCACAGCAGCATCAGTTGGATCCCTGGCCTGGGAACTAATCCACATGCACAGCAGACCTCTCCTCCGCCCTCTGCTCCCCTCAGCAGTATATTGTAGTCAATCTGCCTGTTCTGCTCCCCACTCTGTCTCTGGTGAATCCTCTCACTGCCCACACCTCTGGTCTGTATCCCAATTCTTATATGCATAAATAAAAATTAATCTTTAAAAAAAAGCAAATATGGCAAATGTATATATAAACATGTATATTTTAATTTGTAGTATCAAGGAAGTACTCAGAAAGTGATATTCTTTAAGACACCTGAACAATGAGTTGGAGTGAATCAAGTGAGGGTGTTGTTGGCTGGGGGTGGGGAGTGGGTGGACGTGGGTTCCAGGCACCACCAGGCACAAATATCCACATAAGTTAAAACGAGGGCCCCACATTTCACCACCTTCATCCTTAACCTGGAGACTATCTGCCCAGAAGAAAATAAAGTATCTTTCTTCCTTTCTTTCTATTTTTTTTGTTTTTTAAAGATTTATTTCTTTATACATACAGAACTGGGGTACAGGCCATAAGTGCAGGGGTGGTGAGAGGCTTCGCCAGAGACAGAGTGGGGAGCAGAACAGGCAGATTGACGAAGTACACTGCTGAGGAGAGCAGCGAACGGGTCAAGAGTGGTCTGCTGTGCTATGTGGGTCAACTCCCCTGACTGGGGATGGAACTTGTGCTACAGGGCTGTGATAGCTTCATAGTGCTCTGCTTTAACTGGTCGCACCACCAGGGAGGACCCCAAAGTATCTTTCTAGGTGAAGATAGACTTTTCTCTATACAAAACACCCTGCGAGCAGCATATACAGCATACTGAAGTGGCTTACCTCATCACTAATTTTTGAAAAATCCTTTTCCCTTAAAAAAAAAAAAAAAGTAAGAGCTAATGTTTCACATCAAGTTTTCAGTTTCAACAAACATTTCACACCCGACTGTCTCTTTTTGTTTTATACACCTGCTTACACTGCACTTCAGCTCTTGACCACATCCCCAACCCCCCAGAGAACAAAATCAGCATCAAATAATCTATTGGATCATAATCTTGTGTCCTGCACCTGTCCTTGGATACTGTGTCTACGAAAGATCACTGATTTTATTATGATTTCCCTCCAGTCATGGTATTTTCCCAAAATTTTTCCTTAACCCCTCCGTGGCTCTCCCTCCCCCAGCCTGACCCAGTGCACTTCCTATGCCCTCCGCAGCCTGGACTCAGTCACACCATGCAGACGGTGGCCCTCTCACCCTGCACCTGGCTGGCTAAGTGCCCGTGGCAACCTTAGCATTGCTCTCACAGAGGGCCAGTCTCCAAGCCTGTCTCTCTCCCAGGGGCACCCCACTGTGGCTGGAAGCTCCACCTTCATCAGCCTGGTACTAGTTTTCCTTTCTTTTGTTTTTTTTTTTAGGTAGGTACTGTGTACCTGTGTCTTGGGAATGTAGCAATTTCAATGCTCTTACTCACCCTCCAGCTGTAGTTCTGCAAGAGTTCTACCATGTTTCTCCTTCCTCCTTCCTGTTGGGGCAAAGGATGTCTTGAACGAACTACAGATAAGAGGGTTTGTGGACTCCACTCCAATACTGGAACTTCAAATCCCAGCATCACCAAAGGGAGGACTGCTGGGTCTGAGGGTGGAGTTAGGCAGTGATATTTGGATGTAAAACCAGAACATGTGGCCTTTGGGAGTCTCTTGGCCTCGTGGTTTGCCACTTGTCTCTTGGCTGGCTCTCAGCATGCTATTGGAGTTCCAAGTCTGCAGAACTGGTAGGAAGCATTAAGCAACTTCTCTCTCTCTCTTTCCCAGAGTTATTCATTCTCCTTTCTCTTCTAAACAAACCCTTATGTGTGTGCCTGCAGTTGAATCTTGTAAGTTCCTTTAAGCACACTGGTGAGGACCCACAGTCAAACCACCTAATTCACACTGGGGTGTCCTGTAACACTGTTTCCTGATAACCTTCCCCAACTGTCTTCAGTTTCACCAGCACCCTCAGAGAGGCCTTCACTCTCCCTCTTTAGATGCCGGTAACTATCAGCTGTCTATGTCTCCCCTCTTGCCTTCTCCTGCTTCTCTCCCCCACCCCTCCCGCCTCTTCCCCTCCCTCTCTGTTCTTCCTTCCCCTTTCTTCCCCTCCTGCCCTCCCTTCCAGCTACCCTCCTTTGATCTGCTTTAAAACCAGACTCATGAGTGCCTGCCTCTACCCTCCTCAGTGACATCTGAACTCTTCCTTTCTTTCCTCACACCTTTTGTTCAACTGCTGCCTCTTCACAGGCTTCTGTCCCAAAGTTTTAGCAGCTGTAAGTTTAGCTGATTTAATAGATTTAAGTACTTCACAGTCAGACTTAGAAGGGGTAGAATCATTTCTACTCCTTCAATGTATTTTCTCGGCCGTCACTCACGCCTATCTCTTTCCAAGCTGGCCTCTATTATTCCCGACATCACTCTGATCCTGTCTCCAATGGCCTCCTTGTCACATAATCAAATAGACTCTTGATGCTCTTTTTCCAGAATGGTCCATGGTTAACGTTTGGGGTTATATGTACTCCTCTGAGACCACATTTGACCTGGTGAAACTCTTCCAGATCATCTCTGCAAATGATGGCTGAGAAGGAGGAAAATAAGTATTAAAAAGTTAACCCAGCCATCTACACCGCAGCACGCAAACATTAACAGTCAGTTATTTATAGTGCAGGATAAATTTGCTCTGGAGAATTAAGAAAGAAGATGATTATAGGCATAAACAAGTCGTACAAAGTAGAGTCAAAATAGGAGGACTTTCTTTATTTACAGTTACCTTCACTTATTTATCCTTCCTATGTATTGTTGAACCCACAACTTAATTTAATATTATGTATTTGTAGTTTACATTAATGTGGTATTGAAATCTTATATGCTTCCCACTACCCAGACAGTGGTTTAACTTCAAACTTAATCTCTGTTTATGATTTCTTCTGAATTTATGACTCATATACATTTATTTGGTTGTTAATTCCTAAGCTTTCTTTGTTCTGAGCACTCATGATCAGGAAGTAATATTTCATTGAATAAAGCTGCCATTATTTATTCCTTTCCACGTAAATTAGCACAAATTGCCTCAGCACGTAAAGATACTGTTTCTGAAAAGGAAGATAATTAACATGGAGTGATCTTCATATCACATGCAAATTAAAATCTAATTTGAGAAATTCATCTTCCAGCCTGTGAGTTGTTACCTAAGAGAAAGGACAAGCGAGACCGTAGTTGAGAGCCTGCCTTGCAATTTCAGCTGTCACTGGCTTCATCACACACTGTGACCGAGGGCAAGTCTCTTAACATTAGCTAAGCTTCATTTTCTAATATATCAAAACAGTAAGTTATGGGGTTTTTGTAGTGTCTGCAAATAAATTAACTTAGCGCTGATATACCAGAAGCATCAAGTAAATGGTGGTTACTATACTGTAATAGACAAATGTCTAGGAACAATATCTTAAAGCCGTTCCTATATTTACATAGCATGGTAAACCCATGAGCCACTCAATACTGCATCCCAATTTCAAGACTTGAGAATTCTTTTCAGTTCCAGCTTAGTTAAATGTAGCCATTGATATTGTCTGAGAAGAAAAACTAGTACTCCTATTTTTTCATAGCAGAATTGAAAGAAAGGTACAGAGAGCTGCCTTATACCCCTAACCAGGACACACCCATGGCCTCTGCCAGTGTCAACAACCCCCCTTAATAGTGATGCACTTGTTACAACTGATGAGCCTACATTGGCCCATCCTCATCGCCACATTCCAGAATTTATCTTATGTTTCCTGCTTGGTATTGTAGTGTCCGTGGGGTTGGCAAATGGAGGTGTGAATAAGTCCTTATAGTATCATACAGATGGCGCCACGGTCCTAAACATGCTCTGTTCTCTGCCTCCTCATCCTTCACCCCAGCCCTTACTCTGGTAATCCCTCATCTTTCTAGTCTCTATAGTGGGAATTGTAGTATACGGACCCTTTAAAGTTGGCTTCTTTCACTTACTAGTATGTATTTAGATTACGCTATGTTCTTTGTGGTGTCACGGCTCATTTCCATTTAGTGCTAAATAACGTTCTTGCCTGAATGTACCAGTTTGTCTGTTCACCAGTGCAGAAATCTTAGTTGTTTCCAAGAAACTACCCAACTGTTTTCCAAAGTGATTGTGTCCCTTTTCTTTCTTATAAACGAAATGTACTCTTACCCTATGATCCAACAATCACACTCTTTGGTATATCTCCAGATGACTTGAAAACCTAAGTCCACACAAAAGCCTGTACATGAACGTTTATAGAAGCCTATTCATAATCGTTGGAAGCAATCGAGATATTCTTCCAACAGGTCAATAGATCAACAGACTGTGGTACATCCATATAGTGGTATATGGAATTCAGGTCCGAAAAGAAATAAACTATCAAACCATGAAAAGACACGGAGGAGGGCCCTCTCTGGTGGCGTAATGGGTTAGAACACAGCACTGTGAAGCTATCTGCAGTCACTGAGGCACAAGCTCGTTCCTCGGCCAGGAAGGTGACTCATATGGTGTGGCAGACCTCTCCTGTCCTGCCTGCTACTCCCCTCAGCAGTGTATTTCAGTGCATCTACCCTTTCTACTCTCCACTCTGTCTTTAGTGAAACCTCTCACTCCTCAAACCTCTGGCTTTTACCCCAGTTCTTGTATGCATAAATAAATAAATCTTTAAAAGAAAAAAAAGACACTAGAGGAACCTAAAATGCATGTTTCTAAGCGAAAGAAAGCAATCTAAAAAGGTTACATAATGTATGCTTCTAACTACAATGCATTCTGGAAAAGACAAAACTATGGAGACAGTTAAAAATATCAGTGTTTTCCAGGCATGTGAGGGGTGAATCTTCAGGGCAGTGAAACTACCCTGTATGGTGTGGGAATGATGGACACGTGTCGTTATGCATTTGCCCAGACTCACAGGATGTGCAAAACACAGAGTAGATCCTACTATGGACTCCATTAATAATAATGCAAGTCTTGGTTCATCAGTTATGACAAATTAGTCACACTAATACAAGACATTCATAACAGAGGGAAGTGTGTGTGTGTAAGAGTTTGTGAAAACTGCACATTCATTTTTGTGTAAACCTAAAGCTGTTCAAGAATATATTTATTTTAGAAAACTTTATTGAGGGAAGAAATCAAATAATATACAAAAATGAGTGATATGAAAACGAATGACAATGTCAGAAAATGAATTTAATAAAATTAAATAAATAAAACCAAAAATGGCAAAACCCATAAATTGTGCATCTGACTTCTTAGAAGTCTGGAGAAGAATCAAATGTATTTGTGGGAAGATAAATCTCCAAACCATTTTCTTCAGTCTACAGAGACTGTTGGGGATGGAAAGTGCAGAACAAGACAGAGAACATAGAGCTCTCACAGTCACTAGTTACTCTGAGACGCTAAGCCGGAGACTGCCTAGCAGAGAGCATCAGTGTGTCTGTGTCAGGTTGGGCCATAAAAGGCCCAGACTCAAGAACGGAATAGAGATAAATCTCGTACGTTAGGTAGGGGAACTCTTTACATAGGAGAGCCAAGAGAGGGAGAGGTGGTTGGGTGTAGCAAGGATCCTGGATCTTCTGGAGAAAGAAACTACAAGAAACTTTTAAGCACAAGATGCTTCATCTCATAATATGGTTACTTTTGTTTTTGGGATGTGATTCACTAAACCATCAGTCAAGTCGGCCTTACATTCAGTTGTTTCCAAGAGTGGACTGTGTGTGTGTGTTGGGGGTGTGAATAATGTTAGGGAGGAGTGAGAAGAGGAGGGAAGATTCCAGTGAATTTTGAATTGTGGTGGAAATGGAGTTGGTTCCAGAAATAACCACAAAACAAACCCCTGACCTTCCCACTGGCTGAGAAGATTCAGCAGTTTTTTCAGTCTCAAAGGCCAGGGATCGCCTGACTCAACATTCGGTTTCCAAGTAAACCTCTGTCCTCTGTTCTGCCAATGTCTTTAGTGTGTTTTGGGTCAGAGAAGCAAATATGGCCCAGCCTCATTTGAAGTCTGACCAGAGAGAGGTTACCCACGTTCCAGAGTATCAATCTAACAGTAGGAAAAAAGCAATTATTTCCATCAATATAGTGTCCTATATAAAGGACAGATATAATTTAATCCTCAAAAACTATCTCTCTTAAAGGTTAAGAAGCCAAAGCTCAGTGCAATGGTTAGGACTACAAAATCTGAATTCACATTCCCTCTAGCTGTATGAGGTGTTTGTTCTGTGCCTTCGGCAAAATAGAAAGAGATGCTTTGTCCAGTTTCTTTCCCTCTTGACTTTATTTTGCAATGCGAGTGTATTAACCCACTCGTGCAGACCAACTCTCTTCTTGCTGAAGCAATGAAAGGCTTCATGGCAGTTTTAATAGGCTTAAGTTGAGAAATAAAAATAGTTCTGAGATTTGAACTCTGCACGAACTTCACATATTTTTAGCAGGCCTTTGTGGGTATTTAGCAGAGACTGTTGCTGTTTTTGATTAAGATCGGAATTTCAATTGCATTTTGGATTTTCAAAATATATTTCCATAATAATTCCCATCTCCCTTTCTCCCTCACCCTCCTCTCCTCTCTGCTCTTCTCCCTCCCTGCCTTCTGCTCATAACTTTGTCATTTCATTGCTACAGGTTACTCTCAGAGTCACATACCTGTTAGAGATGGTGGCGTCAGTGTCTCTGGCAGCAACCCACCCCGAACCTTCCCACACAGATGGGTTTCAGATGGAGCAGTGTAAGTACAGGTTCAGGTTGGAGGGAAGTTGTAAATAAAAGTGACAGTGTATAATTTCCTCAAGTCTTTGCTTTGAAGTTGGAAAGTGGATTATTTTGGGGAGTAGGACTCTCCATATCCATCCCTTTGAGAAAGAAACACAGCGTAGTTCTCTTTCCCTGATTTCAAGAGTGATTATACGCTCCTTAACAGTGATGTGCTTTCTTTTTTTTAAATTATGCTGTTTACCATCACTCCTATCTTTTGTATCACCTTAGCAGTAAAGCTTCTCTATTAGTCGTCACACTAGGAAGAGAAAATTTGTGCATTTTACTGATGTATAAAAACAGGCATTAGTTTGTAGCTTTGAAGGATGCAGTTGAGTGAGATTTTCTGTGTAGAGGAAGAGCCTCACTGTAAAGATGGCTACACACACCACACACACCACACACACACACAATCAAACACATGCAGGTCTAGGTTAAAGCAAACTAAGCCACTACTTATAGCAGATCCTGCTAGAACTTAAGAACATGCTCTTTTTCTAATCTCTAATATGGAAATGTTGTTTGTTGCCTGTGGACAAGTGATACTTTATTAACATGAATACAATTTTGATAAATTTTATCATGAATGTGAAAATGAAATGTTAATGGTTTTAAAGGGAAACCATTGTATTTTGGGATTTTCTTTTTTTTAAAGATTTAATTTTATTTACTTATGCATACAAGAACTGGGGTGTAGGCCAGAGGTGCAGGGGGTAAGAGGATTCACCTGACGCAGAGTGGGGAGCAGAACAGATGGGTCTACTGAAATAAACCGCTGAGGAAAACAGCGGGTGAGATAGGAGAGGTCTGCTGTGCCATGGGGGTCAGCTCCAGCTGGGGATCGAACTCATGATGCAGTGGATGGGGATAGCTTCATAGTGCTGAGACGTTAACCCCTGTGTCACCGTGGGGCGGCCTGTATTTTGGGATTTTTCACCTGAAAAAATTGAGTTAAGTGGACACTGTCAGTATTATTTAGAATAAATAAAAATATTATTTATCTAGATAAAGTATAATTTTTTACAGAACTGACCCTCTCTCCAAAAGTGTGTTCCTAGCCACTGTTTGAACAGTCCAGATCCCACAGGAATGTGAGGATTTCCGCTGGTTGTGTGCTAACATGCCACTAATCATCAGAGATGCTGGCCTGCTTACTCTACTTGTTGGAACTCAGTAACTGATGTACAAGAGTAGCTTCATCAGCACATTGACTAACTGAAACCCATTTGATAAAATCAAATTGAATGAAATCAAACTATTCATATTTAGCAGCTAATAACCAACAATAAAAATATACTCTAAAAATGTTCTTTAAAATGTGTTTGCCAGTGGTTTACAGGATTGGAGAAGGGATGACCAGAAAGAGCACAGGGCATTTTTATGAATGTATTCATATTGTTTTATATGATATTTTATGAAAATATCCTGCATGAAAATGGCTAGAGGTCATTGTACACTTACCAAAATCATAGAATCTAGAACATAAAATTGAACCTTGATGTATGTGATGTGCTTTAGTTAATAATAGTGTATCAATATTGGTTCATCAATTATAACAAATTTACCACAATAATGCAGGAGATAATGAAAGGAAAGTTCTATATTTGTGTGTATGTGTGAATATGTGAGTATAGGAGTTAAAGGTGGTGTGAACTCTGTATGGTCTAAGCTTTTCTGTAAACCTAAACTTCTTTAAAATACACAAATTACTTTATTAAAAACAATTCTATTTAAAATAAATCGATTAATTTAAAAAGTTAAGCATGAGTTGGGAAAGGAGAAAAGAAGATGGTGTAGAGATAGATATGGTTTGCTTCACCAACAGGTTTTGGAGAGCTCACAGAAGCCAGAGTACACTGGATTTGGATATGGTTTTAGAAACCTCATTGCAAAGGGCAAATCTGATAGATGAAGAAAGTGTGACTAGAAGATTCTTACTTATGGAAGATAGTCTGTGGAAATAGTTTAGTGGACTACAGCGGCTCCTCCTTCAGGCCCTTCGTTATCTGAGGTGGTGACTGCTTGTGCCTGATACAGAGACGGCTGCCGCCCAGGGTCACAGCCGACCACTTTGTCCTAGTAACTGATGAGGTTTCTCTCAGGAAGTCTGGCGAGAACCATCCCCACAGCTACCACAATGCTACCAGGCTCTTTGAAACTGTTCTTAATGTTTGTTTTAATCCAGCACAAATTTCCATAGAACTGGGTCACAATGCCGAGGTTATGCTGTTCCCAAGAACCCTTCTCATCTGTGAAAATACACCATAGTCCAGGAAACTCTGTCATCTCAATCCTTGAAAGGTTGTGTTTGTGCCTCCCATCCAAATCTCTTGCAAATGTGTTCCACAGTTTTAATTTCTGAACTCAAATATCAGTTAAAGATATCATTCATGGGCCCTCCCTGGTGGTGCAGTGGGTTAAAGCGCAGCACTGAGAAGTTAAAGCCACCTCAGCATGAGTTTGATCCCCGCCCCAGAGGTGACCACATGGCTCGGTAGACCTCTCCTGACCCGCCCGCTGTTCCCCTCAGCAGTGCACTTCCACGATCTGCTTGTTCTGCTGCCCGGCTCTGTGTGTGGTGAATCCTCTCACCGTCCCTGCACCTCTGGCCTGTACCCCAGTTCTGTATGCATAAATAAATAAATCTTTAAAAAAATATCATTCATATTTTAAAGTGGGTCTTCTTTTTTCAAGAAGACCTTCCTTCTGTGAGGACAAAGTGATTTGTGTCCTCCTTGGACCCTCTCATCTCATAAAATGAAAGTGACCCCATGTAACTTGCAGCTTTGTTGTTATGAAAAGAAGTGGTTTCTAGTAGCATCAAGGGATATTTTGCGAGTTCACAGAAATTGCCCCCAGCCATTGAATGATTCTGGATGCCCCTGAGTCTCTTTTAATGCCCTGTTATGAATTTATCATTCATGAATTGCTGACACTTTCTAAATCTAATTCCTGGGTGGCTTCCACTGTGCAACTATAAAAGTCACTTCAGCTATACAGACGGAAGTGCAGTAGTCCGTGCTGGCCTCAGAATTGGTTTCCTCCCCACAGGTACCAAATTAGGACCGTCTTTTCTGTGCTAGGTTTTCTGTTCTTTTTAAAAAATATTTATTTATTTATGCATATAGCACTAGGGTATAGGCCAGAGGTGCAGGGCTGGTGAAAGGATTCACCAAAGATAGAGTGGGAGCAGAACAGGCAGATCAACAGAGTACAATGCTGAGGGGAGCAGCCAGCGGGTCAGGAGAGGTCTGCTGTGCTGTGAGGATGACCTCCCGGGCAGGGATCAAACTCAAACTCAAGCAGCTGTGGACAGCTTGCAGTGCTGCATCCTAACCCATTGTGTCACCAGGGAGGGCCTGTGCTAGATTTTCTTGTGGAAGAGTTTCTGACCCTAAAATCGATTAGTCCAGGAATTAAATTCAGAGGTGATTTGCAGAAATATGGCCTGTCTGAAAACACAGTTAACATATTGGGTAAATTTCACCTAGGTTGGAAAACAGGGTGTGATATGACCTGTTTGTAAAATCACATTATTTGGTTGAAATTTCAATGTGCATTAAAAAAACACAAAAGTGCAAAGAGGTAGGGTGACTTTTTTTATGGCTTGCAGGGAGAATTGTACAGAGGGCTGAAGCCAAAGATTGAGACAGGTGTTACCCCCTGGAGCAGGTGCTGGTGAGGATGAATGGCCCCAGATGAAATGCAAACAAAGCATCAGTGAGGGTGGAGACTCTGATCAGAAATACAAAGGTCTGCGGGAGCAGCTCCTGGATTCAGCTGGCAGGATTTCAGGGTGTTGGGATCTGCAATGATTCCTGGTCAGCCATTTCTGCCACACCATGCTGACCTCCCAGAAGGCTGTTGCAGGCAACACGCACAGGCTCCCAGCACCAACCTCGGAGAAGAAAATTGTGGAGGCTGTGACAGCTGAGTGACTTTGCTGCTGTCACCACTGGAGGGGAAGGTGAGGACCAGGAGCTGGGCTCCAGGTTGAGCTGTGTGAGAGCGGCCTTTTGTTGGGTTGTTCCGCTGCTGCAGCTGCTGTTTTGAATGTCGATTGTCTGGTGCCAGGGATCGGCAAGGCGGCAGCTCTGGTGAGCAGCTCCTATTGTGTCTTCTGCTGTCTGGTATGTTGGATCCTGATGTATGTGCTCCAGGCCTCAGTGCCTGGAGGACGCCATCTTGGGAACCTTTGTGTTTAGGATTTTAAAACCTTGGACACTGCTTTGGGTGAGGTCATCAGAGTGACTCTTTGATTTTCCTTGTTTGTTAAACAAATCCTGTTATTGTTCTCTGAACCTGAGTAATCTTGCAATTGTGCTAGTGGGTGAAGAACCCAGATAGTGACCGGTAAACTATTTGGGCCATGTCCTTGGCCAATTTTAGTGCTCCCTTGCTGCCTGGTATCAGAATCACATGGTGAAATGAAGCAGGATTCTCAAAAATTGGGACTCCTGTAAACTCTCAAAAAAAGAGAAATGTAAGGATGGTGTTGAGTGGTTACCACCAGAAAGGTATCAAAAGGAAAAGGGAAGAGGGTAGCAGAGAAGAAAGAGAGAGAGGCAGAGAGAGAGAGAGAGAGGTGTTTGGTAGTCTTAGGAAGACAGGAAGGGGGCCCTCCCTGGTGGCACAACAGGTTAAAGCACCACCTTATGAAGCTGTCTGCAGCCACTGTAGTACGAGTTCAAATCTCAGCCTGGGAGCTGACCATCTGGTGAGGCAGATCTCTCCTGCCCCATTTACTGCTCTCCTCAGCAGTGTACTTCCTCCATCTGCCTGTTCTGCTCCCCACTCTGTCTGTGGTAAATCTGTCATCCCCCCACACCTCTGGCCTGTACCCCAGGTCTTGTATACATAAATCAGTCTTTTTTTAAAGATGTATTTATTTATGCATACAGGAAGGCAACTTATCTGCAATCTGAGCTGCTTCTACATCCATCACAGAGCTGGAATTTTGTGCAAAACAATCTACATACCATGATTTTGTAACCCCAGAGAATCTCAACTCCTATGTTTGTGGATTCTAGATGGTTTCAAAATAGTCTCAGACACTCGCGCGCTGATCCAGTTCTCCACTAACCTCCCCCTCACGGTTCCTCCTTCCCCTTCAGGGCTCTGGCTGATACTGCTACTTCCTGTACTATTGAGTCTATGTTTGCCTGTTTGGCAGGAGGGAAAAGATGCCAAAGATATGCTTATTGTTGAGTAATTCAGAGATGTGAAATGCAGAAACTTTGGAGAATTTTCAGCACAGAAAATTCTGTGCTGAAGACAGACAGGTGGGCGGCTTCCTTTGGTGGTTCTAAGGGTCCTCTCTTCTGAGACTGGGCATGTGAAGCTGAGCCCCACATCTGTTGGGATGGTGAAGCTCCAGGGACTTCTGTTGAACAGTCTGTTCCCGAATCTAGGGCAAGACTGCTGAGAGTGCAAAGTTCAGTCATTAAAATAACATCTCTTTGGACAAGTTTCTCTCCACTGGACGGTCTGTGCATATTGGAATGAGACAAAAGGTAATCATAGGATTTTGAACTTTAGCAAATAAAGAGAGTCTGTGGGTTTTAGAGGCTGCTTTTTAATTAAAAAAAACAAAACAAAACAATTTTTCCAGGAGAAGAATAGACAGTTTTTGTAAGTTAACCAAGTTGCTCTCAGATTCTGTTACTGTCACTTGTGGCTAGTGTCTGGCAAAATAAAATGCTGATAAAAACTAACAGTTGCCAGGGGCTCTGGACCCAGCTCAGGCCTTTCTCAATCGCTTTTATTTTTGCAAAGCAACACTCCAGTTGTGGTCATTGAAATGCTGTTATAATCTACGAATTACTGGACAAATTATGTGTCTGAGTCAATTTCCTTTCTGTAAATTGAAACTAAAGGAAGTTTGGTGTGAAAAATAAATAAAGTCTCCAAGTAACAACTCTGGTACACAGAAAGCACTCAATAGTTGTTGGTGTCTTTCTCCCTCCGCCTCATAGAAACTTAAGTTCTTTCTCTTTGCAAAGACTGACCAATAGGGAACCTCAAAAATAGGGGCCTCTCTGGTGACACAAAAGGTTGAGTCTCTGCACTGGAAAACTATAGCCACTGCAGCACCAGTTTAATCCCCGGCCAGGGAGCTCACCCACATGGCCCAGCAGACCTCTCCTGTCTCACCTGCTGCTCAGCAATGTGCTTTGTCTTTCTGCCTGTTCTGCTCTCCACTCGGTCCCAAGGGCGTGATTCCTCTTATCCCCTTGCACCTCAGGTCTGCACCCCAGTTCTTGTATGCATAAATGAATCTTTTTTAAAAGACAAAAATAAAGCTAGCATGAGGAAAGTTTGCCCACAGATCTATTCTGATATAAAAGAAAGATTTGCTTATTTAACAAAGATTTCTAGCATGCATTTCACGCGATGGTGCTAAGTTGGTGCTGATTTGGCCATAGGGGAAGGATGACTGGTCTGCTACTCATTCCTGTCCTCAAGACGCTTACAGTGTAGAAGAGAGAAAGGCAGGTGTAGATGGATGAATAATAAATCCCTTGCCATGTGCTGGAAAAAGTCATTTGTGGCTGGATGAGCCTAGGGTTGGGGGTAGAATGAAATGAGCATGTCCTGAGTGCTTTTCGGGTGCTAGCAGTAGGCTAGGAACTAGTGTGATCGTCTGGGAGCCCCATGACATCTGATTTGGAACAGACTCTTAGGCGCTAAGGATTTAAGGAACTTAGCTGAGATGATGCAATTTTTCAGTGGAAACATTGGGAAAATAACCAATTTATTTATGCATACAAGAGCTGGGGTGCAGGCCAGAGGTATGTGTTGGGGGAGGGGGTGAGAGGATTCACCAGAGACAGAGACGCCCTGTGATCCTTTTCTTTCCCCACACAGCTTCAAAGTGTTAGGGACAAAGGATGGTTTCAGGGACATGCCCAGTTTTTATAGGTGACAATGTGGAGGGAATGGAGGACTTGCTTTTCTGCTGGTCAGAGAAGATGGAGAAAGTTGTAAACAGGACGTGTGTTTTCACTTTTGGTTGTGACAAGGCACCATTAGCACGAGGCAGACCCATCAAACTGGATGTATAACAACAGCTGGACAATCTAGAAGCATTAGAAGCAATCTAGAACCTAAATAGGAAGCACACAGATGACCTAAAAGCAAAAAAGGAAAATGAGGACACTACTACCCGAAAGCCACAGGGCCTCTCGGCTCTGTCCTGGACCTCTGCAGTGCCAGGATGCATCTTAGCATCCTCGCTTCTCATTTGTGAAGCACCAAGTGAGAGGTTTTTTTTTTAAGGAATCTTGTTGACTTTTCTTCTCCTATTGTTGTTCTGTTGAGACTCAGGGGACAGTTTGGAGTTTCTCCAGTAATGCAACCTTCTCTGAAGGGGGTTAGTTGCTCTGAAAAGGAGAAATTCTTCTTTTCAAAAATATCTCCTTAGGGAGGCCATCAACAGCCTCATTTTTGCACAGTCAGGGAAATTTCATCCTCAGATAACGGATTTCAGAATAGTTTGGCTGTGATTTCCTAAAAGACTCCACAAGGACATATGTCCAGGACACAGTCACTCCATTGCCCAAGGCCAAGGTCTCTTTGTTTATATCCCTTGCAGCTTTTCCTGCATTCCTGATCTATTTGTCCCAGTCTCACACCCCTTCTGAGCATGGAAGAAGTCGCAGTCACTGGAAGTATACTTGATATGGTCTATAGGAATCATTACATTACATCTTTTTCTTCTGATCATTAATTTTTCTTAAAGATTTATTTACTTATGTAGACAGATTGGAGTATAGGCCAGAGGTACAGGGGCAGTGAGAGCCCAGAGTTAGAGTGGGGAGCAGAACAGGCCGACTGATGAAATACACTGTCGAGGGGAACAGTGGGCTGATCAGGAGAGGTCTGCCGCGCCATGAGGGTCACCTCTGGGGCGGGGATTGAACTCTTGCTGAAGTGGCTGCAGCCAGCTTGCATTGCTGTGCCCTAACCCATTGCGCCACCAGGGAGGGCCCCCATCATAAATTCATTCATTCAGTCAATCATCAGAGTAGAATTTTCTATTGTCACACCATTGTTTTTCTAACCAGAAGTCATGGAGAGGATGCTGACTTCTCTTCGTTTGTTTTGCTCCTCTGCAGTCATATGAAAGCAAGGTGGAAGGTGAATGAGATGGTCAGGCTTTTACGCCACTGGCCTCTGTGGCTATCACCTGCGGCTTTGAATGTAGAACGCTCTTGGGAGCATGGGCCCCGGCCCACACATGCCTGATGGTGGACACCTGGAGGGTGGTGTGGGCATGTGTAAGTGGCCACACCTGAGCCTGGCGGCTATAGGGGAGGCAGCAGAGAACAGCTACGAGAGGACAAGCCTTGGTTGTGAGAGGCAGAATGACGAGGTGCTAGAGAGCCCAAAGAGTAAAGAAGGGTAAAGTTTTGCCAGGGGCTGGGGGTCCTGCCCACCTCTTGGGCCCCCAGCCCCCCTGCCTGCCCGTTCTGCACTTGTGGCCATACTACACAAGATATGTGAAAAATCAAGTACTTTCATGATGGTATTTTTACCCCCATTTGATGGTTGGAACCCACTTACCATGGAAGCAGTTGACACTAAAGATGAACCAGTTTTCCAGCTTAGCTTCCCCCTCAGGACCTGTGAAAGATTCAACAAGAAGAATTAGAGGGTATAAAGCAGTGAGCAGCTGAAGAATCCAGGCTCGTGAGTGCTAGCTAGAATCCATCATGCAGCACCCATGAAGGAAGGGGCCCTTCCCAGCAAATGCACACTCTGGGGGCGTGGCTGGGTCTGAAGATGCTAGTCACCTTGGGCGTCTTTCTCTTTCTCCACATCACCTCAAGACCCAGGGTAGCATCCCGTGGTGTTGATGTTAATAAGAGTTTTGTCTCTAAGTATGTCCCCAGTACAGCGTTGGGGCCTGGGGTTGGGGGGCAGGTAGTGACATAGGGCTGTAAAGAGAGCGCATCAGAACTTCCCTACCATTGATGCACAGTATATAAAGAGAGCATTTGCTTATACCCTGAGGCAATGGCTGGGAGATTTCATGTTCATTTATCATATATCAAGTCAAATGTCAGCCAGAATAGCATTTCAAAACAGAAATGACTCAGTGCTTGAGCAGGCTCCAGGCAAAAGTGTGAAATATGTAGAGTTGCTCTTTCATGTTTCCCATCATGCCTGGTTTCCCCTCTCCCCCACTTTGACAGTGCCATCTCTTCCCACACCATGCCATGCTCATTTCTTTCTCATTTTCTTTATCCTGTCGCCAATACCCAGAAATGATCCAAAGTTTATTCCCTTTAGGGGCTAGAATTGATTCAACTTGATATTTCACTTATGGGACTTCAAATGAAATAATAATAAAAATGAATGAAGTTTTAAATGCACACTTCCATACATTTGAGAACCGGTTGGAAGGGTCTTTAAGGGTTGGGAGCTTCCTCGAATCCCTGGAATCCAATGACCTGGATGACCTAACCCACCCCTGTATCTTTTCAACAGCATATTAACACTCTGACTAAAAAAAAAAAGTTTTAGCATTTGTTTTCTATTCTTTCTTTTCTTTTTAAGTTGAGCTAACATGACTTTAAAATGCTATATAGTTTCTAAGATCACATTCTTTTACGATGCCCATCACCAAATGCCAGTCACTCCCCACCACCGACTAACAAGTCTTCTACTCATCATGCCTCTCTGACCCCCAACCACTATGCAGTTTCTCAGAGTCTAATGGATTGTTATCTTTTCTGTCTATTCCACAAATGTATGACATTGTTGGCATTTATCTTTCTTCAAATGTTGATTTCATTTAGCATAATATCCTCAAGTTTTGTTATCTTGGCACAAATGGCAAAGTTCCATTTTTTGCTTAGGCAACTACCATTTTTAAAAAATGGTCTCCTGTCCTGGGTTTCCTGCCATCATACTTTATGATTTTCCCCATCTCACTGTCTAAAACATCTGAGTTTCCTTTAAAGGACCCATCTCCCATCTATCTGTCCTCAAAGGTCAATTTCGGACCTTCAGTTGTCGATTTTTCTACTAGGTTGCCTTGTCCATTCTTATGGCAGACAACTTATAAATTTTTATATCCAGCTCTTTGAGCTCTAGACACAATCAGATGTTTACTTGACATGTCCGACTTCACATAGCTAAATTAAAACCTTGCCTTTTTACCTCTAAAACTTATTTCTCTTCTTCACCAACCTTCATTGTCTCAATAAGTGGTACCATCAAATTTCTAGTTTATTTCTTATGCCCCAAATTTGCTTTTCTTCATATCCTATACCCACCACATCTCCAAATCTTGTCAATTCTCCTAACTAAATATATATATCTGAAATTCATCAACTTCTATCCATCTCCACTGCAAGCCCTAATTTGTGCCACTGTTACCTTTCCCCTAGAACACAGAGCATCTCCCTAACGGATTATCTTTCTTACCATATTGTTCCCTTCTCCACCAAATTTCTAGTCAATCCAAAGGCAAAAAGGCAGTGATTAAGAGTGAATACTTTAAAAAAAAAAAGATTTATTTATTTATGCATACAGAACTGGGGTACAGGCCAGAGGTTCAGGGGCGGCAAGAGGATTCACCAGAGACAGAGTGGGGAGCAGAACAGGCAGATCGACGAAGCACACTGCTGAGGGGAGCAGCAGGAGAGGTCTGTCACACCATGTGGTCACCTCCTGGGCTGGCAGGGTTCGAACTCATGCTGAAGTGGCTTTAGCTTCTTACTGCTGTGCTTTAACCCGCTGATATGACTTGGGCTAAAATCTTGGTTCTGTCAGTTACTAGCAATGTGAATTTAGAATGTTCCTCCTTCCTTTATTCTTTTAGAAGTCAGATGCTTTATTTAAGTTTTCTGTGCTGTACTTACTTCTGCTACCAGATGATCATAATATCACCTACCTTATGGAGTTATGATGAATAAATGAGGTTTTTTTTTCCCTTTGTAGTAAGTAGAAAAAAGCCTACACAGAGAGATATTATGTAAATAAAATCATGTCACTCCATGACTAAAATCCTTCAGTGGCTTCCTATGTACTGGATATAATATTCAAGCTTAAACTAGGACTCCCCATCCGGTGTGACCTGGACATGCCTTTTATTTTGACCGAATTTTAGTTCACTCATTCCTCCACTGTGCTCCAGGAGACAGATCAGTTTTGCAGGGATGCCAAACTTTGATGCCTTAAGGGATATTTTTCCTGTTTTCTCTGAAAAGAAATCCTCTGATGCCTGATTCCTTCACTTGCTGTAGTCTTAACCCAAATGACACTTCTTATTACCAGCCTCCTCTGGCCACCTTATTTAAATTGTTGATTTTATTCTCTACTACAGACAGCTCATTTGTTTCTTTTACATCACTCATCATTATGTTTAGTCATTTATTTGCTATTTCTTTCTGTTACACCTACCAAAATGTGACCCCCTGTGAAGGTAAGACTATGACTGCCACATTCATTGTTGGATCCTTAGGGCCTAACACAGCGCCTGGTGATAGAACATGATAAGTAAATACTAAATGAATGAGTGATTGTTAAGCTAACCTTGATCTTTAGTAGGAACTAAAAATGTAAGTCAGAATTCAAATTCTACAGATTATATACCAACAAGTACTGTCATTTGACCTGTTTTATTGTTCAGTAAAATAAACAATAGAGAGACAATTGTCAGCTACTGAAAGAGAAAGGACATGGAGTCAGAAGCCCTGGATTTAGTCCAAGATCTGATACTAAGCAGTTTTCTGACCTTTTTACAGGCTCTATGCATCTCAGAAACCTCTCTTTTTTGGAGCATGAAAGTGGCTGGAGTAAACAACCCTTAAGATCCCTATCCGTATATTCTGTATTGGATGCTACATTTTCTGTGAAGAGGATAAAATCAGTACCTTGGCTAGTTTTCATAGAGGAGATAAATCACATGTTATGTTTGAGGAAAATCGAAGAATCATTGGCAGTGCTTTGATTGTCTTTGGAGTTACTTTAAATAGGTAGAAATGTGTCTATTCAATACTTATTTATTGATCATTACATACACTGGTGTCATGCCCACTGTTACTTTATGTGAAAGCAACTCTTTGCCCTTTTTTGCTTCATAGCAACTTGTTCTCACATAATATGTATACACAGACATTTACTTTTGCATGCACATGTATATCTTCAAGGACACACACATCTTGTTTGACCTTGTATTTTATTCTTGTTGCCTAAAAAAACCTCTCTACTATAAATTTGTCAAGGAAAATAAATCCTAATACATCTGCAATAGACGAAAACACACTCCTTGTTCAAAGACTATTCGGGCGAGAAGAAAACACAAATTCTGTAATAGAGGTGTGTACACAAAGCTATGGGACCACAAGGAGGCCGCTTATCAATTTGTCTGAAGCTGGGGAGGGGTTCGGGGAGGAGTAGGGAGTGGTCAGAACAGTTACAGGCAGCTAAGTCAAGATTTGAAAGATGAATAGGAGACTCCAGGTAATTTAGAGAAAGCATGGAAAGAAATTGAAAGAGAGAACAAATGGGGAGAAGATTTTAGACTGGGAGAAAACATGTATAACAGAGGTGGGAATATTCTGGGCATGTGTTGAGTTGGTTAGAGAAAGACATGATGTGGGCATTCATTACTGTAAGCACTGTCTGTTTTCCTGCAGAGTTGTAGCTAGAAGGGGTGGGGGAAGGCCAGGGAGTTCTTAGTGTAACTAACTCGGAGAGGATCTTGCCTAAACACTACTAGAGCACTTACTGTGTGCCAGCCTTTATGTTAAGCTCTTTGCTTATAATAATTAATTGAAGCATAATAATTCTATGAAGTAAGTTGTCTATTCAGTAAAATTCAGAAACATTTTCTGATGTCATGTAGGGATGACATGTGAAGTCATTAGAATCTAAAGTTTTCCTTTCAGGTCTGCCCTGAAGAAAATGTTCTAATGTCCTCCTTATCCCTAATGTCTTAATTGCCTGAAGTAGAAAGTTGCTTGGAGACTTGAGAAAAGCATCTATTCCTTGATTTCTAGGTTAGACAGCATCACAATAAAGTGAGGATTTATTGCCTATCTCAGCAGCTTTATTGAAAAGTACATCATATTCTATTGGCAGGGAAAGGAAGATTATTCTGTTCTTCTAAAAAATGCATAATTATGCATTTTATTACAGTCAAAGTTAAGATAGTCTCTCTTCCTCAGCAGGCCAAAGGTAGGCGACATTTTGGGAACAGCTTTCTGTTCTGAGTTCCTGGGGGTGCAGGCATATACTTAATGTCAAGGAGACCCCTATCTTCTCCAGAAATGGGGGCAGTGTGACTCCTCAGGAATTAGGGTTATAAGAATTTCCTCATTCAGCATGACCTTGGTTTCCCCTTTTGATAACCCAGGACAGTATGTTCTCTTTCGATTTGGCAGAAGAAGTACCAGGTTCCTATCTGTCAATTTTGGGGGCTGTTTGTTCCCTATGGAAGCTTGTTTTTATATTTGTTTCTTCCATAAAGATCAGGGTTTGATTGAAAATGGTCAACCCCTGTAAGCTAACCCAGGACAGACTTAGTCTGGTGTTGTTAGAGAGCCTGGAAGCCCAGGGTCCACCAAGCATGAGCTTTTAGACCACAAGACAGTCTCTTCATCTCCTGGGGCCTCTGTTTCCTCAACTGTAAATCACGAAGACTACAGAAATGCTTGCTTCCACAGTACCTATGCTACAGTCCATTCAGGAAGGCGCCTGGAGGGCCTGCCTGGTTAGGGCGCCCTGTCTCATGCGCCCCTGCAGACGTGGGTGCCGCTGGCCTCTAGGGGCAGCAGTGAGGTTCTGACGGCCTTTCTGTGTGTGTCCTGAGTCTGCAGAGACACATCATGCAGCCTGTGGCATGGCAGGGCGCCTGTGGAGACCTCTGGTTTCTCCAGCTCTGATTTGATAAAATATCAAATCAATATTAACACTAATAATTGTAGGCAACATTAATGAGCCTTGAATGACTTTAATTAACATTCACAGCCACATTATGAGGCAGAAACTATTATCCCACTTGACAGAGGTGGCTGAGTTATAGAGGGACTAGCTCATTCACGTGTCTAAAATCATGTAATCCTTAAGGTCTTTCTGGTGGCCTAGGGGTTAAGTCTTAGTGCTACCACTGCTAATGACTGAGTTTGATCCCCCTGTTCTGCTCCCCACTCTGTTTCTGGTGAACCCTCTCATCCCCTGCACTTCTGGCCTATACCCCAGTTCTTCTAGCAACCCAGATGTGATAGAGTCAGTTCTGGAGGTCAGGGAAACCTGACTATGTTTGTAAAGGTATCATCTGCAGACCTACAGCATCAACAATATCTGGGATGGTGTTAAAATTCCAATTTTGGGGTACATAGTAGATAGACTGAATCTAAATCACTGGGTGCAAGCCCAGAAATTGGTGTTTTATCAAGCTCATCGGGAGAATTCTTATGCCCACAAAAGGTTGAAGCATTGATATAGAACCTGTGTTCCCAGTTCTTATATTGGGGTTTTCTGCATCCATTGAATTTTCTGTGTGGGGAGCACTGGCCATTTGACCCTGGTTGTCTAAGTGTCTCCTCCCTTCCCTATGGCTCTGTGTACCCCCATTCCTTATGGGGCTGTGTGCCTGGCCCAGAATATCCTGTGCCAAGAGGCAAAGAAGTCAAGGACACATGCAAAGAGACCGTCTCTGTTGTGACTGTCCGTATCCCTTCCTGCACCACCAAAGCCAACACGTATTAAAGGTTGTCGCCAGAAACCCTTCGATTTTACAATTCAAAAAATGTGTAAAATATTGGAAATGTTTTACAATATGAGATCTTATGCTTGTTAAATGCATAAATTACCCCCTGATTCCTACCAAAGAGGCTCTAGTAGACAATAGACTTGATCAGTTCCAGGAGATGTTGAGGCTTTTATTTATATGAATTAAGCAGACCCTGCATACTTCTGAATCTCTTGGGGAAAAAAAATCAAGTTTATATTTTTGGCCAGTATTTTACAGATACTGTAAATGCAACACGTTGACGTACAGTCAGATTGTTATATAAAGTTTTATGGACCTTTAGCAATTTTTCTAGGGGAAAAAAGAAAGCAGATAGAACTTTTCTTTTTTTCCAAGTGGCCTCATAATGGGTCCTAGTCACCATCAGATACCATATTTTCAGCATTTCTTCAGAATCTGAATTCTTCCCAGACAAAGCAGTGAAGAGTCTGGCGTAAGTGCTGTCTTTGTAGAGTGTTAAGAGAAACATAACTGTGCAAAAAGGAGATTCCAGTACTTCTTTTTCTTAAAAGATTGTGAAGGGCCCCTTCACCCTTGCACCCCTGTACCCCAATTTTTGTATGCATAAATAAATAAATCCTTAAGAAAAGATTTTAAAAGTACTATTGGAAAAATTTAGAAAGTTTAATAAAGGACAAGAAGAAAATAATGATCATTTACACTTTCACTACTCAGCACTGTTTGTATTTCAGTGCCTCCTGCTACTTAGTTTAACCACTGTTAGCATTTTCATGTATGTAGCTCTCTCGACTTTTTACTTGGCATTTATAGACATTTATACTAAGATCTATATTTCACCAAAAAGTAATTGTTGCTTTGTATTTTTGTTTTGAAAATCTCACACATATAGAAGTGTTGGCTTCTATGCCTGTGCCCGAAACATCATCTACTGTCACTTGTCCAGAATATGGGGAAATAACTGAGTGGAGTTTATGTATCTCTTAGAGTTGGTCACTTCTAAACCAAGTAAGATGACTAATGAAAACTCCTGAATCACTCGGGCTACTCCCATGGCTGGCTTGTTTTCTGTGCTTTAAATTTGCTAGGTCAGTAGATAATAGCTAAAGACTCAATTAAATGTATATTTTCGTTAAAATAAATAAATAAGTAAATGTTCTAGGTCCTGGGCTGTTCTCTGTAGAAGTTTCAACTTTCAGACACATTTTCTGAGAAAAATAGCTCCCTTTTCTTACCAACACAGATATTCCAAAATGAAGTCTGACTTCATTTCTTTTGTTCTTCTTTTCCCTTAGGGAAATTCTGCCCTGGAGGTGTGGGGATACTTTTAGGGGGATTCCTGAGATCAAATTCAGGTCATTTGAAATAAGTCTTAACTGTTTAGTTATTGGGCATACGTAGGTATAAAAACTTTACTATTAATCTAACTGGTTCTAGATTTAGGCCTTATTTGCCTATAAATTGCCTTATGATAAAAGATAGTTGAATTCAGAGATACAATTTGTGAGGAACTGGATACCAACTTGGCTTTTTTTTTCCCTGTCTTTTTTCAAGTTGATTTTGATGATAGATGAAAACAAATTCTTTTTTGTTGGTGATGAATTTTTCTGTCTTTCACATACAAAGACTTTTTAATGTTTTGTTAAAAGATGTTTATTCTAAAACCTTGCCAATTTAAAAGTAGAATAATCTTTCTGAATCTGATGATAAACAATAACAAATCCTTTATTTTGGTCAAGTACATTAACTGAAGAACACAAAGTGGGGACCCTCATGACAAAAGTCACCCCTTTTAGCTCCCTATCATGCCACTCAAGTAATAACAGCCTGAAATGGGACTTAGCAAATATATGAACACATTTTTGAAAATGCAATGAATTTCTTCAGATGGTCAGAAAGCATTTCTGTGACTTTAAGAATGAATGATATGGCAATATTTCAGCAGGCCTGTGCAAAACAGGCCTTGTTTTGTCAGTAAAGTGGCTAAGCTTGTCCATAGTTCCCCAAGACATTCTCCTTTCTTGTTTCTGAGACTGAAGTCTTCTGTTTAGAGCAGAAAGTTGGGAATATTCCCTGCTGAGGACTGAAGAAAGTTTTGAGAATACCGGAAGGTATTCTGGTATTAAAACATTTTAAACAACAAGAATGAATGATTTTTCATTAAAGAGTTCCTCTATCACCTATCCTTACATAGAACTATATTAAATAGTAGAATCAGGTTTATCAGTAATCTTCACTTTCTGCTAAATCATTAATATCTCAAGTTTTTTGTTTCTCAACATTCTAAAGAGTAGAAGATCTTCCTTATTACCTGTGAAAATTAAATGAAAACTGGAAATTATATACTTAAAACATAATAAGCATTTGATTGTAGTGAGATGGTTCCAGAAAGGAAATTAGAAAATGGAACCACAACCTACCTTTCACCCTAATTGTGTGACTGCTGGTTCAAAACAGTCCACTGAGAAAAACATCAAACTGGTAATTCAGAAATCTTAGTAAAAATAGGTACTCAAATATGCAAAATATTTTTAAAAATTTAATGTCATAATTTATGTAAGTTCTTTCTTCCCCAGGAGATGAGCTTAATGTCCGGTCCCTTACATATAGGTCAGCTACATATGGGATTTCCTTCCAAAGATTACAATTTGGAAAAGGGGGAGTGTGGGTGTTGGGTAAATTTATAGAAGAAAAACTTGGCAGGACTTCTACAGCAAGTGATCAAAGTGATTCAAGGTTAATTAAGATGATAAGACATGTTGATAGCATTTCCCCTTAATGTGTGATTACAGTGACACTCTGTGTCTTTCTCTCCCCCCCCCCCATTGTCATAATGCCAGTGTGATCATGAATACCAGACAAATTCTAGTAGGTGGGCATCTTAGAAAATACCAGCCATTCATTCTCAAAGCTGTCAAGCTGTCCAAAACAAGGAAAGTTTATGAAAAGTCATAGCCAAGAGGAGCCTTGGGAGAAATCATAATTAAATGTACTGTGGAATCCTGGATAGTATCTTGGGACAGAAAATGGATTAGTAAGAATGAAGGAAAAAGGAATAAAATATGATCTCTAATTAGAACTAAGGCATTATTGTCTGTTAATTAGTTGTGACAAATGCATCATGCTGGCATAAGACATTGACAATGGGGGAAACAGTATGTCTATGGGAATTCTGCACTTATTTTCCTGGTAATCTAACAATATTCTAAAATAAAAAATTGTTAAAAAATAACATGGCTGAATATTTGTTTTGAAAGATAGCATCTAGATCTGTATGTGTGTGTACACACGTTGTGGAATATTCATGCCAGTATTAAAAAGGTAGAAAAACTCTTCCTGGTGGAGGGACTAGAATGTGCCAAGTGAGAAAAGCAAGTGAACTTGATACTGGGCATAGCTGTAGCCCAGAGCCAAAAGGAAGGGACTGGAAAGAGATGATGCTGGCCATGTCAATGTGGGACCACTCAAACAGGGTTTTATTTTCTATGCTAAGCTTTTTGTCATTTTCACTAGTAATAAGAATCCATTAGACTTTTTTTTTTTTAAAGATTTATTTATTCATACAGAACTGGGGTACAGGCCAGAGATGTGGAGGGT
>NW_004567127.1:13969525-14007468 GCF_000260355.1 Condylura cristata | reverse complement strand
CTGTTGTCTGTTTCCTAATCTCTTTTCATAAGGACACTCATCATTAGGAGTCATCTACATGTCCTTCTATCACCTCAGTTACCCCTTTAAAGGGTGGGGTACAGGCCAGAGGCTCAGGGGCGGTGAGAGGATTCACCAGAGACAGAGCGGGGAGCAGAACAGTCAGATATACTGAAATACACTGCTGAGGGGAGCAGTGGGTGGATCAGGAGAGATATGCTGTGCCGTGTGGGTCACCTCCCTGGCCAGGAATCAAACTGAGTTGCTGCAATGACTGCAGATAGCTTCGTAGTGCTGTGCTTTAACCCCTTGCGCCACCAGGGAGGGCCCAAATCTCTTTACATTTGTTCTCCGGCCCATGTTTGAAGCCTCTCGAGGAATAAACAGTTTCATGGGACTCCTCGGTCAGGTCTGTATGAGGCTGATGGTGACACTAGCACACCTGAGATCATCGTTCTCCAGGACCTGGGGAGAGTACAGCTTCCTAGGGACACAAGATGGACATGGGAGCAGAAACACTGATTTATCTTAATAACAGATTTTTTTTTGCCAAAAAATGAACTCATTTTTCAAAAAAACAAGTTTTCAACATCAGTGCATATAAATAGCAAGTTAAACAGGATGGAAGCGTGGTTCTGCTGCAGTATGAAGTCCCAGGCACAAGACGTGTGAGGCGTGAGAGCCGAAGGCCCGGGTTGGGAGCTATTGTTTCTGGAAGGGGCTGATAGGCAATCGTGCCTGGTAGGTGCTTGTCAGAGCTACATGCTTATTTCTGAATGTTTGTCCCTTTTTATGACCAGCTACTTCTTGCTCCTTTTCTTCCCAGACTCCAATAGTTAAATTTTTTTTTTTTAAAGATTATTTATACAGAACTGGGGTACAGGCCAGAGATGCGGAGGGTGAGAGGGTTCACCAGAGACAGAGCGGGGAGCAGAACAGGCAGATGGATGAAGTACACTGCTGAGGGGAGCAGCGGGCGGGTCAGGAGAGGTCTGCCACGCCATGTGGATCTCCTCCAGGGCAGGCGGGGATCGAACTCATGCGGAAGTGGCTTAAGCTTTTCAGTGCTGTTTTAACCCGCTGCGCCACCAGGGAGGGCCCCCAATAGTTAAATTTAACCCAGGTAACTTGTAACGCTGACCACATCTAGTAAGATATGAATTTAAGTCACTTTTACTTAAGGGGTAGTATTTGTACTTATCTTTAACCTCATTGCGAAACGTGAAGGCTTAACCCCTGGCAAAAGGCAGCACAGGCATGCATAAAAGTTAGGAGTTTGGGGATAGGCGTAAAAGGGCTTGCGAGGGAAGCCTCAAATCACACAGACCAGGAGCTGCTGTGCCCACAGACAGAAGCCCAGAAGGCTGATGCCTGTGGTGGAAGGTTCAGGAGAATTCCCCAACCCTCCTGTTTTCCTGCTGGCATTCCTTTCAGCAATGCTGAGGACAGAGCAGCCAGGGAATTTTTCTCTGTCCATGACAGAGTTTACTTTGAACTCCAGTTCCCTTTCTTGCTAGTTGGGCAAATTACTTAACCTCATGGAGCGTCAGGTTCTTCATCTGTAAAATGTGGATAATAATAGATACCACCTCAAGGGATCGTTGCTATGACGGTCGAATGAAATGACGCTTAGCATGGCACCTCGCACCTCGTGAGGTCCTACAGTAAGCTACAGTTGTTCCTGTGAAAAGAGAAACCAAAGGAAGATGGTGTTGCTACTATTTTCCAGTGGGTCTGAACAAATACTGGGACTATTTCCACTGGGAAGTGGGAGGGGATGCACACCTGGGGTAGAAATCATGAGCGTTTCAGCAAGCTGGAAATGATTGTATCAGGTAGCTGGTGATACTCATGCAGCTGAAGCAATTGTGGAGATGCTCTGAGTGACACTTCTCCTACTCCCTAAAGGCTTACCGCTGAAATAATGACATGGATGACAGGTTTTCATTTTCCCCCCATTTTTCCTGCCTACGTGGTTAATCTAGGGGCTCTATCTGGGTGCTGTACCTGACGAAGATACACAATTCTAACGAAAGTGTTGAAAATATATTAAATTTCTGCATGCAAGAAGACTGCATTGCAAATCCATCCAGGGATGCTGGTGTTTGAGATAAACAGCAACTTAATTCTACTGTATATTAGGATTTTAAGGATCTGCAATGCAGTCTGGGGCCAGAATTTGAGCTCTCACTATATTTAGAAATACTCCATTTGAAAAAAAGTGACTGCCGTAGTTATTAAACGTTAGAATGAATTATTTAATGGAGAATAAATTCTCATCTCTTTGAGGCGATTTGGAAGTGATGTTGCCTGAGGGATGGGTGACATACTGCTCTGTCAGTCCAAACTTATTCGGTGTAGAATCTTCTTCAAAGCTTAATTTTAGCCATTTCTTGGATTTTATTCTCTCTCTCTCTCTGTATCTACATACATAACATACATACATACTTATATCTTGACTCCTTCTTTAAAGATTTATTTATTTTATGCATAGAAGAACTGGGGTACAGGCCAGAGGTGTTGGGGGGGGTGAGAGGATTCACCATAGACAAGAGTGGGGAGCAGAACAGGTAGATGTACTGAAATACACTGCTGAGGGGAGCAGCAGGTAAGACCAGAGAGGTCTGTCATGCCATGTGGGTCATCTTCTTGTCTGGGGATCGAAACTGTACTTCAGATAGCTTCATAGTGATGCGCTTTTATCCTGTTGCGCCACCAAGGAGGGCCCAAACCTTGACTCCTTTCTAAAGTAGCATATATCCCTATATCTAACCACAATGTTCATAGATCTACTTCTATCCACATTTTCTTTAGTGAAAATAATTAAAAAATAAGTATTATGCTTATTATAAATCAGCTTGGGTGCTAAGTATTTTTACTTCTTCTGAACTCTGAATTTTAGACTTAGCTTACTACTTGAAAATGCCACTCAGGATTGTACACTTAACAGGGCCCAAATAAAACTTATGATTTGTTCCTATAACTGATCATTCAGATGCAGAAATACATCATCGTAATCCTTGATGTTGACATTTCATTCACGTGTCACAGTCAATCTCTCCAGTGGTCTTGTTCCTGTCTCCAACGTGTATATAGAACCTGCCAATTTCTCTCCAAATCTACCTCACTATCCCAGGACAAGCTATGGTCACTTTCACGCTGGCCACTGCAGTGCTGCCTCTGACCATTCCACTGCCCAATAAATGCATTCTGCATAGAGAAGGTAGAGTGAGTCCCCTTCCTAACATTTTACTGTAAAAAATTTGAGACATGCAGAAAGCTGAAATAATTTTGAGTGAATATTCATATCTAACACCTAGTGTCTACCATTAATATTTTATGTATATGTATTGGTTTGCTAAGGCTGCTGTAACAAAACACAGGCAGGGAGCTTAAACAGCAGAAATTTACTTTCTTATAATTCTTGAGGATAGAAGTTTAAGATCAAGGTTTGGCAAGGAGATTTGGCTGGCAGAGGACTGTCTGCTCTCTTGTTGTCACACAGAGGTTCTGCAGTTTCTGTTGTCTGTTTCCTAATCTCTTTTCATAAGGACACTCATCATTAGGAGTCATCTACATGTCCTTCTATCACCTCAGTTACCCCTTTAAAGGGTCTCTCTCTGCATAAGATCATGTTCTAAAGCACCAGGGTTTGTGACTTTGACATATAATTTTTTTTAAAAGATTTATTTATTTGTACATACAGAACTGGGGTACAGGCCAGAGGCTCAGGGGCGGTGAGAGGCTTCACCAGAGACAGAGTGGGGAGCAGAACAGGTAGATTGACGAAGTACACTGCTGAGGGGAGCAGTGGGTGGGTCAGGAGAAGTCTGGCACGCCATGTGGTCACCTCCGGGGCAGGCGGGAATCGAACTCATGTGGAAGTGGCTTTAGCTTCTCAGTGCATTGCTTTAACCCACTGTGCAACCAGGGAGGGTTCTGACATATAATTTTTTAAAGATTTATTTATTTATGTATATAAGAACTGGGGTGCAGGTCAGAGATACAGTGCAGGGGGGCAGTGAGAGGAGTCACCAGAGACAGAGCAGGGAGAAGATCAGGCAGACTGACCGAAATACACTGCTGAGGGGAATGGTGGGCGGGTCAGGAAAGGTCTGCTTTGCCATGTGGGTCTCCTCCTGCTCAGGGATTGAACTTGTGCTGCTATGGCTGTGGATCGCTTCATAGTTCTACATGTTAACCTGTTGCACCCCCAGGGAGGCCCAACAAATAAATTTGAAAGGACACAAAGCAATCCACATCATGCATTCATGCTTTGCTACATTCCTATTCATCATCTCGCTGTCTGTTCGTCGGTGAATTCATTTTCGTGAGAGAACATTTCAAGGAAAATACAAATATCAATACCCTCCCCTCTAAAAGCTTCATCATGCTACAGTTAACTAGAGCTCAAGATTTGTGTGGTTTTAAAATTTTACTTTAATGAAAGATTTAATTCCTAAATATACCTTTGTTCCTTAATCCTTACGAAGTATAAAACATTAACAATCCTTTCAGAAGCTCTACCCTTCCCAAGGAATTTCTCATTTGACCTCAGAGGAGTCTGCCTCATCTCAAAGAAAACAGTTTTGACTTTTCCCACTCTAGGTTAGTTTTGCTGACTCTAGAATGTCATATAAATGGAATAATACACTACATTATTGCCCATATCAGCAATCCATCCCTTTTTATTACTAATAATAATTCATTTCTGAGTATGTCCCATTGTATTTATAATTTTTTTAATAGGTGGTATGTATCCTGTTTCCAGTGTTAGGTTATTCTGAATCAACTTTCTAGGAAAATTCTTAACACAAGTCTTTTTGTAAATACACATTTTTACTTGTTTTGGGTGAATAGGAGTAGAATTGTTGGTAGGTGTAAGTTTTGTTTAAAACAGAGTGATCTTTTAGAAATGTGTCAAATAATGTCACTCTTGTGTTTATGATTCTCCCATGACTTTCCATTTCACTTACAGTGATTTCCCCCAAGTATAAAGCCAGAGAAATCTACTTTTCTTGTTCCTTCCTCCCTCCCTCAGTCTTATGCTGCTCCCTGACTAATCTCATACCCACCATCCTTACTGTTCCTGCCAGTTTGTCTTTCTACAGTCTCTCCTTAAACAAGCCACATGTGTTCCCAACTCACTCATACCTTGCTGCTATTCCAGGCAAGAAAGTTCTCCCAACCCACTGCCTCCCTGACTCCCATTCCTTCAGCTGTCTACTGAAGTGCTATCTCCCTCTTCTGAGAGACTGGGTTTGAGAGCTTAAATGAATTACTTCAGCAATGTCACAATGCTGGTAGAATCAATATGTCAATCAGTGCAACAAGCAATCTGCCTCCAGAGCCTAAAGTCCTCTTTCAGTTCTATATCTTCAGATAGCTTCTTGTCTTCTCTTGCTCACCTACTGTTCATTGTCCATTTCACTTCAGTCTGCTTCATTTTCCTTGGCTTGTCCTTTTCCTGGAAAGTCTTCCCACTGAGGTCACTCATCACCGTTTAATTGCCACATATGATGAAAATAGTTTTTAGGGCTCATGTGACTTTGTCTCTCTACTGCTTTTGATCCTGTTGACTATTTCCTTCCTTGACATAAATATATTCTCTCAAGGTTTTATTTCATGTGTCTTGGTCTTCTTCAGGAGCTTATTGTTCCATTGATTACCTTCCAGATGTTGATGTTTCATGACTTTTTCTCTGGCTTTATTGTACTCTGTCAATTTTCCCTGGAAGAGCTCATCTATATACATGCCTTTAATCATCATCATACTGATTGTCTTTTCAGCTAGAGTCCATCCCATATTTTTCTCTGAACTAGATAACTATAATATGAATACATATTAAACCACTCTAATTGCAAGCCCCAAAGACATTGTGTTTCTAAATATGGGCTCCACTGAGCCATGCTTCCTAGTTTTTAAATCCTATGAAATCATCATTCCTCAAGGCCAATGTAGTCCCCATTCCTTGAGTCGGAGCTGCCTTTATGGTTTGCTCTTTACTGGTTAGAAGTAAATGACTCCAAGGTTGTATCATAAAAGACACATTGCTTCCACCTACACCCTATTCTTTGGACTCTATCTCTTGTCAACTATCTGTGACAATCTTAGGCAGCATGGAGAGGTTGCACGTAGGTGAAAATCACAGCTGAACTTTTCTCTAAAAGCTAGTATCAACTGCCCTTCATGTGAATGAACCATTTTAGATAACCAGCCCAACTGAGACTTCAGTTGCATACAGTCAACATTTGACAAGATTTGCCTAGTCAAGAATTGACCAGCTGAATCCAGTTGATTCATAGAACCGTGAACAATAATTATAAATCATTGAAAACTACTAACTTTTGTTGATTTGAAGATGAGATGTATATGCACCCCCATGTTTACTGCAGTGTTACCATAGTCAAGAACTCAGAGCAACCTAAATATTTATTGACTGGTGATTGGATAAGATGTACAATGGCATGTTTGACTCTATAAAAAGGACTAAACCTTGCCACTGGCAACAACATGGATAGACCTGTAGGGTATTATACCTAGTGAAATGGGCCAGGGAGAGAAAGCGCCACCATATGATTTCATTCTATGTGGGAGAGCAAACATACATATGTACTAAATAAAACAAAAGTAAACCTTTGGACTATAAGTCCAATTAATGGTTACCCAAAGGGAAGTGGGAAGGGAATAGAAGTCAGGACAAAGGGGACGATGCACACCGGAAGCTTATATAATGTGATGCCATGTTAATTCAATAAAAATAAACTGTGTTGGAGGGGGTTCTTAGATATCAATGGAATGAAATTTCTCCTAAACCAGGTGCTCCTCTTAGGTTCCCAGTTCTGGCTAACAACACAGCTATTTTCCAAATCCTGAAGCTAGAAGTCATTCTTCTTTCATTTCCTTCTGAACTTGTGTGTCCTACTTCTATGAATTCTTTCATTGAAATGTCTCCCACACTTCTCCTTTCCTTGCTCCTTGCTTCTCCTCCCTTGGCTGGACCCCTCACCATTTTTGCAGCTGTAAAGTTACATCACTGTCTCAGAAGGACCCTGCTTCTGCCCTGTCCCCTGTCACCTGTCCATTCTTTACAACTGCCAGTTGTACAAGCTGCCAGTCATTGCCCTGAAATGTTGATCAGACCTTAGGTAGAAGCCTTGTCTATCTCCAGCTGCTCTCAGGATTAAGCACAAACCAGCAAAGAGTAGAGACCCTTCATAATCTGTTCACTTCATTTGCTTCTGCTGCTTCCACATGATCACTCTACCCCACAGAAAACTCCATATTTCCCAGAAGGCCCCATTCTCTCATCTCTGGATTGTTGTTTATGTCTTTCTGTCCACTATCTTAATGGTTAAGAGCTCAGGTTCTGCATCTCATTATGGCTTTGTCCCTTCCTAGCTATGTGAGTTGGTATATCTATGTATCATTTGCCACAGTGAAAATAATAATAGATACCTCCAGGTTCTGCCAAGGATAACAAAGATTAATAAAGGTAAAGAATGTACAATGCTTTGCACGTTGTAAATATATCACTGCTTGACACATCAGTTAGTGTGGGCTGCTGTTATTATTTTTCTTTCCATCTCTTACCTCTTGCTTCTCTTCCTGCCCTTATTTGCCAAAAATAAGTAATTAAATAAATTCCTATACATCTTCAAAGACTCAGCTCTAATGTTTCATGTCGGAGACCAGCTCCAACTTTTGAGGTGTCTGGAGGCAGGACAGGCAGGACCCTAAGATGGGAAGGCATCGGCGTGCAGAGATTCCAAGAAGGGGAGAGGGAGTGAGGAAGACATGGGAGTCGGAGTTGGGTGCAAATCTTCCTGCTCATCTTTTTGCAGGTCTTTATTTATACTGTTTAGCAAGATTTATTTACAATAATGCCTTAGGTAAGTTAATAAGAAACCGACATAAAAGTTTCAAAGGAAGAGGGGAACAATGCATCTTTTTCCTTCTACTTTATGGCACACTAAACTATACATCTTTGCGATAACTTTCATGTATAGGGATGTTTAACTGTGACTTTAAAGGATCAGGGTCTGGGAAAGGATGAGCTGTTAGCAAAGGATTTAAGAGTCCTAGGGAAGGAATAAATTGTGTTAGCATAGTCGTCAGTGATAGCCTAAAGAGAAGCTAATGGCTAATTTAAGGTTAGCAAGAAGTAGCTAGTGTTTGTTTAGGAATAGGTTAAATAAGATTAGCAGAGGTAGTTAGTGATTGTTTTAGGGAAAGAGTAAATTAAGAAGAAGTTACATAGTTGTGCATTAAGCAAAACCTGTGTTGTTAATGTTGGGAAATTGTCCATGGGTCCTTATGCCCTGAGAGTTATCTTAAGAATCGCTTTTTGTCAAAAGACCAAAGAAGTTTTCCAGGAGTCTTGATGCTCTGGGGTCTTATCTCTCCAAGAGCTTGCCTTTTGTCTTCAGTCAAAGGAATTTCCTGCCCAGGAGCAGCTCAGCTTGTACTTTGCCCAGGCCAGGTAGCCAATTTAGAGCTAAGGCAAGCCAGTTACAAACTGATGTTGCTACAATATTTTTTGATATTACGATTATACAAAAAAGGGAGGTCATAACATAAGTTAGCAGTGGAAATTCTGATATTTCAGAGCTTTTCCCGAGCTATCCGGAATCTGTCAGACGATAGCCGTTGCATAGCTTGTGTCACTTTCACTTTTTTTTTTTAAAGATTTATTTGTTCATACAGAACTGGGGTACAGGCCAGAGGTGCAGGGGGCGGTGAGAGGATTCACCAGAGAGAGAGTGGGGAACAGAACAGGCAGATCGATGAAGTACACTGCTGAGGGGAGCAGCAGGCCTGTCAGGAGAGGTCTGCCATGCCATGTGGATCTCCTCCAGGGCAGGTGGGGATTGAACTCACACTGAAGTGGCTTTAATAGCTTCTTAGTGCAGTGCTTTAACCGGCTGCGCCACCAGGGAGGGCCCCCAATGTTTCTGCGCCACCAGGGAGGGCCCCCAATGTTTCACTTTTAAGGAAGTTATCAGGAACCTCTCTAACAGAGTTCTTGACATATGCATATATGTTTATATTGTCTCTTAACCATTTACCATCTATCTTTGTTTTTCACTACCTGCCCCTATGTTTTGCAAATATCTTTTATTGTGCTTACGTGCTATACTTCAAATATTAAATAATTAGAGAGAAATCCTGGAACTTTGTCTCAGAGACTGACATATGATAGGTTCATTACATATTTTGATGAGTGAACAGGGAATAATCAAATGACTGAATGAAAGAAACCAGGGCACAGAATATGCTCTTCATTTCAGGGAGGTAAGAATTAGGGAAGAACCGAATGAAAGAGGTTAGGTTTGATAGAGGCCATTTTTATGTTCATTAAACCTAGTTGTGGGCTATTGTAGTTCTTTTATTTTTTTCCCTGTTGAAATCACTGTGAGTTGTTTCGACAGCAGAAAAAAAATCACATCTAGAGCATTTGGATCATCTTGTCTGTGTGTTTTGCTGCCCTATAACTCTGGGGTCAACACTTACTGGGGGTCAAGTCCTCTCTTCATTTCTCTGTCCCCTCCTCTCCACACCCAATGATCCCCATTAATTCAAAAATATGGGAAACCAATAGTTTTCTTTATCCAGGAAGTGGGAAGGCCAGACTGTAACTCATGCCAAAGGAGCCAGGGAAATTGTCCTGGAAGCTAAAAAGCTCGCTCAAGACTCAGAGAACACAAAGGCCAGAGCATCAGATCAGTATTATGGAGGAGGGCAAAGAAGCCCTGACAACTTGACCTGTGTCCTCCAGGAGGGAATGCAGTGGAGGGCGACAGACACGGAGGGCGACAGACACAGCTGCAACTGTACTGTTTTTTTTTTTTTTTTTTTTTTTTGGGACTAGAGACCTTATTTTGAGTCTGTTTATGAATAAATATCATACAAATCAACAAGCCTTCCCATGTTTCTGAGGGAGCAAATATAGTGTCCTCTGCATCAGGAAATAATGCCTCTGACACCTCCAGTTGGGGCTTGTGATGAAATGGCTCTGCTCAGTGGCTGTGCAGTGGTTTTCGGCTAGGTGAGTGCTTTGTAGAAAGGCCCATGCTATCAAGCTCAGAACAACTCCTCATGTCCAGCAGCTATGACCATGGTTGGGCAAGATTAGAACAGAGGGGACTTCCTTGGTGGCACAACGGTTAAACTTTCAGCACTATCAAGCTATTGCCCTCCACTGCAGCATGAATTCCACCCCAGCCAGGAGCTGACCCACATGGTGCGGCAGACCTCTCCTGTCTCACCAACTGCTCCCCTCAGCAGTGTATTATTTCAGTAGATCTGCCTGTTCTGCCCCGCGCTCTGCCTCTGGTGAATCCTTTCACCCCTGTACCTCTGACCTAAAACCAGTTCTTATATACATAAATAATTGCAATAATAAATCTTAAAAAAGATTGGAACAGAGGCTTACACAGTGGAGCGGGGGTAACAGGGGTTCCTTTAGTGGTTGCAACTTTAACTGTCTTCAAAAGCAATGGATTTGAGAGGAGAAAGTTGTCTTTGGTGAAGTTTACAGAAATTTCCCTAGCCTAGGAGAGAGTTGTATATACAACAATAAAACTATACCGTGTTTTATGAAAAGTGCTTTGTTTACATATATGGATGGGGCTGTGCTCATTCAATTTCTCAGTAAGTACTTATTGAGCAATTACTATGTGCCAGTAACACCTAGTACAGGGCCCATAATGAAGGTTGCATGCAGTGCTATTTCCCTAGCCTGATCAGACATCAGGGTGTGGTTGATGTATGAGATTAAATGACTCTAACTAATATTTTTCTATGACTGTAAACTTTCACGGGAACTTGAAGCTCCTCATTTTGGCCTCTTTAAATCAACCAAGTCAAACTACTCAAGGCTGAAAGGCAGTGACTATTCTGAGTGCCAAGACACTGTTTTAGAAGGATCTCTGTGACTGTGCTTCTAAAGTTGAAATTTAAGAAAGTGACGCTGGCTCACATACCTGGTTGGATAACCATTGCTGTGCCCTTGAAAATTCTGGAAGTTGCAACTTGGCTAACCTTTCTTGCTACTTATCTGTTTGTTTAGCACTAGTATTGCTTGAGATTCCAATGTATACAAAATGTTATACTGGATTTTGGGCAATACAGTGAGCTCTGGTCCCTATCTTCAAGTTGCTCACATTTTAAGTGGGCATGCAATAAGTGACATATTTGAACAGCTTAATCACTGTAGACAGAGAAGATAACTTTTATGGGCAAAAGATTTCAGCAAGTCCAGACACAGTCTTGCCCAAGTGTTTGGCCGTGACATTGCCTTCTGTCACAGAAAGAGAAGGTAAAATGTAGTAAGACTGTGAAAACATCACAGAATTAATCAGATGTTATTTTTCTGCTTTAGATTTTATACATGTTGGTTCCTCCTCCTCCCATCTCATGCTATTCTATTTAACCAAAACCTGTATCTTAAATAGTAGCTACAATTTAACCCTGGAAATCACTGGAGAACACTGTGTGCATGTGCACACACACAGAATATTAGTGATCCCTCCTTTTGTGGTCCTATAGCACACCATAATCCTCCCACTATGCTAGTATTTATTACAAGGTCTTGTGACTTCTTCTCAACCCTTTCTCCCACTAAGTGGTAAGCTCTGTGATTGTGTGCATCAGATCTGTTTTGTTTACCATTATATTTCGAAGTGATCAGGATACACTAGTCATTCAAGAAACACTTGCTGGATGCATACATGAAAGAATAAGAGACAACCCAACAACAGTAAAATTAGAGTAATTTTTTAAACAGTTGTTCATTAACTTTGTGCAGTAACTTCCTAGGAATGCTATGGATCTCCATTTCTGTGGGCTTACACCTGGCACAAAGTGTTGCAGTGATATGTTATTTATTAAATGCCTCAGTTACTTGCAATATTTAGTGTTTTTAGTTAGAAGAATGGCATGATGCTACTGGTCGAAAAGTCATGGACTGGATCAGTATATAGTTTTTTTTTTTTTAATTTATTTATTTACTCATTCAGAACTGGGGTTCAGGGTAGAGGTGCAGGAATGGTGAGAGGGTTCACCAGAGGCAGAGCCGGGAGGAACAGAACGGGAGACTGACAAAGTACATTGCTGAGGGGAGCAGGGGATGGGTCAGGAGAGGTCTGCCGTGTCATGTGGGTCACCTCTCTGGCCAGGGATCAACTCCAGCTGAAGTGGCTGTGGCCAGCTTCACAGTGCTCCTTTAACCCATTGCGCCACCAGGGAGGGCCCAGTGTACAGTTTTGTTGGAATTCTCAGCCTTCAATTGAACTGCTACTAGGTTAGCCATTTCCATTCATGATGATGATAAATGGTTCTGAAGTTCGTGAGGGGCAAGCAGCGGGCTTTGTAATGTGAATAACTTCAAAAAAACTACAAAAAGCATCCCAGGGCCACATAATGCCCCAAATTCCTCTTACACTGAAAATAAAACCAAATTTTGGAAAGAAGAGGTCATGTATTCCAGAAATATAGTCATAGAGGTGAAGTAACCAATAGGATTTCATTTGAAGTAAGTTGATATTATTCCAAAGAGCGACATTTGGTAAAACTATGATAAATCTTTGTTTTGAAGAGTCCTTTCTGAAAGACACCAACATAGGAGTTTTCATTTAACTTCCTAAGTCCAGTTTTCGCTCTGTTAGTTTTCAGGAACTTTTTTAAAAAAACAATCCAGGCAGAACTCTGGACTCTGCCTCGCTGCCTTCTACCTTCAAGTGTGATCATCTAAAGGATTCTTCTCCACAGTAAGGACTGGAAACATGATACCTCCTGCCTGATGTACCATGATTCCCAGACCTTAATGATTAAGATGAATCATTTGAAGTGGAATGACCCACAGGCAGAGACACAGAGGCCGGGCACACGATTGCTGTAACCTTCTGAGACAGCTCTTCACTCGTTTACTCGTTCTGGAGAGGGTGCTTTCCGCACCATGATGAATGAGCCATCCGCTGCCAGCTCTGCCCATCCAGGGGGTAATTGTTTCCTCAGAAATCCTGTGCATCTGAATTAGCTCTGTCACAGAGACCACATTGTTTGTTGCAGGTGTATAAAAAGTCAGCTCCCCCTCTGAGAATATGGCTTTCCCATTCATTTTTTGTTGGATGACAATGACTCTATTTCTTAGCCTAATGCGTTTGGATTGGTTGTTCATATTGACTATAAATTAGTGATTTCTCAACTTGAACATAATTCCCCCAGTTTTTATACTGTACTAAAATACATGTAATATCCATTTGGCCATCTTAGCCATACCACGAAACCAATTCAGTGGTACAAGTAAAATAATGAACATTCTATTCAGTGATATATGCTGGCATCGCTCCCAGCCACCGCCAGAACTCGTCCATGCTGTAAAACTGAAACTGGCCTCGTTACGCACTAGCTCCTCATTTTTCTTTTCCCTCTATTCTCTGGCAACATTCTTCTACTTACTATCTCTGTACACAATCTTGACTATTCCAAGAATTTTTGTTAGGTGTAATCACACAATATTTGTCTATTCGTGATTCACTCACCTCACTTGAAATAATTTCCACAAGCCCATCTGTGTTGCAGATGGAAATGCCTAGCCAGCATTTCCCTCCTTTTAAAAGGCGAATAGTATGCTACATTCTAATGTGCCATAATCCTATTTATTCAACTATCAACGGCCACTTGTTGCTTCCACACTTTAGCAACTTCGAATAATGCTGCTACGAACATGGGTGTGCAAATACGTTTTTGAGATGCTGCTTTCAGTATTTCTGGATATTCCCAAAAGCAGGTTTGCTGGTTCATATTGTTACCCTATTTTTAGTGTCTTGGGGAACCACCCACCATATTACTCTCCATCATGTACTACCAGTTTTCATTCCACTAACCGTGCACAAGGGGCTCCCGTTACTCTATTGCTAGACCAAAACTTGTTACTTTCCGATGTGAGATGGTATCTTGTCACTATGAGAGATGCAGAAAATGTTAAAGTAAAAATTCTTTACAGGTATGGACAGGAACATGGGTGTATTGGACTTTTTGTCATCTCAGTCAATTGCTTGATCTATCAGGTATTCAAAAAGAAATTGAAGTGATCTTCCAGTAATGTGAGGTCTATCTGAACACCATCCATCGGGACAGAAAATGCAGTGTTAGTTTCAAATTCAGTATCAAATCTCACTGCTGCTCCTTACCAGCCATATGATCACTAGGACTCAGTCTTAACTATATAAGCACTATATAAGAATAAGAATATTCCTATGTCAAAGGGATAATGAGATATGAAATGAGAGTTAAATGAGATAATGCACAATAAGTGTGGCACACACTGACATCTCTGTAAATTGTATCTTTATTCATGAAGATTCTTAATTAAATGCAATCATGAGGGTCCTCCCTGGAGTTCTAGGGATTAAGTCTCAGCACTATTATCCCTAGGGCCTGAGTTCAATCTCCTGCTTGGGAGACAACCCACATATGGCAGAGCAGACCTCTTTTGTCTTTTCCACGGTTCCCCTTAGCAGAGTATTTCAGTCAATCTGTCTGTTCTGTTCCCCACTGTCACTTATGAATCTTCTCATCCCCCACACACCACTGGCCTATACCCCAGTTCTTCTGTGAAAAACAAAACAAAACAAAAAACAAAAGTAAAGAGCAAATATGATTATGACATAGTCTTACCCTCAAATTCCTAACTGGGAAATAATATAGTAACTCAAAAATTGCCATGTGGGAGGGGCCCAAGGGACTATAAGGGAAAATATGGCTGCTTTGCTGTGGGTATGGTGTAGTAACATACATCTAAAGAGGTGCAAACCTAGGTCTCTAAATAATATACCATGCTATCAACCAACATTACTTCAATAAAATATAAACCAGCTAAAAAATAAATTTTTTATTTAAAAATGCCCTTGAGTTGATAGTTGATAGCAGAAGAATGACTAATTCTCATCTAGAAAGAGAAACCAGGGGCTCTAGTCTTGTCCCACCACTCATTAAGTTTGAGCTGGGGAAAATCCACATAAAGTTAGCATTTTCAACCTTTGAAGTACACAACAGAGATGATAATATCTGCCCTCACATTCCCAGAAGGTTGATGGAAGGTTCATGAAAGCACATAATTAATTATAACACCCACGGAGCTGCTTGTGGTGTGATCATTTTCCTTCCTCTGTCTCCTCACAGCTTGGACTCTTAACAAACTTTCTCTTTTGTGTTTCCTGTTTGAACTTATGAAATATCTGGAAGTTATACATTATGCGTGTGTATTGTGTGGGTATTATCAAGTCTTATCAAGCTGAAGCAGTTGAACTAAACACAGACATCTGGACTCCTAAGTCCTACTCCAACACATAAACCTGGACAACAATAGGTTGCATTTTTTTCAACGAAGAGTTAGTGTCACTGTCAATTTCAGTGGAGGAAGCTGAGCATTTATTCGTGTAACACTTATTCGATCAATGTTTACGAAGCTCCTTCCCTGGACCAGGCTTCTTACTGTCAACTGGAAGGGTGAGATAAGCAAGGGCAGGGAGCACAGACCTCATATTGATCTTTGCTGGTAACTTCTTGGCATGGAGTAAATCATTCATCTTCCTGTCCTTTAGTTTCCTCCTCTGTAAACTAGAGGTTGGTATGCAATGAAGCACACGGTCAATATTATGTCTGAAAATACTGGAATATGGAGATAAAGTGAACACAAGAAGGGTTTGAACCACCATTCCGCTGGGCAGAGAGAGAGATGGTGATGGTCACTTTTGTGTTATGTCAGTAGCAGTGGAGAGAGAGGTTTGTTGGTGGAAGACTGGCTGCCTGTTGGGTGGATCCAGGAATTTGAGTGTGCTGGGCAGTAGGGGAAGGAGTTGAGGCAAGATAAGGTGGTCAGCTTCCAGCCTGGGAACTTCTGGGTGATTATCAGGAATGAGTCAGGAGATAGCTCTATGTGAGTGTTCAGGGAATTTTAAAGTTGTTATTGGTCACAGGAATTTTTGTGGGCTGAGAAACGTTTGCAAATGTTCTGGGCCGAAAGGAGATGATGGCTGGTTTGGAACTATTTTTTTTTTTTTTCATCGTGGGTTGTCGATACTGTGTGTGTATCTGGTTTCTCCGCTTGTTGTGAAACACAGTAAACATAAGTGAGAGCAATGTTTAACGAACAGATATAGTCAAAGAAAGTTAAAAAAGCATTAATGATAGGAACTGAAAGCAGCTAAGGGGGTGTCTTGAGAGAAAGAGAACTGGCATGTGTTCAACTCCCAAGTGCCCGCGGGGCCTGGCAGCTTTCACATCCACAGAATAACCTCATTATGTATCTGGAAACCGAGGCACAGAGAGATGAGCAGCTGGCCTAAAGTCAGGAAGTGACTATGGGTTGAGCTCAGGTTTGAACTACGGAGAGTATGAAGTTTCTGCTCTCAGAAACCCTGTCACAACTGGCTCCCTTCAGAGAGTCACTTTATTCATAAAGAATGCTGCCTATGTAGGAAGGGAGCAGTCTCATACCTCAGACCTGGTATCAGCATCATCCGAAGATGTCTTTGCAGGAAGGAACTTGCTTGATACCTAGGCCTGTAAGGTTTGTGCTAGCTGCTGAGACTGACTGGCCCCCAAACCTGCTTTTGCTGTTGATCTAGGGAACCACAGGAGTAGGGAAGGAGCAGCTACCACCTTCTACTCCCCAGAGGCAAAACTTTTTGAATATGCAGAATTGCATACACTTACAGAAGTTCAGCTAGAAGAGCCCTGAGAGAAAGACTATATGGCACAGTCTGGGTTGAGGGAAACTTAGAGCAGGAGTTCATTGATGGCCTCCCCTTTCTTCTGTACCCAACTGTGCATGAGTAAGCTAGTTAGCCAACTCCTGAATTTGTACTTTATGATCTCAGGAAAAGGGCATTTATCATTTGAATCCTCCCAGAAGCATGTGTCAGAGTTAGGGACAAAGATTTCTTCTAAAACTTCTTTTTAGGCAACTAAGTTGGCTTTGGTTGCACTGAAAGCCTGAGCAAGCCTCCAGATCCCTGGACTGAGTTCTGGCCTCATGAACTCGGAAGTACTGGCCCTGATGTTTCTATTTGATGGTTCCCATCAAGGATAAGACTGAAAATAGGAAGCCTTTGGTTGCTGACTGCGAGATAAACTTGCTTCTGCAGGCTGCCAAAAGCAGTCGATCTTATGAAAAGCCACATGACTAACCAGAAATAACTGGAGCTCAAAAGATGCCAGTGGCGATGAGTAAGATTTCTTTCATTAAAGGATCTAGTTAAAGCAAATTCACCCACTCACAATTTTTTAGGTGCCATTATCTTTTACCCTGGAACATTTCATTTGCCCTGATGTAGAAAATTTAAGTGATTTAATTAACACAGAAATGTCAGCTGTTATTGAATATAACTAGCATTCTCTTTATTTACGTTTAATTATTAATTCTTTATTTCTATATCCAACACATTTTTAAAACCTATAACTTGTAGTTGTGCTGCAAGAGACAAGTAATATTTCCTTCATGCAACCTTTCCTTTCCTTATTTCTCCAGGGCAATGTTGTTTCTCCCTTTCCTGAAACCTAGTAGCTCTTTGCAAATCTCCAAATAGATTTATGACACTTGTAGCAACCCAAGAACATGTCTTAACTTACTATTTAGAACTAAGACTAAGACAGTCAGAGAAAGACATAATGGGTTACAAATTTTTGGATGTTCCAGGGTGCTTAAAGTAGTTTTGGCATAGACTATGTTCTTAGTATTATGGAATGAATGACTGAATGAATATTTGTTCAGTTGGATAAGAAATTGACTAAGTGTAGGCTAAGTCATACTGCCTTGACAAAAAATCCCCAGATTTCAGTCACTTAGAGCACAAAGATTTCTCTCTCATCTACATTGGTGTCCACCATGGGTTAGGTACAGCCGTGTACTCATCTATTTCATTCTGGATCTGGGTTTGGAGCTGTTATGAATTGGGATGAGCCTCTCTTGTGGCAGGGAGATAAGAGAAATGACAGAAATGTGATGAGCCAGAAATGGCAGATGTTACTTCTGATCAAATTTATAACCAAAGTCAGTCATAGGACTAAATCTCCCAGTGGGAAGGAGTGATAAAAGAATAAGCTCATTCTTTGAAATTAAAATATAATTATGTGTAATTGAAATATCAGGTTAAGTTTTTTAAATAAACCACATACTTAAAACTAGTCAAGGGAAGGAACCTTCTTTGCAACTACACTTGGTGTGTATATATAGATACTCCGTGTCTAACACGGGACCGCCATGATTCACACTCAGTAAGTAGTTATGGGGATATATTGGTGGGCTTCAAGGTTATAATTTTAGGAAAATGTTTTTGTTATTTGGAATTCATTAATTGGTCTGAGCGCCCTTTCAATGAGAATAGGTTTCTTAGGAGCATCTATTAGAAAACTTTCATTCCTAACAGTTTGAGATCATTGATGTGTCTTCAGAGTGACCGGGACATTTGCAATGCAGAAAGCCTGGGTGGAGATAAGACCTAACTAAACATCACACAAGGTTTGTGGTCTAACATGTGGGCAAATGTCCTGCAGAAAGAAGATCTGGTGACTTAGCAAAGAGGGATGTTTAATAATATTTATTACTTCATTTCTACGTCCATCATTCACTTCTCTGAGATACTACAATATTTACTGAACACCTGCTATGCGCTGTGTGTAGACAGAGATTCTCTACTCTTGAAGATTATGTTGCCATGAATAACAATGCTATCTGATGTTATGTGATGATGAGTGTTAAGGAGAAAAAATCAAGGACATTAAAAAGAGAAGGAAGGAGAAGAGTGTGGTTGGGTGGGACTACTATTTCTTTTTTTTTTTTTTAAGAACTATTTATTTATGCATACAAGAACTGGGATACAGGTCAGAGATGCTGAGGTGAGAGGATTCACCAGAGTCAGAGTGGGGAGGAGAACAGGCAGATCAAGTGAAACACACTGCTAAGGGGAGCAGCCAGTGAGTCAGGAGAGGTCTGCCATGCCATGTGGGTCACCTCCCTGGCTGGGAATCAAACTAATGCAGCAGCTATGCAAAGCTTCATAGAGCTGCGCTTTAACCAATTGCACCACCAGGGAGGGCCTGGAACTACTATTTCATATAGAATGGTCCTGGAAGATCTCTGATAAGAAAACACTACACAGAGATATAAACAATCAGGGGAAGTATGTCTCCATCAGAAGGATTCAGGGAAATGAGACAGCAATAAAGTTGGCATGCACTAGGAAGAATACAAAGGTCCATTTGGTCAGAGTAAAAGGTGGACATAGGTTGATCTTATGTTGGAAAGAGAAGTCAGGTCATGTGGGACCTTGAAAGCTTTTATTCAGAGTGATAGAAAATCATTGGTTGAGTTTTCAGCAAGAATGTTAGAGGTTATCCTTTTAAAGGATTGCTCTGAGAGCTATGTGGAAATAGACCACTTGAATCCCAAACGTGAAACAGGAAAACCATTTAGGAAGCCATTGGTGTTGTCCAAACAAAAGAGGAGGGGTTTCGAAGATAGATGGCAGTGAGGAGGATGTGGGGAGCTTCTAAATATAGTTTTCATTTTTAAATAATGGTTTTATTAAGATAGGTTTCTTTCATGTACCATCAATTTTGTTTAAATGTACTCATGCCAATTATACAATACGATCATTTGAGATAGATAGGCCAGGTCTTTTAATGGAGATTATTCAATGTGTAAAGGAAAGACAGACATCAACTTGTCATTTGGATTAGAGATGAAATGACTGGATGGGAATTGGTGGCATCTGCTAAAATGCAGGGGACTAGGGAGAGAAAAAGCCTTTATCATTGGACGAGGGGAAGACCTGTAAGCCCATAGGAAAATAAATGTAAATTATGTTTGGGTTATTATTTTCCCTATTTGGGGGCACAAAGAGAAAATCAAATTTTCTCTTATTGAAATCAGACTGTAGAGTGACAGATTAAGCTGAAAGTCTGAGTTGATGCACAGAAGCCCTGCTGTAGATCTAGGAAGTTATAGATTTCAGTTCTCTGATGACTGGAGTGACTTGTATTTATGGTAGAGGATTAATTTCTCCTGGAAGTCAGAGAGCAAATTATCGTGCAGGATATTTTCTTTAGGAAGCCAGAGAGCAAGTTATTGTGCTGGATATTTTTAGTGGGCCATAGAATGGCTTCCGTTAGTAACCTCTTATGGAACTTGAATAAGAGCAAGTATCAGATGGTGTATCCTTGTTGCTCAATAAATCATTGATATGTAAAATTTGGTGATCTCCACTGGGATTCCCCACCATTCATCCTGCAAGACTAACTTCATGATGTGCCAATAGCTTTGTGAATTGTGTATATTGCTACAGTAAATCTGCAAACAGACATTAAGTTTATATTTACATGTACATATAAAAGTGTATTTATATACCTACATTTAATACTTAAGCTTAACAGTAATAATTCAAACTCATTATTAAAATCCTGGATAACAGCTGGAGAAAGGCCAACTAAATTCAATGTTGAGAGTGAAGCTCAGAGATAAATTTTTAAATGAGAATGACTTGGTTTTGATTCTTACTTTATCCTGTACCTCAGGACTCATTTTTGTTAGTTTACCGACTGCACTGTAACCAAATATACCAATGCTTAGTGCCTTAACACAATTTATTACGATCTCCTCTGATTTTGTGAGTTACTGAGCTTCTCTGAGAGGACTTCATCTGCAGTATCTTTTGTGGTTGCTAACACAGAGATACTGGAGCTGAAGTCATGTGAGGACTCAACCAGTTTGAATATCCAGGATGACTTCTGCATCATATGGCAGGCACTTCTGTGCTTCTCTGAGTGACAACTCAGGACTCCAAAAAGTAGGAAGTGGGAATTCCAGTTTCCTACTACGAAATGTCATTTCCACCATGTTCTATTATTTCAACAGTAATAAGTCAGCTGAGTTCCTGATGTTGGAGGAATAGAGTCCATCTCTGAATGAGGTTTGGAGTGCCCATAAAATACGGGGAAGGACTGAGTCTTAAGAGTAATTTGGGTGATGAATTACACTTAGTGTTAATCATGTTGGAACCATTCTCTTACAGAGGAATTGCCAAGCCAATTACAAAACACTATGTCCGATTTGCCTATCCTAGACATTTCCATATGACAAATAATGTTTTGTGACTGACTTCTTTGAGTTAGCATACTGTTTTTAAAGTTCATCTATGATGATGCACCTATCCGTACCTCATTCTTTTTTATTGATATATAATAATCCACTGTTTATATAAACAGTATTTTGTGTATCCATTCATCAGCTGTTGGACATCTGGGTTATTTCTACTTCTGAGTAATATGAATAATGCTGTTATAAACATCTACAAGTTAAAAGAAAAACGCTGATTAATCAGTAATTGAAACCCAAAATCTTGTAACTAGTACTACCTTAAGACAATTCAAGAGTTAAAAATCAGAAATTTCTGATTCTTTTGTATTTTATGAAGAATCAGAAAATGAATTTGACATACAGAGCTTTACCTTGAGAGATTATCAGATAGTTAGGTGCTATTCTGAGAAATATAGGCAAGCAGACTTAGATTCCCCTGCATTTCTTTGTGGTTCTCAGTATCAACTATCTGAAAAGTCTTTGATTTTTGCTTTTAAACACCGGTCTAAGGTCTAGCGGAAAGAATAATTTCCAGAATCATTCTGTTCATAACTTCTGGTCAATCTGAGCTACTCAGTTTAACTGTACAGAGATGTAGATATGGATCAATCAAACGTGCCTTGGTCAATCATGACTGGATCAATCATACGTGTTTTGGTAAGTCACATCATCAGCATCAGATCTAGAATGGGCTTGCAAAGGATTGGAAAACCTAATGAGGTATAATCACCTAGAAATGCAGTAGGTTCAGAACTGGCCAGGACCTGAAATGACAGATGGGAGAAAATAGCAAGAGTTGGCAAGTAGAAACTCAAATAAAAGTGCTGCCGAGAGTGTCTGATAAAGTGAGCAGACAGCCAGCAGAATGTGAGCCAGCAAAAGAACTCAACAGTAATCCAGGAGAAAGTCCATCCCCAGGAAGCAGCTAAATAGTAATCTAGAAGTAGGCAAGTGAATGATGAACAAGTACTTTAAATACTTAATGAGGCAAACAAGGCAATGCAAAGAGTTCAGGAAGCAGCAATTGAGAAAATACACTCATAAATTAGACCAACAATTATTCAAGACAGGAAAGTCTTCTTAACTCAGCTGCTCAGCCCCTTCCAGTCATTCTCAGGTTGGACCAGAGTCTGTAAAAATCCTTAATATCCAGCCCCAGAGTTTAAGGAATTCCCCATTCTTATTGTTAGAGAAGAGTTACTCCACCCCCTCCACCTTACGATAGTTAAGTTTCAGTAAATCCAGGTAAAATGTTTGTAGAATGTTTGCCAAGAGGAAAGATATACAAAAGACCACTTAGCAGGAAGCAACTCCTGGACCCACCTCTTGAAGGTAGAGTTAATCTGGCTATAGGTAACAGACTGAATACTCATAACTTGTTGGGGTTGCAAACATAACCACACTTATGTGATCAATTTGAACAAATTAGAGTCGTTACTGTTTTCTGAATTGTACATATAGATTCCATCATAGGAATAAATTTGAGGAGAGGTTGCCTACTTAGTCTACAGAATAGTGTGCCCTAATCCATTGAAACAAAGTTAAAGCAAAGGAACCGGGACAGATTTGACAGCCAGGTTAATTTCCATGATGAGGATGATGTACAACTTTTTGAAAAGGTTTAACATGGACTCCCTCATTTTCTAAGAAATCTAATTAAATATTTGTATATGAAGGTGAAGTCACCTCAGAATTCAAGCTGTTACCTCCTATATTAGCAAAAACTCTAAGTAGTACACCCAGATATAGAAGCCAGTACAAATACCGTAATACCGTAATTCAAGTGAGGAATGGCAAAAGTAGACTTCATTTCCAGAACTGCCCAGTTTATCAAAAAAGACTGGAACTATTCCCAGGATTGTTTTTTTTTTTTTAAGTCTAGACAAAACCCCAAGATAACTTTTATATAATTCATCTAACACCAATGGCAGGAGATACGGTAGTTAGAGATCTGCATTATTAAAAGGATGTTATAGAACAAAAAGTGATTTGCAAATGTAGACTAGGACAGAAAATGTAAACACAAATCACTTGTGTGTGGTAATTAGTGGGAGCGGGGGTGGGGGGGGTGGGGAGGTCAGAGAAACATTCAAGGAAAAGAAGAACAGTTCTACAATGTGGAGGAAGTTGATCAGACTTCAGCTTCCCCAGAGAATAAGCATAATTTAATTCTTAACTTGTACTTGGCACCAGATTTATTCCCCTTACAAAATGTTTAATTCAAACCTAGGAAAAACCCTGAGATAGAGAGAGAGAGAGAGAGAAACTTTGAAAGTAGGTGCTGCGGATAAAACAATAAATGAAAACCTTTTTATTCTTACTGATGACTGCCCAGTGGAAGTTTCAGATCCCACAGTGACCCATGAAAAAGATGAGAACAGTTTACTTCCCTTTGAAAAGGTGTCTGTCACTGATTATTTGGCATCCACAGATAGCTTTGTGTTCCACAAGAAGTCTACAGTTCAGTCTAATTAGAATGTTCTCATCTTTCCAGGAATTTTTAATATAACTAGAATTTTTGGAATTTGGGCATTTTCCGGGACACTCGCAAATCACATAAGACATACTCACTGGACCACATACAGCATATTAATGATGTCATTCAAGTGCCTCACACTCTGTCTACTTCCTCCTTGAGATTACCTAGAAGCACATCTGTTGGAGTTGGTCAACTGCAGCTCCAAAATACTAAGAATGTCAAGATACACAAGAGATATTCATATAAGGAACTTTTCTCACTTTTACCACCTCTCTTTTTTTTATTAACTAAAAATAAAGATCCCAGCAATTCCACTTCTACGTTGTAGAACCAAGAGATATATGTCCATCTCAAAAACATACAAGAATGTTCATAATCATTTTATTCACACTAATCAAAGGCTTAACCAAAGCCAAATGCCCATCTATAATAGAATACTACGGAACGATGAAAAAGAGCAAGTTATTATATGACTGAATCTCACAGACATAATATTGGAGAAACAAGGCATGCATATATACCATTAACAGAATTCAAGGCGGACAGTGAAATAACTTACAGTGATACAAGAGGAGTTGTTGTCTTTGGAGGGTACTGATTGGAAGGGGAGTGAGAAAATCTTCTGGGAAGCAGGGAATAATTTATGTCTTGTCTGTGTGGTAGTTCCATAGGTACACCTCCATACAAAATGTAATTGAGTTGTATATTTAAAATGTAAGCACTTCACTCTAAGTATATTAGATCTCAATTTAATAGATGTAAAGAAAAGGAGCTTTTCACAGTTTATGGATGAAGATTTATAGCTCAAGTTTATTCAGAAGACATCAGCTCTTCCCTGGGGATATAATGATGAGTGTATATAATAATTCCTTGTGAATAACTTTGGGGCCTAAAATTTTAGAAAAGTAAGAAAAAGAGGAAGTTTACAGGAAAGTGCTATTTCCATATAGAGAGAGCATTAATTATAACAATGCAAATACACACACACACACATATATATACATGTGGTATACAATACACAATGTAGTTTCACTTACTTTCAATAAATATTTCTGTCATTTCTATTATCATGAATTTAAATAATTCCTTTAAGTATGGTGAAATCTAGTCACTTGAGATAGGTAAATAAATAATCCCTTTTACAAATTTGTTATTTTTTAAAGATTTATTTATTTATGCATACAGAAATTGGGATAGGCCAGAGGTGCAGTGGTGGTGAGAATATTCATCAGAGACAGTGGGGAGCAGAAGAGGCAGATTGAGGAAGTACACTGTTGAGGGCTGCAGTGGATGAGACAGGAGAGGTCTGCTGTGCCATGTGGATCACCTCTGGGTAGGGAATTGAACTCACACTGAAGCGACTGTGGCCAGCTTCACAGTGCTGTGCTTTATTTAACCTGTTGTACCACTAGGGTGGGCCTACAAAATTGTTATATCAACATTCATTTCAGTCTGGTTATATTATATTCCAGGTACATTGACAATAGATATTTTATTTTAATAATATAATAGTTTATTTTATACCTTTTTCCATATCAGTTGTAATCCCCATGGGCTTCCCATCACCAAATCACCCATGTGCCATCACCATAGTCCAGTGCACTTCCCTCCCCACCCCACCATTTTTTATCCCATTCCCCATTCTACCCCTGTAAAATGTCTTTGGTATGTAGTTGTTCATTATTATTATTTTCTCTCCTGGTCCTTTATACTCCTGCTATGAGTGAAGCCATCCGGTATTTTTCCTATTCTTTCTGGCTTATTTCATTAAGCATGATCTTTCCCAGCTCCATCCATGTTGCTGCAAAAGACATGTGTTTATTTATTTATTTGTTGGTTGCTGAGTAATATTCTATTGTGTATATGTACCATATCTTTTAATCCAGTTATCTACTTTTGGGCATTTGGGTTGTTTCCATGTCTTTCCATGGAAATAAAGCAGCAATAAACATGGGGGGGTGCAGATGTCTTTTTGAATCAGTGTTTTTGTGTCTTTTGAGTAGATATCTAAGAGTGGGATTGCTGTGTCATATGGAAGCTCCATTTTTAGTAGTTTGAGAAACCTCCAAACAGTTTTCCATAGTGGTTGTACTAGTTTGCATTCCTACCAACAGTGCAGGAGAGTTCCTTTTTCTCCACATCCTCACCAACATTTGTTGTTGCTAGTTATTTTAAGCTGTGCCATTCTCACTGGGGTGAGGTGGTATCTCATTATGGTTTTAATTTGCCTCTCCCTCATTAGATGTAATATTGAACATTTTTTCATATGCTTTTTGGCCATTTGCATTTCCTCTTTGGAGAAGTGTCTTTTTAGCTCTTCTGCCCACAAAGAAGATCTTCTTTAGATCTTCTGATGGGGCTATTTATTTTATTTTTGTTGCATTTCATCAGTTCTTTGTATATCTTTGTGCTCAACACTTTATTGCTATTTTTGTGTAAGAAAATATTTTCCAAGCAGTGGGATGTCTGTTTGTTTTTTATAATGTCTCTTTTGCTGTACAGAAGCTCTTTAACTTGATATAGTCCCATCTATTTATCCTTTCCTTCACTATCGTTGCACTGGGTGCTGTATCTTCAAAGATGTTACTGAAGCATATGTCATGTAGTGTTTTGCCCATCTTTGCTTACAGGTATTTTATGGTTTCTCTTCTTATGTCTATGTCTTTAATCTACTTCAAGTTGATTTTTGTGTGTGGTACGAGGTAGTGGTCTAGTTTCATTTTTTTACATGTTGCTGGATAATATTTTATGTATTTAAAACGGTGCTCTCTAAGTCCACAATGCACACAAATGGCTGGGCTGACACTCAGGTTCATAACCCTTGTCCTGATTCAATTTCAAACCCCAGTTTGTTGGCTGTCGCTTTGAAACCACAGGATGAGTTCAGCAGAACTCAGCAGTGGTCATGGAGCAATGACAGTTGAAAAACAAAACACTGAAAAAAACCTGATCAGCTTGAGGGAGCTCATGAAACCAATGCTTTTAAGGAAGAAGTCTTAGCCCCTGAGTTCTGGTAGGTGGATGGAAACCTGGAGGAGTGTGGAGTAAGATCTAAATAACCACAAAGCTGTTTCCTGAAAAAGGAGTTATGATAGAGATTAGTTGGTGAAGATTCCAGTCAGTGCTATTTGTAAGCTTCTGGAGAATGTGAATATTAATATGACATTGGGACAAGAAGCTGTGACTGTTATGATGTAGAATTTCAAAGAGTTCTTTTGGTGGTTTAGTATTAATGTATTCAGTAGCTAACTGGTGTTGAATACCTACTAAGTAAGTATCAGGCACTGTGGCACATATTGTGACTACAGGCAGCCCATTGCCTCCTGGTGCTTACAGACCAGTGAGTGATTCAGACAAATTAATAGGCCAGTGATATGTACTTGAGTAAGTGCCAGACTTCCTATTAGTGGTGTGTTCCCAACTGTGCACAGTGACAAAAGCTCTAAATCTAAGTTTCTTCATCTGAGATAGCAAATGGCTCATGATTGCTGTGAAGATGAAGGGTAGACAATTGTCAGTAGTTAGTGAAGTTGGAGAATTGAGCTCTAGCCTGGGCATGTTAAGAGATGAAGCTAGGTAGGTGAAGTATTGATAAAGCTTCTCTGGGACTCTGGTCAGGTCCATTGGTCTGAATATTCCCATCCTAGTCTATTCCAACTACCAACAACTTAACCATTGGATGCAAACTTCCTGCAGTTTGAAGAATCAGCTCTGGGACAGGAACAAGTGAAGTCCAGTAGACTGCGGCAACTGGGTTACAAGCTTGGATAAAATCTAGGACAATGGGAAGTCCCTGCTGTGCTCTCTAGCAGAAAAACAACACTCTGGCCTCAGTGTAAAGGGGATGAGGCAAATCTTGAAGCAGAGAGGTCTGAGGTGTAACCCAGGCCAAAAATTCAGTTAAGTATAGTGGAGGTGTTATTGGAGTATCTGCTGGTCTTGGTTCCCTCAGCCAATAAAGGAAACCTCATTTGAAGAGAAGGAAAGTAATTTAATTTGTCGACCAATTGAGTGGAGCAGAAGACTCGGGTCTGAATGACCACTGTCCTGCTCTTTGGCAGAGTGCAGGGACATTTAACCTGAGGTACAAGGGAGGGTTGTGGGCAAGGGTCAGCATATCTGTTATAGGATAGGGGGAGAGGGACACCCCTGAAGCCCCAAAACCTGACTGCTCTAAGTGGGTTCTGCCATCCGCCGCAACAAGACAAAACATATAAAACTTTAATGAAAAGGGACTTTAATACAGTAAATATACAATACGGAACACAAAGAATATTACTTCTAAATAAAACACCTGAAGTTCCCCATCTTCTCGTGGGCAGAAGTCAACCTAAAAGGGATTGTCCCAAAGCAAGGCCTGAAAGCCGACACGAGACTAAAGCACCTTCTGGCCGGGACCCATGGAAAAGGGTCAGAAAGGGCCAGACAAATCTGGGAGAAAAAGAGCAAAATCCAAATCAATATAAACACTGCCATAGTCACCTCCCTACAGGTATCTCACCCACATCTGCCTTAACCAGTCCAGGGTCAGGAAACAAGCCCGGTTTCTTCCTCACATGCTTGCTGCTCCACGTGGCTTCCTTAGGTCTCCTCCTTCTCCTTCCCGTTTCATTCCCTTCTCCCCTTTTCTCATTCCTTCTTTCCTTTTTCTCTGCTCAGCTCCACCCTCCTTCTGGGTGGGGCAGGGAACCTGAAACTTCCCCTTTTCCTAGGGACCCCCCTGTTACATATCCATCTAGCAACACAAATGTCTGGAGGTTTTGGGTGAGCTCTGCTTTTCGCTATCACGCAGTGGTCAACAATTCAGAGGTCATCTTCCTAGGGCTACTCCTTTTCCTTGGAATTGACAGAAGCAAAGTTTATTAAGCCTAGAGAGTGAATAAAAGAAATGGGATCAAGTGAGTCAGAAAGAGGCATCTCCTTTGCTCTCTCAGGTGGTGACAGTTGGGATGGAGACAAAAGTAGATTTCAAAGGTGTTAGAGCACACCTAACCAAATGTGGCAGCAGCCAAGGAGGAGGCCTAGAATTTAGGTATGAGCCACTGGGTGGACTTTGGCTTCATTTTCCAAGACAGGAGACCCAGCCAGCAAGTAATGCTTGGGAGGAACAGCATGGCTTATGCATTTGTACTGATTGGGTAGGTTGAGCTTCTCATCCAAGAGCTGATCGCCAGGAAGCAGAATGATCTGCAAGTCTCAGCCTCGAGAGGGATTTGGGATGGAGGTTGAGGGTTGAAATGCCTTTGCATAGAGAAGGCAATCAAAGCTTTGTTGGAGCATGAGACCCCTAAGGGCACCCCTGGGTAGGGGACTGAGCCAGGTAGGAGCCTGAGGGGTTGTTGGGAGGAGAAAGAAATAAGGAGGGTGCTGTGGAGCTAGAAGTGGGGCTTTCAAGGAGAGAATAATTGGGGAAATAAAATACTGATGACAAGTTAATATAAGCAGGGATTGGATTCAACGAGGAAGTTGTGAGCAGTGTCCTTAGTAAGAATGAATTTAATGAAGTCTCATTGCAGCCAGTTAGGATCTGAATATAAGGTGAGAAAGGAGAAATAGTAAGTGTAGGAGATTAAGCACGGCTGTCAGGGGAGAGAAGACACAGGGTGACGACGAGTGGAAGTGGGGACTCTGAAGAGTATATGTTTGTCTGATTTTTACATGAAGGGAGAGGCTTGTCTTAAAATAATGAATTATTTAGTGAGCACATGTACTCCTTTGGGAGTACTGTTCTAAGTTCTTTACCCATATGTGCTCATCTATTGTTAAAAAGGGAGACATTCTTATCACCTCCATTACAGATCAAACAACTTGCCGAAAGGGACACAGCTGGTAAAGTGGAGAGTTTGGCCGTGGGCTGCCTGGCTTGAGTCTGCACTGTTAACTATTTTTTTTTTTTTAAATTTATTTATTTATACACACAGAGCTGGGGTACAGGCCAGAGGTGCAGGGGCCGTAAGAGGATTCACCAGAGACAGAGAGAGGAGCAGAACAGGAAGACTGACAAAGTACACTGCTGAGAGGAGCAGCGGGGAGAGAAGACTGGAAGAGGTCTGCTGCACCGTGTGGATCACCTCTGGGGTGGGCGGGGTTCAAACTAATGCTGCAGTGGCTTTAGCTTCTCAGCGCTCTGCTTTAACCTGCTACGCCACCAGGGAGGGCCCCAGTGCTGTTAACTTTCACCACAGGCCCCTTGCTGTGTCTGTGGACTATGCTGATGGGTAAGAGCCACATGGAGAGAAAGAGTCTGAAGGTTTTCCTCATTAAGGAGGAAAACCAGTAGAACAAAGAACCTCTGAAGGTGGGAGAGGAGCAGGGCCCAGCACACAGAGAGACCAATGCTATACAAGGTGTGTTGAATAAGAAAGGAAAAAAATAGAAGTGAAAGGTTTTTCTGCAGGTAAGTTTACAGTTTGGTGTCAGGAAATAAAAGCATGTCAAAGAATGAATGAGAAATGTTTTGGGAGCAGCAGCAAATAATGAGGAAGATCTGACCTTCAACCCGGAAGTTCTATACGAGATGAGGGGGAAGGAGGAGCTGTCCCTTGGTAGGGCTGTTTGGTGTCTTGGGGCAGTGCCAAGGGTCACTCGAGGCAAAGAGGGAAGTCTTGATGCAGATGTAGAAGAGCTGAACTGTCATGGGATGAGAGCTGCAGGGACTCACAGTAAAGGCTTAGAAGGAAGAAGAGGGACATTTTGGGATGAGACAAAAGGAAAGGATAAGGTACTAGAAAATGGTGGGATTTATGTACTGTGCAAAGATGGGGCGGGGGGTTGGGGGGGAGAAGTTGTCCTTACTATATATGGTGAGTTTCCCTGGCATATCCAGGTGAGTGATGCTTTGGGAAGAGGAAAAAAAGAGCTGTTGACTCTAACAGAAGTTTCTGTGTTCTGGCTCCATCTATGAAGTCTCTGAGAAAGTGTTGTGGAAGATCCTAGTGTTGCAGAGTTTTCCCTATCTGAATTTTTGGTATTAAGAATGGTAAGACTTGTAACAATATGTACTAGTAGTATATTTCAATGACTAGGTATTTGAAGTAGACTGTTGTATAGTGTATATTGTATATCAGGAATGATAGATTTTTTAGCAGTCTAGTTATTTAGCTCCAGAAAATCACTCTGGATTATATTATTACATTGTGCTCAAGAACATTTGTAGCACATCAGACAAAAATAAAATTACCTTATTATGGGAGAAATAGAACAAATATGAAGAAAGATAAAAAAATTCCCTAGAAGAAAAGTGGGCTAGAGACTTGAACAAGCAATTTGGAAAAGAAATGTGAATGGCCAATGAATATAAAATAGTGCTGACTCATTCTAATTAACAAAATACTTTTCCACATGTTATATTTGGAATGACATATAAAATTCAATACTATGGAATGTGCAGTGTCAGTATCTGCTCCCAAAAGGAATACTATACAGCCAGTAAAAGAATGAGGTAGAATTACTTGCTCTGTTATGGAAAGAGTTCCTCAATATGTTGTTAAGAGGAAAATAATCAAGGTTCAGAATAACATGCAGCAAATGATTTTTTTAAAAAATGCTCTATATGTGTATTTATATGATTGCCAAAAGTCATATACTTTTCAGAAGAATATGGGAGAAATCATTACCATGTCTAACTCTGGAGAATAGAATTAAAAGCCAAAGGAGATACAGAACACAGGGAAGGTCTTTTGTGAAATATATTTTGCTTTGGATATACAAGGTAGAAAGAATGATATAATAAACTCACCATCCCACTTACCTAACACCTAGGTTCAATAGTTATCAATATTAATTATGCTCCCCTTTTGTTTTGTTTGAAAAAAATCACCATGAAATGAAATGAAAGTGATTTTCCCCCATACCCTCAAAATGACATTTTGTTAACCCAACATCAGCATCCAGAAGCAGGAAAAGTTTTAGAAATGAAGGGTCTTGGGGTTGTTAATCACTTTGCTCTTGAGTCCTATCAGCTGTGAAGCTGGAGGGACTGCTAATCTTACACAGATACTTTTAGATAAAACAATCCTTAATTATAAAAACAACATCAAAGGAGGATGGCCTACTCTGTAAGGGGAACTTTAATAGGCTCACTATTTTCACCTCTTCACTCTCCTTGCATGTTTTTATTAAAGGACAACTTGATTTATCCTGCAGTTTATTTTTTATCTCTACCAAGATTTACTTCACTTCCCAGAAAAGCTGAAAGCTGAGAAAACAGTGCCTTCCTCTTCTTCAAATCAGTATGTCTTGTGTAGCTAAACATCTGCTGCTAGAAGTCACCCTCGGTCACAGTGGTCTCATAGATGCCTCATCCCAAAGACTTCAGGAGAGTCTGGGAAAATACATAGACTCCCAGAGTCCTTTTGGGATGGAGTGCTGAGTTCTGAGGATTGAAAATGAGGATGCTCATTTCCTTCATACATCTCATTTACTTGACAAGTATTCATTCTGTCAGGCTCTGTGCTAGAATTACGATTATAAAGATGAGTGACACATAAACCCTGACCTTCAGGGGCTTATCAAATCTGGAGTGAAATGTTCAGGATTGGCTCTGCTTGCTCAGTCAGAGTTGCGCTTCCCTGGTGGCGCAACAGGTTTAAGGTGCAGCACTATGAAGCTCTCCGCAGCCACTGTAGCACCAGTTCCATCCCCGGCCAGGGAGGTGACCCACATGGCTCAGCAGACCTATCCTCTCTCACCTCCTGCTCCCCACAGCAGTGTATTTCAGTCAGTCTGCTTGTTCTGCTAGCTTGCACTGAAGCGGCTGTGGCTGGCTTGCAGTGTTGCATCCTAACCTGTTGCACCACCAGGGAGTGCTTATGCTACCAAAATTCTATCTTAAATCTTATTTGAGAGTGTCTACAGGGTCCAGATATCAACAGCAGTTGTATATCTGAGATTTCAGCTCAAAGGAGCTAAAATTTCTTATTTGTCCCTTCGAACTACACACTGGTATTGATTTTGAAACTATTACTTGACTCTTTCTACTTTTGGTACTTTAAGTAGAGGAAGAAATTGGAACTTGCAAATGTGAATATGATAATAGGGTCCTGCCATAAAGTCTTTGGACAGCTTGAAAGTCCCTGGGGGCTTGTGTCTGATCGCAAGACTCTTCTGGAAGACTAACCAATAAATGCCAGGTGAAGAATAGTAAATAAGCACCAAAGAGTCAGTTTCTACTTCTTTTCTACACTTTAGTTTCATTTGAGGAAAAAAGGAAGAATTTGGTATCTGAATGCTTTTCAGGGGTCTCTCTTGGTTATAAAACTTCAAGCTTTATAATCTCAGAAGCAAATATTTTCAATGAATTCAAACAGAAAATTCTTTAATCTAATCTCACCTTCTCTTCTACTAATAGCCATCAGAACGTTGGGGGATAGTCTAATTGTATTTCTTTTTCTGCTATTGAGGTTTTCTGTAAATCGAGACATTTATAGGTAACTGGGGGGAAAAAAATTCCCTAAGGGAAGTTGTCCTCAAGAAAAAAATCCCAGGGTCCATTGTTTTTTGTGTGATTTCTTTTTGGCAAAGACAGGTTAATTCTAGCTGCCATGGCATTTTGAATTTAATCCAATGGCAGAGGATAATTCATTATTATTTCCAACTGCCCTCACAACAGATCCAGCTGTGGGTGGAGTCCGTGTTCTTTGGAGCTGGTCTTGACACCAGCCTGGGGGAGGTGGCAGTCCCAAGGGCTGCTGTGACCCTGCCTGAACCAGGACCATTGTCAGCTTATGGCCTCCACCTTGCAACAGGATGGGACTCCTGTCAGCCCTCTAACAGCAACTCAGATTTCTGTTTAACATCAGGACGCTGCAACTGATTAATACCTACCCCTCCTACTTACATTTGTATTAAATCTCAAAGGGAGAGAAGTAAGAAGTGACCTAAGAGGAAAATTGGAATAAGGCTTCCAATATTTACCTTGTTCTGGTGCAATGCTATGTCATCTCCTTATCGCCTATCACTGTGAGATAAATGCTATTCTAGGCTCCATTTTAGAAATGAAGAAACCGAGATTCAGAGACCTTAGTAACTAGTCTAGATTACACAGTCTACAAATGGGTTCAGATCCAGAATAGCTGACTCCAGTCAGTGCATATAACCAGCTTGTTAACTGCCTTGAAAGGATTGTGTAGAGATGCCGTCAGAACTGGGAGCCAGCTCTGTTTGTCAACAGACTCGAAAATGGTAATAATTGTATGAGTATGTCTTATGATTTCTCCTCTGTGTTAGCGGAAGAGAAAATTTGAAATAAACAGAAAGAAAAGGTTTTACTAAAGAGAAGCTTACGAAAAAATCACTGGCTAGCCAAGATGCAGTTAATCCAGGAGCATTATCTAGGCTGTATCAGGTAGGGTTGCCCACAGCTCAGCGGCTCAGTACAAGTATTTCTCCCAGTCCAGTGAGATCAGCAGGGTCCACAGCCATTTAAAGCAAAATCAGGACTAGTTTGAGGTAAGAGGTGATTCATCTCTAGGGCAAAATATAGGAGAGTTCAAAAAAAACCTCCAAAATCATGGCCCTCCCTGGTGGCGCAGCGGGTTAAAGCACAGCACTGAGTATCTAAAAGCCGCTTCCGTATGAGTTCGAGCCCTGCCTGCCCCGGAGGTGACCACATGGTGTGGCAGACCTCTTCTGACCCTCCCGCTGTTCCCCTCAGCAGTGTACTTCTTTGATCTGCCTGTTCTGCACCCCACTCTGTCTCTGGTGAAGCCTCTCACCACCCCTGAGCCTCTGACCTGTACCCCAGTTCTGTGTGCACAAATAAATAAATCTTTAAAAAAAAAACACTACAAAATCAAGATAACTAATATTTTAATACAATAGTTTGCAGACAAGTATAGCCAAAGTAGAAAAGTTCATGATTAACAAAAAATCACATTTTTTAAAAAAGATTTATTTATGCATACAGAACTGGGGTACAGGGCAGAGACACAGGGAAGGTGAGAGGATTCACCAGAGACAGAGTGGGGAGCAGAACAGGCAGATTGACAAGTACACTGCTGAGGGGAGCAGCAGGCAAGACAGGAGAGGGGGATCACCTTAGAGGCGGGGTGGAATTCACACTGAAGCTGCTGAAGCCAGCTTCAAGGTGCTGCGCTTTGGCCCATTGGGTCACCAGGGAAGGCCCAAAAGATCACATTTTAAATTAAGACAGGATCCAACTGAGCTTTGAGAAGGGTGAGGTGACTGCGATCGAGCTGTAAAGATATTTGAATTATCCAACCACACAGCAGGTTCTCAAAGATTTTGGAATGAATAAATCAGTTGGGAGCAATCTCCTTTTTCTGCCTCGCTTTTCCTTTACAAAGTCCTGCTACAGAGATTGGCAGGATTAGCAGGATCAATCACAAAGTGATCCCTGGACTTTTTGTTAGTGGGGAAGGGTGACAAATGGCCCTAGAATGAAAGTACCCCATGAGAGCCAAATAGAAAATAAGCTTTCGGTTATGCTATTGTAATAAGTTTTATATACATAATTTCACATCAATAAGGCCTCATATTTCAAAATGACCACATGTTCAAGGATTTTTGGTGGGTAATGGAGATATGAAAATAACTCAGGAAATAAAGTCCTGTGATGGCTACTTTTTAAAATGCTAAACACTTCGGGCTCCCTGATAGCACAGGGATTAAAGTCTTAGTAGCAGCCACTGCAGCCTGAGTTCTGTTCCTGGCCAGGGAGCTGACCCACATGGTCCAGCAGACCTCTCCTGTCTTGCCCGCTGCTCCCCTCAGCAGTGTATTTCAGTAGATCTGCCTGCTCTGCTCCTTACTCTGTCCCTAGTGATTTATCACCTGCACTTCTGGTCTGCACCCCAGTTCTTACAAAAATAAACTATTAAAATCTTTAAAAAAGTTAACCACTTGACATTAATAAATTATGGTACACATACAATGTACATGCGTGCATATATACCCATTTATATGCTCAGGATAGACTAGATGATAGATGATTGTAGATAGGTATATGTGTATAAGTTTGCTGAGAGAACTAGAATAGAATAGCTCATAATTTAGCACGGGACACTGATATTCACTGCCTAAGTTCTTGCCCATCAATTTCTATGTCATTAAGCAGCACTTGCCAACTAAATTACTTGGAGTCATTTTAGGGTCCAAGTTCAGGCAGCTGATTCAATATTTTAATGGCTTTGATTAAAATCTATGGATTTCATCAAACTATGTACCTTTTTAGATATTAGGTAATATTACTCTGTCCAGAAGCAGTACTCGTCAGATGACATGATCAATTATAAAAATCCACAATAAATTCATACTGTACTGAGTCAGAGTCAATCTACATTTTAACATTCTCCACATTTTCATATTTTAACATCCCTGAAATCAAGGTGTCTTATAATCAACACCTTAAAAGCTGTTATTAAAATAATGGTGTGTCTTTCCATCAGTGGCAACTTAGAATCAAAAAAGTGTGATATTTGTAAGAAGCATAACAGACAAGCTTATAATCTTAACGTGTTAAGAGCTAATAAAAAATGATAAGAAAAGCAGTAAGATCTTGAACAGTAAATGGACTAAAGGCTTTGGGCTTTCTGTTTTCATAAGAAAAATATAACTATCGTATAAATATAAACCTAACGGTATTTAAACAAATGGAAAGTCAAACAAAAGGGGCTGTGTCGTGAGAATATTTGCTTATTTTTTCAGACAAGGAATACTTTTTTAAAAAAATCCAATGGTAGAATGAAATAGAATGGGCATTGTTATCAAATGGCACTAAATTGGTACAACATTTCTAGAGAGCAATTTGTCTGCGATTATTAAAATGCTTAAAGTGGCCCACATTCTTGGTTTTTTTCCTCCTAGGACTTTATTACAGGAAAATAATTAGAAATGAGTTGAAAAGTTATTTGTAAATGGTGGCACAAAGGGTTAAAACTCAGTGCTATCAAGCTATCACCACTCAACCTTCCTTTGATCCCAGCCAGGAGCTGACCCACATGGCGCAACAGACCTCTCCTGTCCGGACCACTGCTCCCCTCAGCAGTGTGTTTCTGTCAGCCCATCTGTTCTGCTCCCCGCTCTGTCTCTGCTGAATCCTCTCTCCCCCCCTCTTTCACTTCTGCCCTACACCCGGGTTCTTTTCTGCATAAGTAAATAAAAATAAAAATCTTTAAAAAAGAAAATTTATTCATAAGGTCTTTATTGTAAAAAGTAAAAATCAAAATGTACATATTCTATTCTAATTATGTATGAGATGCAGAAAAAGCAATTACAGTATTCCAAGATGTTAATGAGTTATTTTATTCCTGCTTCTTTATATTTGCGTGTACCTTGCAAATAAATATAAAGTATAAATACAAGTACTTCACAAATGAATGTATAGAAAATTAAAAACTAAAAGGAAAGAAGATAACCGTAGGGTAGTCTAAGGAAATTTCCATTTTTTTCTCTAAAGAAGAGGTAGAAAACTGCTTATCATAAAGTTTGTCTTTATATGACACTTATGTAGTAAAAATTATGTGTACTTGTGTGTACTTTTGTGGCATGATGCCCAATAGATTTCACCTTTTGTTAGAGTTAGAAGACTTAAAAGTGATGATCCTTGAATGTTCAATTTGGGGGCAAATTATTAGTATCATTTGATTCTTTTTTAAAATACTGGCATTTGGTTAAACAATCATGTTAAGTGTTGTCTTCCTGGATGAGGAAGTTTTCAGTGTCCTTGCTAATGATGGCATTAGTCAGCTTTTTGTTATCTCTTGCAAATAATAGTCGGAAACAGTTCCTATCACGTAAATATCTAAAAATCCAGCAAAGATTACACACTACTAATTAGCTGTTGCATAATTAGAACATTGTAAGATATCTTTTTAGAGGACTCTTAAGTCTAGCTCGTGCCTCAGCACGGAAGAGAATCTTCTCAGAGGTCTCCCTTTCCTTTCAGGCACATCTCCAATCTTGAGATTTTATTTTTGCTTGAATATTGTTTAAGAGAACAACAAAAGCAAAATGCAATATTGTCTTGATTTGTATCTTTAATATCAGAAAGAAAACAGTCAATTAAAATTAGAACTAAATTGATTCTATGTATTTCTTCTATGTTTCAATAACTTCCTTCTTATTATTTTTTAGGTATTATGTATTTATACTTTTGGTATTTTACTTAGGTATGTGGATATAATGGACATCATTCAGGCTTTCAAGTATGTTATAGGCTTTTCAGAGGTGGTAGAGTTTGAGGGATATGTGTGTGTGTGATATTAATTTTATATATATTTTATGTCATTCTTCATTATCATATAATGTATGCTTTATCATCTCGTGTATGGTCCCCAAGAAATGCTTACCACCAAGTCACCT
>NW_004567127.1:13905449-13969425 GCF_000260355.1 Condylura cristata | reverse complement strand
ACACACACGCACATATATATAATTATATATATAATATATATAGAGAGAGCAGCATTATAGTTTTAGGTGTAAAGTACCATCCATTCTTTAATCTAACATAAGTGTATTAAACATGTGTCATTAGAGAGCCATGTGCATGGGATAGAGTGAGGTACAAGGTGTAGTCTTTTCTTTCTGAATAGGAGGGGTAATTGGACATTCTAAGGCATGAAGAGAGGTGGGATTCCATTACCTGCTGGTTCCATAATAATCTGACTTTTTTTCCCCTCTTACCCCATGTATAGACTCCAAATCTTCAGTCAGGTGGGCTTCTCATTTATTAAGTCTGTGGTAACAACTGGAACTTGATTTGCTTTTTTCTTATAAAGTTCTCCCTAAAAATCCTGACACTTAGTCAAGTTAAGGAGAGACTATATGTAAATTAGCCACAATAAAGTCACATGAAAGTAGCAAAAATTGTTGAAAGGTGGTAGACAAAATTCCTTAAATCATCTTACCTCAGACTTGCTGTTGAGTTTTGGTTAGGAATGTAAGATTAATGGTATAATCTCTAAATCTCCGTGACTATCTAGGTAAGACTCTCCTGCAGGTTCTTAGGTGATCTTTGCTTTTGTAAATTTTTGAAATAATATTCAATGGAAGATTTTGCTTTGTTCTTAATTGAAAGTATCTTCATGTGAAAATAATGCTGCAACCCAGCTTTTGATTGCTCAATTGGTTGGTGCAACTCTTGCACAGTGTCACAGATGCGCCGTGCTTTCTAGCAGCTGGACCTTTGCATATGCTAGTCCCTTTCCTATTTATTTACTTACCAAGTGTGGAAAAATAATTTTTATGCACAGAAAGCCTTGGAAAATGCCATTTCCATGCATCTTGTCATAGGAAGCTGCTGGGGAAGGGTAAGACAAGAAAGAGGAAGAAAACACTTGGGAAACCGCTAACTAAGGGTAGCAGTGTGGAGAAGGAAGTTACAGAATGATGCTTGGTACAGAGTACAGAAATCCAGAAGGTAGAGCTATACCGGAAAGTGTGCAAAAAAGACTTCTCAAAATGTTTGAAAGATACAATAGACTAATTACATAGTCATGGAGAAAACTCTTTAAATGAAAAAAGAAAGCAAACAAAATGTTCTTGATGATGGAAAATGTATACTCTAGCATACTAGTGGATATATTTTCTTCTTGTTAAAGATTTATTTGTGCATACAGAACTGGGGTACAGTGCAGAGGTGTGGTGGGTGAGAAGATTCACCAGAAACAGAGTGGGGAGCAGAACAGGCAGATCTACTGAAATAAACTGCTGAGGGGAGCAGCAGGGCGGGTCAGGAGAGGTCTGCCGCACCATGTGGGTCACCTCCCTGATGGGGGATTGAACTCATACTTCAGTGTCTTCAGAGAGCTTCATAGTGTGGTGCTTTAATCCGTTGCACTATCAGGGAGAGCCCACTAGTGGATAATAGTTACATATCTTTGTTATATAGCTATCTGTCATTTATTTTATCATTGTGATATGACTTTATTGGATAAGGACAAAGGGAATCAAGTATGTGAACAATGGTGTTCTAAGAGCATGAAATCCTATACTGATGAAAAAATTAAAAGGAGGACATGTAAACTAAATTAAAAGGTAATATGCATATGGTAAAATAATATGGAAAAAATATGCCAGCGGAAAGGGCTATAAAAATTCAAAATAGTTACCTCAATTAAGGATGTATGGAAAAGAGAGGATGTGCATAGGGAACTATGTTGTTATGCTGTTTTTGTGAAAGTCTTGTAGACATTTAGAATATTTTTGTTATCACTCTTTTTTGAGTATCATGTTTGTTATTTAAAATATTTCTTGACGACAACCCAAATTATTATGTACATATTAAGCAATTACCATGTGCACAGCAAAGTGTTTAATTCTGCCCATAAGATAGGTTCTAAATCCTACTTCTGACACCCCAGGACCCTAAGTCACTTTGGAGGATGTAAGGAACTGCCCATCTCTAAAAGTAGCTAAAGAAATAAGAACCCAAGAGCTTTGTATTCACATTATATGTACCTTAGTGCTTCCAAAAGTGTGCAAGACAAAAAGCAGTTGTGAATTTGTCATTTGCCCTACGTACTCTTTCAAAAGACAATAAAAATGTATTTCTGTCTCCCTGTCTTGCAAAGGTGTAAGCCCTCTTGAAGCTTCCTGAAAGAGGGGCATATAGAAAGAGGAAACTTGACATTGCCATTATACCGGCTGCTTTTGCTGTCCTCAATCTTGATACTGTTTTTATTTATTTATTTTTTTATCATTCTTTTTTTTTAATTTTACAAGTTTATTTTTACATCATTTTGTACATTTTTTTTCCATCTCAATTGTAATTCCCATCACCAAGTCACCCGTGTGCCATCACCATAATCTCGTGCACTTCCCTCCCCACCCACCCCCATTGATACTGTTTTTAAACAACAACAAAAAAGTAGTCCTTAAGTGTTTACTTTATAAGAGGCTCATTGTTCTTAGGAGATGAGTCTTGAGTTCGTGTTCCCTTTTACCCAACAACAATCTAAAGGATGCTCTAGAGAGGACCAAGGAACAAGAAGCAAATAAGAATGTCAAAACAAGGTCAGAGGAATAGAGGACAAAAGAGGAGGAAAAAAGAATACAAACAGTGTGTCAGGATTTTGGGGGCAGTTTCACAAATGTAATTTTTGCCAAGTTTGCATATTTTTCTTGGACATCCTGTCACTTCCTCTGTGCCCTATGTGACAGAAATCTTTGCTAGGAAAGTTAAAATTACTGAAGAAGTTGTTTACGCGATATGTTCCGTGGCCTGAAATTGATCTTTGGATGCCTTGGAAAATGTTTAATTATGCCAGACAATTAAGCCTACTATGGTTAGAAGATGTTAATGTTGTTGAAATTTTTTTTTAAAGAAATTGCTTAAAGAGATGAGGTATCACAGTGATGTACTACTGTGTACAATTGGGGTTTCTCCCCCAAAGTGACTAAAATCAATTCTCAAAGCCTGAGAATATTCTCTTCAGAGTAACAGATTTTAAATCAATATGTGTTTATAAAGTACATTTTAGAAGAGGACAAGTACATAGAAGCATCCCTCTCTTGTGAGTACACTGCTTAGATTAGCTCATTATCAAATTTTTGTGGCATGAATAATACATATTCATATTCATTCATATTCTTTATACAAAGATCCTATTTGTGGGAAAGAGGTACCATACTGTATATATATTTGGTTTGTTACCATGCTTTTGTTCCACTGGCATTCTGATCACTCTTTTATGGGTTGGCTGGCTTAAACACTGCCATAAATTTTGTGGGTATTTACCCAGGCCTGAAAGGAACTAGACAGTCTTTAAAAAAAAAAAATTTATTTACTTATACATACAGACTGGGGTACAGGCCAGAGATGCAGGGATGGTAAGAAGATTCACCATAGTCAGGGTGGGGAGCAGAACAGGCAGATTGACGAAGTACACTGCTGAGGGGAGCAGTAGTTGAGACGGGAGAGGTCTGCTGTGCCATGTGGGTCTCCCCATGGCAGGGGATCGTCTTCGCAGTGCTGCGCTTAACCCACTGAGCCACCAGGGAGGGCCCGGAACTAGACAGTGTTAAAGGAACTTAGCTGGTTTCATCTAGACCTGAAAATCGGTAGCCTTCAGGCTCCACTAGGCCTGAAGTCATTGTAGAGACAAATGAATCTATAGTTATTCATTTAAATAAAGTAGAAAAAAAGATTTCATATTTTCTTTCTCCTTTAAATTGTTTTGTATTGAGATAATGGTGGTTTACAGCACACCACAGGATTGGATTCAAACCTCTTCAGGTGAACGGCACTCATCACATCAAGCCAACAAGGCACCATGGTCCTCCACCAAAGTCCGCTGGGATATGTATATTTAAAATAATGAAAAGTTTGATGTTTTCTAATTGTTAAGGGGAAGGATGTCCTAAACGAACTCTGCAGAGCTTATGGACTCCACCCCCTACTCCAGCTTTCTGGACTCTACCCCCTACTCCAGTGATTGGAAACTACAACTCCCAGCAGTACCAGGGAGAGAACTGCAAGGACCCAAGGGTGGAGCTAGCAGGAATTCTGGGACATTTTGGGGATAAATAGGGCACGATTGCCTCTCTTGCTCTCTTGCTCGAAAACGACTCTCTGGACCACGTGACTCGGTGTTTTCAGTCAGCCGAGCAGGTAAGGTACTCCAGTTACTTTGTACCCTGCTCTTTCCCTGGGTTGTTTCCTATTCCTTTCCCCTTTTGTAAATATACCTGTTATTGACCCTTTTGTTTGTCCCTGCAGTGTAACTGAATTTTGAGCGTGTGAGTGAGGCCCCACAGACAGGCAGTCCACTCTGGGCTGCACTGTAACATAATTACATGTGATTTTTTTCAGCAGGGTTATGACTGGTAAATATTAGCTATTTTTTACACAGGGCTAAGCATCTTCATGGGCCCATTATTTTCTTCATTATCAAAAAGATGTGTAATTTATCCTTTTAACAATTTTCAAGTGTACATTTCACACCATCATCCCCTTGCCAAGCTTTTTCATCTTCTTCAGAACTCTGTGTCCATTAAATATCAACTTCCTGCTCTCCTTCCCCAGTGTTCTGTCATTGACCAAGCTACTTTGTTTCTATGAACTTTACTCCAAATACCCGACAGCAGGGGAATTAGATGACATTTTCCTTGTGTGATTAGTATATCTCATTTAGCACATTTTCAAGGTTCAGCCATGTGTTGGTAGATGTTAGAATTTCCTTCCTTGTATATACAACATCCCATGATGCGCACACACACACATATTTCTGCGTGTGTGTATATATATCACATTTTGTCCATTCAAATGTTGAAGGAAAAAGTTAAAAATTGTTGACTATGTGTTTGAATTTGTCTTCCCTTGGTTTCTGTGGCAGAATTGGTAGGGTGATAACTGTTTGGGGTCCTCTTCCAGAGTCACTAGTCAGTAGGTCCCAGACAGGCACTAAATTTCCCAGTCCCCCTCTATGTCTAGGTGAGCACACACCAGAGAATGAGATTGAGGTGGAAACTAGGAATCTTACACTCCAGGGTGTTTCTCACCTCTGAATAGTTACTGGAACTCTCCCTTCTTCCAGAATGCCAAAAGAATATCTACTCACTCATTTTGCAAGTCTCAGCTCATGAAAGCTTTCCTAATAAGCACCTCATGTCCTATTATCTGTTCCTTTTTGTCTTCTCAAAGTCCAAACAGTGGTGAGAGGCAGAAAAGCTTAGATTTTTCCATCATGGGGTCAGGGGCCCTTAGCAGTATGACAATAGTTATTACAACGTCAAACTTAGAAAGGAAGTTAATACACTTTGGTTAAACTGTGCGGTGCTCTGTAATTTAAACACACACACACGGTTGGTAATTACTCCCTAAGAAGCCTGAGATTGCAGTACGAGGAGACTGGACAACAGGCCTGTCTCCTGGGCTAAACCAAGAGTTTGAATGTCTGCTTTGAGCAGAGGAACGCCCATTTGTCTTTTCCTCTTCCTGAATCTCCTTCATTTGGGTGCAATCAATCTTTCTTTTGTTAGGAAATATAAATTAAATGGCTTCTAGTGAGTTTACCTTGCAATTGGAGTGTGGAAGGTGGTACTTGTGCAGGAAATGTCTTTGCCATTCAAACTGTGACCCATGGACCTATGTACCTTGAAAGTGGTTGGGCTGAATACTTAATGTTAAAGCATTTTTGATGAGAACACTTAAAGAAACGCATCACCTGAGTGATGGCTTGTGCTTAACAAATAGAATCCAGGTGTCAGAGTCCCAGACTTGAATCACTCATCCCTCTTTATTGAAAGTGAATGTAATTGATAGAATAAATTTGAGATTCCTAAGTTTAATTCTACTAAGCATCTTTATAAAACTGTGGATTCACTGAGGATTAATGAACTCTCATTATCACCAAAATGATACTTTTCCCCCTCCCCTCCACTTGCAGGTGAACCTATATTGACACATCATAATCATCCAAAGTCTTAGAACTCTTGGCAAGTACAATCAATGGACTTGAACAAAGGTACAGTGACATGTATCCATTGTCATTCACCTTACAGCATTTTCATCCTTAAAAATCCACCGTATTGAATGCACGTTATCTTACTGTGAACACCTTAGGAAATTTTTTGTTCTTTGTCCTTTTTCCTAATCAAAGAAGTAATCATTTCACCCCCTTTTATGACAATGTAGTTTGGGGATGTCTCATCCAGATAGAGGTTTACCAGTGAACATGCCTACTTGACTGAGAATCTCAGTTTAATAAAGTGAAGACAAGGCCATTTCCTAACTGTCTATCAGGTTTCCTTCTCTCTGTCCTTGATAACTCAGTCCTTAAACAGAGAATAAATATCCCCAGTTCAATCCATTATTCTTTAGAATTTATAAGCATGAAAATTCCCCATATGTGTGTTACTCAATTTTGGCTTTTTTCTCTTAAAAAAACTCATGTCTCTATTCACCTTGCCCCATTTTGTGGCATCCCATTCCCAAGGACATCTAGAATTTCACCTAAGTCATCTTCAGTGAGTTTTATAGTTTTGGGTTTTATGTTTAGGTCTATGATCTGCTTTGAGTTAATTTTTGTGAAATAAACCCCTTTTTTTCATCGATATGTCCAATTTTTCTAGCATCACTTGTTGAAAAGACTACCTTTCCTCAATTGTTTTGTCTCTACTTTTTTGTAAAATTTAGATAGACTATATGGACTAAATCGCGAGCTATTTCTGGTCTCTCTAGTCCATTGGAATGTTGGTCAGTTCTTTCACTAGCACTGTTTTGACTACCACAGCCTTATAGTAAGTATTGAAATTGGGCATTGTCAGTCTCCAAATTAATTCTTCTCCTCCTCTGTTCTCTTGACTTCTCAGTTTTTGAAGATTCTATTGCTATGTTCTCTAGCTCAGGAACTCTTTCTTCAATCATGGTCTGTTTTCTAACAAGCCCATCAATGACCTTCATTTCTGAGACAGTGTCGTTTTAATTTTTGTTCTTATTTCTAGCATTTATTTATATGTATATTTTTAAGATTTATTTATTTATTCATATAGAACTGGGGATGAGATGTGGTGGTTGGGAGGATTCACCAAAGACAGAGTGTGGAGCAGAACAGGCAGATTGACGAAGTACACTGCTGAGGGGAACAGCAGGCGGGTCAGGAAAGGTCTGCTGCGCCATGTGGCTCTCCTCTGGGGCAAGTGGGAATCAAACTCATGCAGAAGTGGCTTAAGCTTCTTAGTGCTGTGCTTTAACCCGCTGCGCCACCAGGGAGGGCCTAGCATTTATTTTTGTTTGCATATTATGCACTTCAGCCATTGGCCCCATCAGCATCTTGTTCATAGTTATTTTAAATTTCCAGTCTGATAGCTCCAATGTTTGTCATATCTGAGTTGGGTTCTAATACTTGCTATGTCTCTCTTCAAATTGTGTGAGGTTTTCTTTGTTGTGCATGTGTGTACATCAAAAGCAATTGTAATTCTGTCTTGATAGCTGGACATAATGTACAACTGCTATAAATAGGCCTTTAATGATGTGGTGAGGTGCTGGGGGAGAGGACATGTGTGACAGTCTTGTGATTAGGACTTTGTCTAATGAGCCTGTGCCTCTAACTTTCGCATGGCTTCTCAGGCCCCCTGCTTAGCAGGGCCAGGATGACTAGGGTGGGCTGGAGCTAAGGATTTCTCTCCATTCACATGAAGCCTCAAGCTGGATGTTACAGATTTCCTTTCATCACATCAGCTAAGCTCTAATAATATCCCGGCAGGTTATACTTCATTAACTATCTTCCCCTTAATAAAGCCTGGTTAAGGAGAACATGGTATGCTGACAGATTTAAAATATTTGCCTTTCCCCAAACTCCTGTCTGAAACAATAAGGTATTTTTTTTGTGAGCACTTGGTTGAGCATCTGGAGGTAAATTTTCCAATATTGTGCCTGTCTCCCTGCCATCCCTCACTCCCCTTCCACCAAAGATTGGACAAGTTCCTCTGGAGTTTTTATCTCCCAGAGCTGTCTGTGCTGAGCGCCCAGCAATTCATCACTTACAGGCTAGATTTTCCCACCCCAGAATTGGTTCCTGGGTCATTTCTGCTGCTGAGTCTTTGATCTCAGAAGCCACGGCTCACTGTCTTGGGAACTTTGTTATGTCTTAACCCCTCTAATGAACTGAAGAAGAGCTGTTGATTTTTTTCTGTCTGTTCAGCATTTTGCTTATTATAATGGATTCATAACTTTCAAGGTCCTCACATGCTGGACTAGAAACCAAAATATCCCTCACCCCTCATTTATCATTCTTCCCTTTTTTTTTAAGATTTTATTTATTTATGCATACAGAACTGGGGTACAGGTCAGAGGCGCAGGGGCGGTGAGAGGATTCACCAGAGACAGAGTGGAAAGCAGAACAGGCAGATAGACGAAGTACACTGCTGAGGGGAGCAGCGGGCGGGTCAGGAGAGGATTGCTGCACCATGTGGTCACCTCCAGGGTGGGGATCAAACTCACACTAAAGCAGATGGGGCTCACTTGCAGTGCTGTGCTTTATTTAGCCCACTGCGCCTCCAGGGAGGGCCTATCATTCTTCCTTTTTACAGATGTGTCCCTAGGACTTCACAGGATAAATTTTGACATTCCCCACATTTTCCTTCATCTCTTTTCCTACCGAAGACAAGTTCATTTTCATCACATACTGAACATTTTGACCAAGGGGGTGGTAAACACATCTGGGTTATTGTTCTCTCTCTCCCCCCTCTACTGTACTCTCCCTCTTCCTACACTCATGTGCATCAAAGACAGCACTTTTGGGGACTCCACACAGCTCACAGAAGTATACTAGATTGTTAAAACTTTTGTACTCGGCCCTCCCTGGTGGCGCAGCGGGTTAAAGCACAGCACTAAGAAGCTAAAGCCACTTCTGCATGAGTTCGATTCCCGCCTGCCCCGGAGGAGACCACATGGCTTGGCAGACCTCTCCTGACCCGCCCGCTGCTCCCCTCAGCAGTGTACTTCGTCGATCTGCCTGTTCTGCTCCCCACTCTGTCTCTGGTGAAGCCTCTTGCTACCCATGAGCCTCTGGCCTGTACCCCAGTTCTGTATGCACAAATAAATAAATCTTTAAAAAAAAAAACAAAAAACTTTTGTACTATCCATGCAACTTTACATGCCAAGCACTGAGTAAACAAATGTGAATGATGCACAATCAGTCTCTACATGCTAGTGGGTGAAAGAAAGGTAACAGTGCATTCCACCCTGCTCCAACCCAACCACACTTTCTGTCTTTTAGAAATTCACAATGTGAATCATTTTCACTTTTATGGTTCAAGGTAAAAGAGCTAACATGATTTATACTCTGTTGTCTTACCTTTTGCAAAGGTCTAAATGAAATACATTAATTAGTTATAAAATCTCATAATTTATATATTTTCTTCCCAATTCTAGTTTCATTTCTTCTGTCCTAAAAATAGCAGAGCTGCATGCCTCATTGGGACAAGATTTTATAATTTCCTCTTTGTGGCCAGTAAAACAACCCACCTAAACTTTATGAGATTTTTTTCCCCCTCACTCATAAGGTAGCCACAAAATTTCCTCATCTAGTAAGTCATGCAGTTTAGCACTGAGGCATAAATCAGCTGGCCTCCACTCAAGTTTCATAGGCTTGGAAGGACCCTCAGTTTTTTCCGTGCAAAACTCCTCTTTGTCCCCAAAATTGCTTTGAAAAGTGACTGACTTTGTCAGTTAGTCATTAGAGATGAAGCTTGAAAAGTAGAGGAAACAAGAGAAAATTGGTCAGCAGGGGGAAGGGGAAATGGGGCTTTCCCGACTAGAGGTTTCTGAAATAATGCCCATGGGGAGTAGGAAGGACTGACAGCAGGGTCCTCACAAGCAACAACGCCTTGCCTTTCATTAACACTGACAGAAGTTTCTCTGCAGTTGCTGGGGCTATCTTTCAAATAACCCCACCACTGAGACCTTTATCATGCTGTTTCCATTGCACCCAGATGGCTCTATCTTGCCCAGAAAGGTAACGGGTTGCTGGATGCTTTTTATGAACCAGAACAGAATAAAGCCTAGGGGAGTCAGCTGTTCCCACACCTGCTAAGAAAGACTGTTTCTGTGCTTCCACATCTGGATTCATTTTTTGCTTTCTGAGAAGGTTCCATGTGGAGTGGGGGGGTCAGGGGTGGGCAGGAAACCATCCACATACATTTCTTCTGAAGGAAGCATTGTGTGGAATGGTTGACATTATAAGGGCTTTTATAACATTCTCAGCTGCCATTGGCTGAGGACTCAAGGAAGTAGATACCTCTCGGTGTTTATGACCCTGCAATTTCTCTCTTGCTCTAAGGTGCCGTGAAAGCTGACTGCTGCTCTAATTACTTCCTTTCGCCCTCCACACCTCTTTAAGGACTAAGGGGCTGTTTCCTTTTCTAGTTGTAACTAAGAATGTCAGTGCATATTCACTATTTGGTTCAAGGGTTACTTCTACTTAATTGGTGAACATAGTATTATATTTTAATGTTGGTGTCAGGAAGATATGAGTTCAACATAGTCTATAATTTCCTAGCTGAATGACTGATTTAGAATTTCATGGCCTCTCTGAACTACAGTTTCATCATCTTTAAAGTGGTTTATTGTTTTCATCAATTTAAATTTTTTTCCCTGACATTATTTCCTCACATATATTTTTCTGTTGCAAATTTTCTCTCCTCTCTCAAGAAGTCTTCTATTTCATGGATGTTTGGAATCTTCAAGTTGCCCTTATTGCTTTCTAATGTTTTATTAAATTTTGTACTTTGTCTGGTCTCTGGGCTTCATTTTTTTATGAGAGCTTCTACTTCTACATCTTCAATTTTACTGATCTTTTCTTCTTCCATGTCTAAACTGGCATTAATCCCATTCAGTGCAATTTGCATTTCCAATTTTTATTTCTTAAAAGTTCCGTCTGGGTCTTTTTATACTTCCAATTCTCTACTTGCTATTTCTCTAGCTCTAAAAGCATTTGAAATAGGATTATAATAATTTTCTTAATAGTAGTTATATAGAACCAGCTGGCACTTGTTCTAGCTTAATTATTCCCACTACTAAGGCAAAGGACTTCTTCATAGTATTCCTAATATCTTATAATGAAATATTTCAGTCTGGGGACAGGCACTCATTTTAGCTCTTTGTAACCTCTGGTTATTGGTTTCTCTCATCTTTTCAGTGGGTTCTTATCTTGTCCTCACATCTTGTGGGGGTAAGAGGATTCACCAGAGACAAAGTGGGGAACAGAACAGGCAGATCAACAAAGTACACTGCTGAGGGGAGCAGCGGCTGGGAACAGAAGTCTGCTGCACCATGTAGGACATGCCCCTGGCCAGGGATCGAACTTATGTTGCAGTCACTGAGGATAGCTTCATAGTGCTGTGTCTTAACTCCTTGTGCCACGGAGGGAGGCCCGAACCATGACTTTTTCATGACCTCTCTTGCCAATCCCTTCCCACAACTCGCTGACCCACTTCCCCAGCATACTTCTTCATGTCTTCACTTAGCTGAGTGTACTTTCTAAAATGTTTTTCATTTGCTTTAAATTTGCCATAGCTCTGCTCGCGTGCACAGAATCACTTGAAGGAACCCAACCCATTTCTCTATATTCAGGGATGGCTTTTAAGTGAAGGTTCAAACCTACAGACTTAAAAGATCTGGTTTAAAACTTCCTGCCAGGCTGTTGTCTTAATTTCTGATGCTAAAGGTTAAAATCTTTAGGGAAGCCAGTCAGAAAGAAAAGATAGATATCAAATCAGAGGAAGCAAGAAGAAACGGAGCATGTGAGTATGAGTCAGAAGAGTGGACTGGTAACTTGAACCTCAAGGCAGTGAGAAATTGGAACTCTTCCTCGTGGAGGTAAACACCTCTAGTCCATGAGTCAGACAGCTCAGGTCATTTGCATACCCATAAAGTAAACTAACAAAATGACATTAGCTATTGGCTTCAAATGTTAGTGGTTATCTTGCTCTGATATCTGAGGATAAAACAATAAGTGTGGCTTCATTATCACTCCCAGTGCTACATACAAAAATGTATTTAACTGAAACTACAGAGATAGGAATTCTTGGAAATGTACATCCTTGCCAAGCTGACACACTATAAAGCCACCACAAACTCATTAGGTGGAATAAAGGAAGGGGAGGGTAGAGAGGCTCTCAGGGACTTCTTCTGTTTGAACCTGTTGTGATCATTGTCCAGCTGGACTCTGGCAATGCCCTGTTGTTTCTAGGATTCACTGCCTTCCCTGGCAGGGTTGATGCCCTGCAATGAATGGCGATGTGACAAACAGAAGCAGCCCTTCCAATACAATACAAATGGAGAGCACAATGCCAATCTCTCCCACAACTTAGTTCTCACCCATATTTCCCAGGTCCTTTCAGCCATTGACTGATGCTTCCATTTTCACTCCCCAACCCCCAGCATCTCCATTTGGTGCAACACAACTGCCTTCCAACTGGGCTGGGCCTTCTCCTAGTCCTCAGATTAAAGTTTTATCTCCATCCTCTTCTCCATCACATGGATGGTAACACCAAGCTGGTAGGGGGAAAGGCTGCCACTCATGTATTTACTGTGCCATTAGCTGGTACAGCATTCAAAATGTAGATTTTGGATTATCTTGTAAGAAATGATTAAGGTAATATAGAGAAAACAATAACAGAAATGACTTTCTGTTGGTATGTGACTTAGCTTTTCTGGTGATTTGGCACAATTCTCTCTCTGTTGACAGGTTTTTCAGACAGAAATGGGGTGCTTATAATTATGCGCTGGGTCACAGGACTTTAAAAGAGTTGTACATTTTGGACTTACATTTCAAAGTAGGAATGCATTTCAAGAAAGCTTGTTGTCTACATTGTTCCTAAAGATTACAAAAGAAGGCTCTACTATGACCTGCTCTTAATATTATGGGGAATCACTCACATGCCAATTCTTCCCTTTGGCCCTACAAATTACAGAAGCATTTCCTTCCTCTGTCTTTAATTTCTGCTTGTGATGGCTCAGCAACTGGAGAAACCAACTTGGCCAATGCATTGCTATGTGTCCCTGAGATGAATTTTCCGGTACCCGGAAATATTAAGTCACAGGGAATACAAACAATATAGATCAAATTTCATTCTTATTTAAGCATCATAATAGAGTTTAAACTCTCACAAATGACTAAAATTAAATCCAGCCACCGAAGCTAGCTACAGCCACTTCAACCCAAGTTCAGTCCCTAACCAGGAAGTGACCCATATGGTGCAGTAAGGGGGTTGATGCACATGTGCAGCAGACTTCTGTCTTGACTGCTGCTCCCCTCAGCAGCGTACTTCATCATTTTACCTGTTCTGCTCCCCATTCTATCTCTGTAGAATCCTCTCACTCCCACATCTCTAGCCTGTACCCCAGTTCCGTATGCATAAATAAAATAAATCTTAAAAAAATTAAATCCAGGGCTCTCCCTGGTAGCGCAATGGGTTAAAGCACCACATTACAAAGATCTCCAAATCCACTGCAGCATGAGTTTGATCCCCGGCCAGGGAGCTGACCCACAAGAAGTGGCAGACCTCTCCTGACCCACCTGCTGCTCTCCTCAGCAGTGTGCTTTGTCAATCTGCCTGTTCTGTTCCCCACTCTGTCTTTGGTGAACCCTCTCACTCACCACACCTCTGGCCTGTATCCCAGTTCTGTAAGCATAAATAAATAAATCTTTAAAAAAAAAATTAAATCCAGCCACCTAATGCAATATACCAGAAATAACGGTGTCTTCAAATTGTTTATTGTCTGAGAAACTGACAACTGAATATGTGGATCTTTCTTGGAAAGTCCACAGTATTCTGGTGAAATAATTATGATAAAAATATATATAGAGAGAGGCAGGGATAAAGAGAAGATATCAGTCTTTCTATTTTGTAATGCTCTTTTTGCAAACTTTTGGAATATAAACCTCATGAGGGCAGACCAGATACCATGCTTTTCATTGCCTTACAAAATCCAAGATACTGAATGATCAAGATCAAGCAAAGTATAAGAAGCATGTCTGCACCACTTTAAACTTCACAAAGAAGTTACCAACAGAATGGGACAAATGCAGTGACTGATCTTCCTGACAAAATGACAACATCTTGACAATGGCTATGAAAGCTTGATGACCCTTAACATCTCACGGAACAAAAGAGTCAGTAAAACAAGGTGAACATGTTAAAGGGGGAATATAAGAAACACAAAAGAACGATGACAAGGTGACAAGTTAAACATAATCCACAGAACAAGAGACGTCAGAAACCTCCTCCGCAATACACCTACAAACACCTGCCCTTTTGTTAATACATAAAAGAGGGCCTCTTGCTGTAACTCCTTCACTTCCTTAGTGGGGGGGAAGCCAGATGCCAGGCAGAGTGAGGGTGCCTGGCACCTTCTACTGGGCAGTTCTCTGGACAATGCATCCTACAAGCTACATTTTACCTCAGTCAATCTTTCATTTGTCACCAGATTGTTCAAGTCTCCTAACTATCTCGTTTCACTTTATTCATACCATTCACAGTATCTCAAAGATGTCAATTGATTAGACATATTCACTGATATGTTTTGTGGGGGGGGGATGGTTTTCAATGGGAGGGGGTCATCTAGTCCTGAAAATTTCTAATGACCTACTTTCAAAGAGAAGAATAACCAGTCACTTGTAATACTGTTTTTAAAAGTTAAATGAGATTGTACTCAAAATTTCACTCTACATTCACAGATCTCTCGGCATCTTTGGTGTCTATAACCAGACAACAAGTGTTCTCAAATGGTTCACCTTGACTTTACAATTTCTCATCAAGGGGAGCTTCTCTTATATAAGCAGTTCTTTTTATCTAATAATAAAAAATAGTATTAGAACAAGTAAGACAATGAAATACAAGAACAATAGAAATGAGTTGTTTGTATTAGTTTCTGTAGTGGGAGAATTGCTATAGTGAATAAGTATCAAAGGAAGAAAACTTCTTCAATCAAGAGTTGGAAAAAAGATGAAAAGTTTGGGGTGGGGTGGGAGAAAACAAATATCTTCCTAACACATACCCTTTATATAATAACTATTTCCTTTCTAGATATCAATACAGAAGATTGAGTTAATGAGTCTCTCAGTTCATGGCCCATTATCACCCCTGGTCAAAGCAAGATCTTATTTTAATTATTTTTATTATTTAATATGTATCTTTTTGTTTGTGATTGTGCAACATGCACATGATATGTGTACATTAATTCATATAAATCATATCACATTTTCTACTTCTACCTATTTTAAAATTTTCTTTTACTCAGGACCATGTATCTCATATTCATCCATATCACTACATGTGCATTTATCCCTGCTGCAGACAATTTACCACTGTGTAGATTTTTCTCATGATGAATTTAATAACTAATCGACCCTATTACTCTCCCAATATGTTCCTTTGCCCTAAAGGGGGCTAAAATCAATATCATGTAAGATCCTTATGGATCCATTTGAACTCTGTATTTCTACTCTGGGGGTAAAAAGGTTAGAGTATATTTAAAACATTGTAGGGTTGTTTTGTTTTGCCGCTCTTAATGTAAAGTTGGTATTACAAACGTCATCACCATATGACAGGAGAATCAGTGGAGGGATCAGACATTAAGAGTAATGCCTGCAGTCACTAAGTGCACAAAAAATTGACCTTCTTGTTATTACAAGGTTCTTCTCTATTCTTTGCACCGTATCCCATTGCCTGCACTTAGTTGTCTTATCCTGAACCAAGAAAGTGAATTAGATCTGTTGCATTACGTTTCCCGTCTAGCCATTCTCTCCTTTGTGAATACTGCACTATAGTGACTTGTTGAGCTAGATTAACAATGTGGTTTATGCAAGTTCCTGTTGGCTGATAGCAACCCTAGTGACCTCCTTGAACTGTTTTCTGCTGCCATAGAATTAGTACCTCTGTATTAAAATCGGGACAGTCAAATACCAGTAATTTGCTGGCACAGGTCTTAGCCTTGAAATTCACAGGTGACTGACTCCTGAACATCCATCAAGGTAAGAGAACTAAAGCTTTTAATTGGTCACCCTTTATGGGAGCTGCAGGGAAGGCCTGACATCACAGCTTATAAAACTGAGATGAACTGAGACGAAATCTGCCAGTAAAAGAAAATGGAAAAAGCCATCACTGTCATTGTGTATGTATTTTTTGAATTCTCTTCCATACAACGCCCCCACATTCTTTTGATACTGTCGCCTGCAGACCCAGGCTGCAAGAACTCTCTTATCAGTGTCAGGTTTTCAGTCCCCAAGAAAGTCGGACAATCATTCCAGACATTCTCACACAGGCATTTCTATCTTTTACAGGGGCTTTGAATTTCAATGCTGAATGAAGGAATTCTCTTACAAGGGAGAATGCTTTCTTTAACACATGATGGAAAGTTACGTCCTTGAGAGCAGTGACCCGATGTCAGCTTGGTTAGAGGGAGATCACCCTTAAAGTTGCCCGAGGTGTGTGTTTGGGTGCCGCAGGTTTTAAACACAGCAAACCTTTGTGTAAGAGATTCTGACCTCCTCCTCTATGAACCATCACCCACAACTTAGTCGTACTACTTTTTTTTTTTTTTAAGATTTATTTATTTATGCTTACAGACTGGGGTACAGGTCAGGGGTACAGGCCAGAGGTATAGGGGCAGTGAGAGGATTCACCAGTGACAGATCAGGGAGCAGAACAGGCAGATCAACGAAGTACACTGCTGAGGGGAGCAGTGGGCAGGTCAAGAGAGGTCTGCCTCGCCATGTGGGTCACCTCAAGGGCGGGGATCGAACTCATCTGAAGTGGCTTATCTTCTTAGTGCTGTGCTTTAACCCGCTGTGCCACCAGGGAGGGCCCAGTCCTACAACTTCTAAGATAATTTCCTCAATGACTTTTGGATCATCAGTCCCTCTAGACAATAGTTATGTCACCAATCACTTAAGTAAAATGTCTCTTAGAGGGCCTCTACAATAAGCATTAGAAAACTGGTTTAAGTGATACACCAGATTAGAATTTTAGAAGAAAATTTCTCTAGGTTTCCTCAGTTGTCATGACATTTTTGTTTTTCAGAAAGTAGCATAGTGTGTTAGTCTACTGGAAGTGTGAACCAATTTTTGTCCAAAGGCCTGGGTTGTAATTGGGCTTTCTGCTGCAGACAGCCCTATGTTTTTGGAAACATGATGAGTCTTCTGGGCTTTAGTTGGAAAGGCCAAATGCCAAGATGTTGTTTATTAAGTCATTAAGCTATTACAGCTAGCGGAAAAAGCAAACTACAATGGAAACATACACTTATATTCATCTGATTGCCTCATTTTCTAATTTTTTGGATCAAGAACATAACATATTTTTCCTTTTATCCAAATAGTTCTTTCAATGATTTACTGTTTGCTAGAGCAAAACTATTAACACATATGGAGGCGTTATGCTAAGAAACAGCTTGGACCATAAGAATACGTTTCAGTCTCTTGTTTTGTGTATCTTAGGGAGAAAAGGGGATTTCCTTGAGAAAGAGTCTTTGAAGAATAGTGGTGTTCATACTTTATCAGCATCAGAATCAAACCAATTGATGGATTACAGTGGTTGTGTTGATGATTAAGTAGTTCTGGGGTGCAAGTTTGTTTGGTGATACTGATGGTGCCAGGGCTGTGCTTGGAGAATCACAGTTACAGAGCATCCTTTGCCCAGTGTTGAGGTAGAGATTGGCTCTCTCTGTGCCAGTTTTGACCTTTGTGTAAGAGATAGTAGGTTAAGGGAATTTTGCCCAAATTTCCATTCCTGATTCCAGAAGAGTCTGGTTTCCAGTAATAATTGACACACACACACTGGAAAATAAGACAAACTCACATATGGCTATTCAGTTACCTCCATTCTTCCTCTTTTCATGGCTTAAAACTATAGTTATTAGTTCACATAATTGAACTAGAATATTAGGAAGATGGGTGTATTTTGGATCATGCTTTATCAATATTCAGCAGAAGCCAATAGGGAGAAATCACAAATCAATCTTCAGAGATCATGAGTGCCATCACTAAGAGATGTGACCTCTCTTTCTCTCTGAGGTAGCTGAAACTCACTGTTTTTTGTTTTCTACATAACCCAGGAAAACTACTATTTACTCTCTACATTCTGTAAGATGGACCTGTCATCCAACGATGATATGGGAATGAATAAGATAATAGAATTATTAAGTACTACAGCAAAAAGATGTGTTGTGGCTTCAAAATAAACACTTTTTGAAATTTCAAAGTGACTTTTTTCCTGTAACAAATCAATTCTACATTCTCTGAGTTTAATATGATCAGTTTTGGTCTCTTTGCAGGTCTGATCCTTAAAGAACATTTTTTTCTTTGCCCAAAATGGTCATGGAGATCCCCTCCCCACCATGTAGCCAATGGAACTACTCACAAATTGCTTCATTCTTAATGTGCAACCCTAAAGGCAGATGTCCTTGTACTATGTAACTCTCATGAATCCAGAAAGATTGTTGTGAAACTCTGTGGGTTAAAAGTTTCAAAGCCGGGCTCTCCCTCATAGTACAATGGGTTAAAGCACCACATCATGAAGCACGCTGAAGCCACTGAAGCACGAGTTCGATTCCTGGCCAGAGAGCTGACCTACATGGCACAACAGACCTCTCACGACCTACTCACTTCAGTAGTGTCCTTGGTCAATCTGCCTGTTCTGGTCCCCACTCTGTCTCTGGTGAATGCTCTCACCCACCACACCTCTGGTCTGTATCCCAGTTCTGTAAGCACAAATAAAATAAATCTTTAAAAAAAAGTTTCAAAACCATTTCTATGAGGAGACTTAAAATTATCTAGTCCTGTGGTTCTTACGCACTGAGTAGTAATTGCTGCTCTGTAAGAGATCATGAGTGCCATCACTAATAATTAGCATTAGTAATAATGTGCTATTGGTTGGGAATCATGTATTGAAAAAAATTATTACATTGTAAGAGATTAGTGGAAAGAGGGCTCTGTCAGGATTTGAATTCCAGCTGCTGTCGTTTTATGCCTTCAGTATTGATGGCTTCATTTGTGACTGATGGGGTTGGGATTGATCAAAGGGCATCAAATTTTCCCTCATCACCATTTAGGATGGATGATTTTCATATCCATAAACCAAAATTTAGGTGATGCTCATAAATATTTTGCAGTGATGCAGAACAAATATGACTGCAGATTTTCTTTTCTCTAATTGCAACCATCATAATAATTGGCAGAATGTCCGTTAGTCTTACTTGCTGAGTCAAGATAAGATAGGCTGAGGGTTATGGGAAAATGTAGCAGTGGCAAGATGTAACTCTACCTTTTTAGTCCCATTCAAGAAAGTTCTAGTTCCCCAAATAGCTACAATGGAACCACCGAAGCTTGTGGGCCTAAGGAAGATCACAACTTCTTGGCAACCCAGCTCTCTGTCTGCCAGATTAAAACATTAATTCCTATCAGAAAAGCACTTCAGAATACATGTGAGTAAGACTGATGACTCTGCATGGGAATTACTTGCAATCTAATAGAATTTATTTTTTTAATACATCATTCCCACGCAAGAGCACATTATTACTAGTAGTAAATATTAATGATAGCACTCACTACTCTAAGCTTAAAAACCTCAGCATGAGGTGTTTTCCTAGCTCTTCCAATAGAAGAAGTTTTGGGAAAAAATTTTTTTTTTAAAGATTTACTTACTTTTGCATACAGAACTGGGGTATAGGCTAGAGGTGCCGGAGCGGTGAGAAGATTCAACAGAGACAGAGTGGGGAGCAGAACAGGCAGATCAACAAAGTACACTGCTGAGGGGAGCAGCAGGTGGGTCAGGAGAGGTCTGCCATGCGATGTGGGTCACCTCCAAGGCAGGGATCGAACTCATGCTGAAGAGGCTTTAGCTTCTTAGTGCTATGCTTTAACCCACTGTGCCACCAGGGAGGGCCCAGTTCTGGAAAATTTTTAAAAAGTTGTATTTATTTATGCATTCAAGAACTGGGGTACAGGCCACAGGTATGATGGGAGGGTGGTGAGACAATTCACCAGTGACAGAGTGGGGAGCAGAACAAGCAAATTGATTGAAATACATGGCTGAAGGGAGCAGTGGGTGAGACAGGAGAGGTCTGCTGTGCCATGTGTGTCAGTATCTTGGCAGGGGATTCAACTCATGCTGCAGTGGCTGCAGATAGCTTCATAGTGTCATGGTTAAACCCATTGCGCTGCCAGGGAGGGCCTGATTTTGGAAATTTTAACCACTAAAGTTTCACAGCAGCCTTAATAGGGTCATGCTTTGTGGAGAGTTACACAGCGCGGTTCCTTCTAAGTTTTATTCAGTATGCTAATCTGGAGAAAAAGAAAGTGTTATACAGCAATTATTTGGAAAACAAACAAAACAAAACAACCCAACAACAGCAAGAAGAATAGCTCTGAAAATATCATAAAATTGACAACTCCATCATTTCTCCTCCAGAATCCTGAGAGGTATGGGAAATGGAAGCTTTCTGGGTGCCTGTGGCTTATGAAGCTTATTGTCTGGTGGCCTCAAGACCTGGAATGGAGGAAATAATAGAGCCCAGTTATTTGTAAGTGCCAGAATTCTTCAAATGGGAGCTCCTTTAGATCAAAGCTGTCTACTTTCATTTAAAGTTCAGTATTTCTCCCTACTTACTTATTCCTCTTGGGGATTTATTTATTTTCTCATTGGAATTCTTAAAACACTGTTGCTAAAGGAATTTTTAAAAAATGTTTGAATCTAAAAAAAAGTTTGAATCTTCATAAGGACAATGCAATATTTGTATTACAATTTCCTTTAAAATACATTAATTGCTTGCTATTTACCCTATTCATCCTGGTACAAAGGCTTCACAAAAACAGGATATTCTTCTAAGTCCTGTTTTAGCTATAACATGGCAAATCACATTATAAACTTTTTAATTTCTTATATGGAAATCTTGGAATTTCCACAGCTAGTATACTAAGCCAACAAAAATATGCCCAGATGGAAAGTAGGGAATTTTTTTAATTCAGCTGATTTACTGAAATACTTTAAGAGGGCAGTTAATTCACAATGTGAATTGGAAGGAGAAAGTTGGTTTTATTAACTCAGAATAAAAAAAAATAATGCAAATAGTTTGTATCTGATGATGCCACATCTAAAGGAAGGTTGACACTTTAGTTATCTACAGGCTTTACTGGACAGCACCTACCAGTACGGGAAAAAAAAAAAGTCTGGGGTTGACCTGAATGGTGGCTGTTCTGAAAATAGGCATTATGCTAGAGCAGAAGGAACCAGACCTGGGATCTGGAAACTTTTAAAGTTCTAGTCTTAGCTTTCCTGTTACTTAGTTGTGTGCCGTCAAGCAAGTGAGTTAAACTTCTGACCCCAGTTTCCTCCTCCGTTCAACAGAAGTAAAATTACTCACTCTGTGTACTTCCTAGGATTGTTAGGATGAGATCAATTATATTAAGAAATTTTTTTTAATTATGAAGCACTTGATGAATGTGAAGTTTTTTTTTTAATTGAGGGTGTACTGCATTTTGACATGTAAAGTTCAAATGTTCCTCCTTGCAAATGACCACATATGTGATGTATGTGTATTACTTTGTTTACTGCTAAAAATCCAAATATTCCCTTCACCATACAGTTGGCTCCCCACTTACTTCCACTCCTCTGGAAACCAAATTGGCCCTATAGTTCAAAGATATACTTGGTTATACTAAGTTCATTTGTTGTTTGTTTTCTCTATAGGCTACATATAAATAAAAGCATACAGTTATCCTTTTCTTCTTTAAGATAATTGCAAGTTATTTTCAGGTGTATTTTTTTTTTATTCAGGTAGTGCTGGTCTACAACACAGTATTTGGTCTAGAGATAGAACTTCCCACTCTTCAGTGTACATTACACTTCACAGCCTCCCTGGTGCTTCCCCAAAGGCCACTTTCCCTCCTTCAGTCCCCAACCCTCTCTGCCTCTATCCAGTTGCATTGAGTCTGCAGTCAGATTTTTAGAGTCTGTTTTGGTTTAGTTTTGTCTATCCATTTATTTTGCTTCTTTATATTGCACAGACAAGTGAAATCATTTGTCTTTCTCCTTTTTAAAAAAAAAAAAAAGATTTATTTATTTGTGCATCTAGAGCTGGGGTACAGGCCAGAGGCTCAGGGGCGGTGAGAGGCTTCACCAGAGACAGAGTGGGGAACAGAACAGACAGATCGACGAAGTACACTGCTGAGGGGAGCAGCGGGTGGGTCAGGAGAGATCTGCCTCGCCATGTGGATCTCCTCTGGAGCAGGTGGGAATCGAACTCATGCGGAAGTGGCTTTAGTTTCTCAGTGCTGTGCTTTAACCTGCTGCACCACCAGGGAAGGCCTGTCTTTCTCTTTTTGACCAACTTTGCTTAGCATAATCCCCTCCAGTTCAAAAATGGCAATACCTCATCTTTTTTTGGAGTATAGTAGAAATCCATTGTACCAGTGAATTACTATTACCATTACCACATTTCATCCAGTACCAGAGATTGTTTCCATATTTGACTATCAGTGAGCCACAGTGAGCATAGGACTGAATAGAACTTCTGAATGAGTGCCCAGAACTCTTTGGGTTCATGCCTAGGAGTACATTTACTGGAATATGTGACAGAAGTATTTTTAATATATTGCAAAACCTCCATACTGTTTTCTACAAGGATTGGACCATGCATAAAGATGAGTGATCTCTACAACATCTTTCTATCATACATTTTCTCCTTAAACTGTAATGCTCACGTTGGATGGAATGACAAGGCTAATTGGGGTATTTTAGCTTAGAATTTACTAGTTTTTGTATCATTCACACCTGTTTATACTCTTAGGTGTCCTGTTGGAACAGGATCAGCAAATATTAGTGATTTTGCTGTAGGTTTTAAGGGAAATTACTGAATTGTCACCGTTAAGACTATCTCTCTATTTTGTTCTTCCTCCAAAGTTCAATAAACTCCTGGAAAGACTCCCGTTCCCTGTTCATCTGCCTCTTACCACTACAAACTGCTCATTGAAATCAGACACAGAAGGTGGTAATAATTACTTATGACTGTAGACCTTCCTCTAAGCGATAATTGGGTCAAATCCCCTTTCTCTTACATCTTTGCTGACAAGTCCAAACTTCTAGACTCTATCAACACCTCTCTAGACAGTACTTATTTTGAGCCACTACTGGTCCATCTAAGACTTACAGTCATCTGAAAAATCTCTGATAGTTGACAGTCTCTATCTTTTTTTTTTTAAGATTTTTTATTTATTTATTCATATAGAACTGGGGTACAGGCCAGAGATGTGGAGGGTGAGAGGATTCACCAGAGACAGAGCGGGGAGCAGAACAGGCAGAGAGATGAAGTACACTGCTGAGGGGAGCAGCGGGCGGGTCAGGAGAGATCTGCCTCGCCATGTGGATCTCCTCCGGAGCAGGTGGGAATCGAACTCATGCGGAAGTGACTTTGGCTTCTTAGTGCAGCGCTTTAACCCGCTGCGCCACCAGGGAGGGCCCAGTCTCTCTTTCTTAACCCTGTCCTTCATCTAGTTATTCTAGTGGAAGCATGTTTTGGTTTGACAACTCTTTCTACTAGAACTCCCTCAACTGGTGACTGCTATATGCCAGTGCTAGGGGTTAGATTAGGGCTCCTTATTATCAGTTGTAAAATATTGCTCTTCCACTACTGCCCAATGTCCTCATTTTTAACCTGATACCTTCTGGTGGTTCTTTTTTATTTGTTCATGATTTTGAATAGCTGCTTCAGTGTCTTCCTCTACTATTCCTCTTTATTCCCAGTAATTTGAGTATCCTCATGAACTTGAATTCTTTGAACTGCTGCTTGACATACTTGCTACCTTCACTAGAATTTACTCATTCTTTGTCATAGTCATTCTCTAAAACTTGTCACCTCCCATAACATTCCTAACTGAAATCTTGGTATCAAGATTTCCATATTCTGATTACTACCTCTTACTTAGTTCATTTACTCTACATTCCCAACTTATATTTAGCAGTTATTTGATTCTATCTTATTGCTCCTATACCCCATGCTTTAGACTCAACCTGACCTGCTGTGCTCTATATGTTCTCCATTGTCCTCACCTGTGTTTAATCTAACGTTGCACCATGGAGAATCTATGCTGCACAGGGCTGGAGCAAAACCAGTGAGCTTCTTAGGTGTGTGACTTCTTAAGATATTTACTCCATATCATATTCTATAGCTGAGGTTATTAATAGGCTTTTTAAAAAACTAGGAAAAAGCAAGTGGGAAACTTCTGAAAGAAACTCAACCATCCTCTTGTGAAACACTTTGTACTTTTCACCATGTGTTTGCTTTGTTTCTCTGTCTTTCCTAACTTATCTTCCCTTTGCCAGTCCATTTATGCTTCATGTTTCTTTGTTTAGTTCTATAGAATGTTAACTCTACAAAAACAGGGATTTTTTTTTGCCCTTTCAACTCTGTATTGCTGAGTTCATACAACAGTGCTTAGCACATGGGAAATGCTTGATAAATATTTATTTTCCCACCAACCTTAACTGTGAAGGAGACATAGACATGTCTTGTCAAGGAGCTCAAATAGAAACACTGGGATATACAGAGTAAATCCAAGAGTCTGGAGTCTCAGTCGATAATAGAAAGTTTATCTGAAGTACAAAAAGCACAAGCAATGATTTAAAGACATGAAATAGGATTTCCACGAAGATCTTGAAAAGAAATAAGTTTCCTGCAAGAGGATTTATGCTGGTTTGCTTAGAGTCATACTCCTGGACCAACAGATATTTGGCCACTTTTTCTCTCTCTTTTTTTAAAGCTTCTCCCTATAGCCCAGAAACAATAATGATGTATCTTCCCTTCTGACTACTTGTTTGGTCTTAATGATATCCTGAAAATGTTACAGTTCTTGAAGTGGTAAGTTCCAAAAGAAAAAATGTGTGTTGTTTAACTTTAATATTGCACATAAACTGGAGCAATAACCACATTTTTAAAGAGAAATTTCCAAAGGAGTTGTGCTTTGGGGGAAAATATCTAGGCTCCAATCAATCATTGTAACTCATGAGCTCACTTCCATATTAAATAAATAATTTATTAAGAGCTCTAACACTTTTGGTTTAGTGATTTCTTCTCCCTACATGTTCTGTGTTTTTCTTTCTTGTGTTGTTTGTCCCTGTTGAGTGCAAACTCATGAAATGTCCTCTGAGTCTCCTTTCACAATGTAAACAGTTGTGCAATCATTTTGGAATGGAAGGGTCCTGAATATTTTTATCTCCGCAGTTCCTTAATGTCGCTCATGTTGAAAGTGAAGAATGCAGTTAAATTAATTTGGGTCCAGGAAGTAAAGAGGAATGGTTTTATGGGGCTAGTTTCCAAGAGAATCACACTAACAGTTGGCTAGTGGCAGCTATAAGGATGGATAGGAAATGTGTTTTAAGGCTCAGAAGCTCCATTAATTTTCCTTCTAAACAATACAAAAGGCAGAAAGAATTACTAGCTTGGAGTTAGAGACTTGGACCTCTAAAATTGAATCTGAGGGCATGTGAGGGGTGTTGAGTGAAATGGTTAAAGAGGATCAAAAAGTACAAACTTCTAGTTTTAAAATAAATAAGTCATGGTGACTATATTTGAGACTGGATTATATATTAAAAGTTGCGCAGGGATAGGTTGTAGAAATTTTCATCATAAGAAAAATTGTAACTGGTGGATATTAACTAGATTTGTGGCAAGAATTCACAATATATAAAATCAGTGAAGAATTGTTTTGTATATCTGAAACTAATAGAATGCTGCATGTCAGTTACACCTCAATTTAGAAACAAAAAATGAAAATGAGTGATTCTGGACAAGGTGACCTCATGCTGTTTGCTCATCTCTTCTGCTTGCATACTGGCAGCTGGTCTAGATGAGTCGTTCAGTGTTAAACTTTTAAGTGGTGCTGAAGGTGGTACTGAGAAGTTCATAGCCATCACCTTGAGAGGTGGTGGATTCTCCTAAGTCATCTGCCATATGATAGAGTCATATTGGAACTTACATGCTTTTAGGTCCTCTTAAGAGTCACTCATGGAAAGGTGCATCTCTCCTAGAGCCCTGCTGTGGAGGCAAGATGTCCTTCACTGAGTAGTGAATTGGCTGTGAGGTGAGTTGGGTTTAAGATCTAATTTTGATGTTCCCTAAAGATTATTTATTTATGCATACAGAAATGGGCTTCTCATTGCCAGAGGTGCAGGGGCAGTGATAGGCTTCGCCAGAGACAGAGTGGAGAGCAGAATAGGCAGATCGACGAATTACACTGCTGAGGGGAGCAGCAGGTGGATCAGGAGAGGTCTGCTGTGCCAGGTGGATCTCCTCCTGGGCTCTGACGCACTGCAGCTAACTTGCAGTGCTGTGTCCTAACCTGTTGCGCCACCAGGGAGGGCCCCAATTCATGGTCCTTTTAACTCAACTTCTGAGTGTCCATGTCGTAGTCACCTCTGTGAGTACACAAGCACCCACTTGCTGCTCTCATGGGGCTTCTGTGGGGCTCACAGGTGATAAGGGTCTTTGAAAAGTATCTAAAAAGTTAGACAAATGTGAAATGGTGTTAATAATTGAAAGAATATACTGAATTACTGCCTTGGTTATCATCTGTTGGTCTGGAAACAATGTTCTTGCTTATTTTATATCATTTCACAGCACTAGGAACAGACAGAGCCCAAGAGGGGGTGATATGTAAAAGCTGGATTTTTATACCTGAAGAGTCAAAATATATTTAGAAAGTAAAGCTCATACTGGAAACAGTAGGCCATGAAATAATTTCAAGGAGTTTTTAAGAAGGCCAGAAAGGGGGATAAGCAAAGAGAAGGGGAAAGTCATTTCAACAGAACTGGAATACACAAAAGCACTTTTGTCCATATGAAATGCTAAATTTATTAAGTGGGGTTATGTGGTTGAAACATAAATGAATTCTAAACTAAAAAGAAAAAAATTAATTTTAGGGTTTTTTTTTATGCTTTTATTATCTATGTAATAAATCAGTGCCAGACCAAAAACTCAGTAGGGCTTATGCGTTCTATTTTTACAAGCAACTTTTCCTCAAAATTCCAGAAACTTACATAAATCCATGGTGAAGTAGATTTTTAAACAATGGCCCTTCCTGTAGTTGCTTTCCAGAAAATTTCAAACTTAAATCAGTGTGCTAACATGTTTTTTTTATTTCCTAATTATAGGTAAGAAATAAGTAAACGACTCCTTCCTCTGAGTCACAAGTAATATCGTGTGACAACAGTTCTTTCTGTAACAGGAACTCTGCTCATCTTCATTTGCACTCCCTACTCAGGAATAGTGTTGGTACAGTGGTTTCTCAATGAACACTTAGTGTGTTGAACTGGATAAGGAAACTGTGGCCGACACTATTAATTGCTTACTCATCCTTCACTCTTCCCCTTTTCTTCCACAAAATATCCTCATTTATTTGGAACAATAAAATTCGCAATATTCAATCTCCCTCCTGGTCAGTGAGGTAACAAGTAGAAGTCACCCCCTGGGGCTTTTTGGAAAGATCTTTGAAAGAGGGTAACCTCACTGCCTTTGTTATCCTTCTCTTTTCTGAGTTTTCCAGCCTGAAATACAGATATGTGTTTAAAGATGTGCAGTCATCTTAGCCTCTTGGGTTACCCCCCGCTGTACAAGACAAAACCAAAAGCTAGAATGAATCTGGGTCCTTGGTATTTTCCTCAAGGGGTTGAGCCAGACTGGAAGTGCCTACCCCGAGCCTCATACATCACTGTAAAAGATTTCTGTTATACAGTGTTTGTACAGTGTTACCTCTATACATAAATCATGAGTGAATGAGTGAATGCATGAAGATTTCTGCTACATGGAAAGTCATGGAGTCATAGGAAAGTGATCCTTTGAATCTGTATTGAGTAATGATCCTTATATTGGGAGGAATTGACATTTGTAGAATCTACCAAAGGGGGTTGCTACTTTCTCCACCCCATTCTGATGTGCCCTTTAGAAAAAGGAATTACTCCACAGCTCTCCCCTCATGACTGTCTACACAGGCGTCTTTAACAACCTTGCCTAGCTGTGACTCCGCAGGCATTTCTTTTCACAAATCTTTCCCCTTTGCTCAGAAGCAGCAGCTCTTCTGCCCATCTGTGACTACGCAGGTTCTTCTCTTTTATTTCTATTCCTAAATGACCTGTCCTTTAAAAATGTTTAAAGAAAAAAAGAAAACGAATTGCTCCTCTTAGTAAGAATCACTGCCATTATAAGCCAGGGTTCCTACTAGGGATGTAACTTTCCTCAGATATGTTAGGTTCATTCAAGAAAATATAAGAGGAACTTCTGCCTCAGAAAAGTCCTTAATAAACTGACGACTTGGAAGTCTTAAAAGTGTTGGCATTGTTACAAATTTAGAGTTGTTAAAAGGATGCAAGAGCTGTGCCTGAAGTCTCTCTGAGCAACGTCAGAATATGCTGTTTTGATAGAGCTTGTGCGGGGTCAGTGTAGTTAGACTAGAAAAGATGGACAGCACGACCCGGAATAACACTGAATATTGGCAGGCACCTGGTCATTCAGTGGATACTTCATGGTTCCATATAAAGCCAAACGACCTCTACCACATTTTAAGAATTGTCATCCAACATTGCTTGACAACCTCAGTGATTAGGAATTGGTGAATTAACAAGGCAACACATTCCATTGTTGAGATTATTTCACTACTAGAAAGTTGTTCATAAAGAATTTAATATGGCCAATATCAATGTTATTACATGTTATCTTTGTAACACTTTGCTATACTTATTTATTTTAAAAGATTTATTTATCTATCTATCTATCTATCTATCTATCTATCTATCTATCTATCTATCTATCTATGCATACAGAACTGGGGTATAGGCCAGACATGCAAGGGCAGTGAAAGGATTCACCAGAGACAGCAGGGAGCAAAACAGGAAGACCGATGAAGTGCACTGCTGAGTGGAGCAGCGGGCAAGACAGGAGAGGTCTGCTGTGCCATGTGGGTCACCTTCCTAGCAAAACTTGTACAGCAGTGGCTGCAGACAGCTTCACAGTGTTTTACTTTAATGCCTTGAGCCACCAGGGAGGGTCCTACTTTGCTGTATTTAAAGAGATTTCACATTCGCACTTGATTTCATAGTCACAAAAATAATGTTGATCATTTAAAATGGCACTATTACCAGGCCTTCCCTGGTGGCACAGTGGGTTAAAGCACAGCACTAAGAAGCTAAAGCCACTTCGTATGAGTTCGATCCCCGCCTGCCCCAAAGGTGACCACATGGCACAGCAGACCTCTCCTGACCCGCCAGCGGCCCCCCTCAGCAGTGTACCTCATCGATGTGCCTGTTCTGCTCCCCACTCTGCCTCTGGTGAATCCTCTCACCCTCCGCATCTCTGCCTGTACCCCAGTTCTGTATGAATGAATAAATAAATAAATCTTAAAAAAAACAAACGGCACTATTACTCCCAGTTAAGCATGTGTGTAAACAAATATAGATGGTGTAATTGGGTCTATAGAGGCTACAGAAGAAAGTATAGTCAGTTCAACCTAGGAGTAGTCCTTAAAGGCATCCAAATCAAAGTTATGACGAGGGACTTATCAAATTTTTTGCTGAGACCACTACGAACTTACTAAATTAGACATTTTCCCCAGTGTTCCAGGTTTAGCATCATATCCAAACTCAGAACTGAAGTTATTTGCAACTGAAGTCTCAGTGATGCCACTCTGGGTCCTGTCGGTCATTTCATCTGAAAGATGAATTAAACCCAGAACCCCCTTTAGATCTCTTCTAAAGTTTCCCAAATCAACATAAGTGGTTCTGATTTCTGATCATCTTCCCTGACACCAGTATTAACCAAGGACCTCTAAACTACCTGCAGACCAGCTTATTTTGCCTGAAGCTAACTTTCTGACCTTTTTCCTTAGTGGAAACCGCATCAATATTCAAGAAGTCTAGAAGCCACCCCAATCTTGTAGGGACAGTTGTGGGTTCTCAATTTTTTTTTATCTCTGTTGCAGTGTGGGGCTATTTATTGTACACATCCCAGTGATCCTACGAGATTGGGGTTTTCACCTAGAATTGAGCATTCTTTTATGCAGTATTTTTGTAACATTGCTAGTATTTGGGAAATTTCCTTTCCACATTTTAGTTTTATATTTATTATTGCATTTTTGTACTCACTGAATGCAAAATGATGCATTAGATGTTGGGAAGCAGATACAATAATGAACAAAACTTGCCCCATCAATGAAAGGGACTGAAACTGATAATCCAGTGGGGGAACAGACCTGCCTGTTTATAATACAAGGAAGTGGCTATTTTGGTTTCTTTTGATGGCAAGCACTTTGCAGAGACTTGAGCTATGTGTGTGCAAGGCTAAAACCGCCAATCAAAAATACCTTTTAAAAAGTCATTTCCCTGGAGGAGAAAAGCGCATATCATTGGGGGTTATCATCACCCCCAATATAACAAAAACAAATTAGTTTTCATGTTTTGACTGTGTTTATGATTAAATATTACAGTCCAGGACATTTACCAATTCAGATGAATTCCATACATTTGCATTTTAGTCTGCAAAAGACTCCTGATTATGCAGCAATTAAAGCAAAGAGTTGGTAAGTTTTCTAAAAAAAAAAAAAAGAAAGAAAATGATTTCTCTAGTTTTAGTAACATTCTTTTTCTTTCCATTCATAACTAATTTCAGAGAGTTGATGTTTATTGTCAAAATTGCCATTTTTATAAATAAAATATATAAAGCCACAAAGATATACTCTCTCTCTCTCTCTTTCACAGTTGCAGCATATCTTCTTAGTGGAGAAGAATCAGTTCACATGACATAGTGGTACCTTACCACCACAGAAACTGGAGTAGCATTGACTGTTTTCTGTCCCTCTCTCCTTTCCTCCACTGGATTCTAAAAACCTCATTTTGCATTAAGTATTACCTGATAGCTGTCTTGCAAAGGTGTTTAGTTGAAGTGAACATCAGGAAAAGCTTCACTTTATGGCTTTGGAAGTGTTCTTTTTCTAGAAATGAGAGCGTAGTTTCAGCACTGAAAGCAACTGAGGGGTTAATCTTGGACTTGGCTGGGAGTCAGTTAAACTTTTTTTCTGGCTCTGTTCTGGGTTTCCCCTTGAAGGGATTTCCCTCCGCCTCTGTGCCTCAGCAACAAGATCCTTTATAAAGAGCAGACTTTCTATTTTATTCCGGTCTGAGCCTCACTGGCTTTTGGAGGTCAGAACTCTTCCCAGGCTCTTTCAGGTGGGACAGAAAGGACAGTTTGGAAGTTATTATTTTCTTATCACAGCAGCAACTTAAAATGCCTGGGAAAATGGTCGCGGTCTTTGGCGTCTCAAACTTACTTTGGATGATGTTTGCAGCGTGTAAGTTCTCCTCTTTGATCTGTTTCAAATGCTTACAATTCCATTTTAGCCCTGATTTTCACTTCAGTCACTTTTGCTAGGGTAGGGAAGAAATGCACTCGGATTTTTAAATAGTGGGCAAACAATTTAGCTTCATATCTGATCTCTCCTGAGAATTGCTATGTGCCATTGTGCTGTGATAGAACTTCAAATTGATGCTTTTTGGATAACTTTGTTCAAATGTTAAAAAGAGTAATTGGATTCATTCTCTGGTAAGGTCTATATCTTTCATTTTCTGTACTTGGCAATGAGATCAAACTTGGCAAGTAACAAAAACAGCACTGAGAAATGGGCATCAAAGTAGAAAAGTTGGTCCTTCTCAGTGAAGATGCTTCCAACACTCCAGGGCTTTGCAGTCAGTACAAAACAGTTTAGAAAGAAGATCTGTCAGCTCATATTTTGGAAATTATACTAGAACAGAGAAGAGAGTGTGAGATACTAAACAAACCTGTCAAAAGTTTGCTTTCTCTTTTTTTGCCTTCACAGCTCAAGCTTTTGAAATTGAGATCTTCCCTGAAGACCAGATTTTTGCTCAGATTGGTGGCTCTGTTTCACTGATATGCAGCACGACAGGATGCGAGTCTCCGTCATTCTCTTGGAGAACCCAGATAGACAGTCCGCTAAACGGGAAGGTGAAAAATGAGGGGAGCAAGTCCACGCTGACCATGAACCCTGTCAGTTTTGAGAATGAACACTCATATCTGTGCACAGCTACCTGTGGTGCTGAGAAGCTGGAGAAAGGGATCCAGGTGGAGATCTACTGTGAGTACTTTAGAGTAGACTCGACTTTCTCTCAATTTTGCTGGAAAATAAGTTCCTGTAAAAGGGTATTTTGCAACAATTTTATAAGGAATGTTCATGTTCAGATTCTTGCACAAACTACATCAAGGAAGGTAGAGCTAGCTGAGTGGAGCTCTAGACCAGGAAACCAAATCTTGACTTTTCTTTTCAACTCTTTCCCCTAAATGCTGATCATCTGTGAGAATCAGCTTCTCTGGGCTTCAGTTTTCTTGCAATAAAATTCAGGTCTGTAAGATTCTTTGTATTTTATATTTTTTTAAAAATGCAATTTGAGTAAATGCATGTTTACTCGGCCATGTGTATAAAAGATTTATGAATTCCATCCTTCAGGGATTTTCCACTTATTTCTTCTTACACAAGTTGGTGCTTAAAATAGCTGAAAAGTTAAGTAGATGTTCCATAATTTAGCAATAGACTTTTCTAACCAAGTTGTCCCCTTAAACATAACAAAGCTGCCTACAAACATAAGAAAGCTGCCTACAAACATTTCACTAGCTTGACTTTGGGACAGATAAATTGTGGAAGCTTTTATTTTTGTTTAGTGTCATTAAGCCTTAATGCTCAACTGCTCAACCTCAAGTTAATTGTCTGAAGAGTTAGATTTGCCTCCTGAATGTGAATGAATACCCCTTGTTTAACAACCTTCCAGAATGTATTCCAGTCAGTTCTAAATCCAGCGAATAAATCTAGCAAAAGGGTTAGGCAATGAACCTGAAGTAATTCACTGGCCTGTGGTAATTGATGACTACTGAGTCCAAGAAAACAAAACCCAAAAATGGAGTCCTTATGGTTAACTCTTCATAAAGAGCTCATTTGATTATCTACCACTATATCGGGTCTCCTCTGCTGTAATGGAGTCCAACTTCACCCAGGAACCTTAATTGTGTCTCCAACAATCCCCATAGGTGGCCATTGCATCTGAAGAAACTGTGGCTGGCCGGCTGCTTTCAATTATGCTGATTGTATGTGCATAGTTTATGTCTGAACAGCCTACTGAGCCCCTTAAACAGTCCCCTTATATAAATACAGAGAAAAGAAGTAAGTTCTTAAATTACCTAACAGCAAACTGTTTGGACTATAGACGTGTTTGTTAGTTCCAGAACATGACAGGCAGAAGTTACTAGTGGAAAATAGAAAAACAGTGTTTTTCACACTGCAAAGCATTTTCAATTCCTTTGATTTTGCTCATAAATACCAAATAGCTGAAGATTTAAAACAAATGAAGACCCTTCTGGCTTTAATTATCTTGCCTGAGATTTTTTTCTTCAAAACGTCTGTCTCTTATAATATTAACTGTCCTGTCTCCATCCCACATTCAAATGTGATAGTGCTTAACAGTTGGGAACTTTGTGTTCTGATTTCATGGAATCTTGAGTCCAGTCAATTTGCTTCAATAATAAAGGTTGGTAATGAAAAGGTAACTCTTGCAAAGGAGGCCATAGCAAACTGGAATAGTGTGTTTCCTTGACACTAAATGGCTCAAGTGGAATACTATTTCAGACTGTGAGTTAGGTATTTCAGGAGCCAAATCTGCCTTTCAGAGTTTAAAGATTGCGCACATGTATCTTTCTAGTGGATGAATTCCTGTCAGAAGCACCATTGTCAGAAGTCAACTATTTAAAGTGGTTCTTTTCACTTACCCTATCTTGCCCATGAACTGTCCTTTGCAATGGTATTCTAAGCCTCAAATTCCTTGCCTGTAAAATGGAAATATATCTTCTCTGTCTAAAATAAGAGAATGTGATATAACATAATATAAATCTGTAGTAGCAATGTAGAATAATAGAAATCCTGGGTTTAAATCTCAACCTTATCTTTTACCCAGCTGTATGACCTTAGGAAAGTTATACAAGCATACCATCTGTGTTTTTCTATCTGTGAAATGTGGTTTCTGTGTTTTAGGATCATTGTGAGGATAAAATAAGCTCATTTGTGTTCATAAATAGCATAAAGGACTAGCACATATAAATTCAAGAAAAATGAATTTCTCTTCTCCTACAATAAAACACCCTGGGGCCTCCTTTGTGGCCTAGGGAATAAGTCTCAGTGCTGCCACCACTAAGGCCCACTGTGACAGCCTGAGTTTGCTCCCCAGACAGGGAGCTGACCCACACCTTGCAGCAGACCTCTCCTGACCTGTTTGCTGCTTTCCTCAGCAGTTTATTTCAGTAGATCTGCATGTTCTGCTCTCCATTCTGTCTCTGGTGAATCCCCTTGCCACCCCCCACCTCTGGCCTATACCCCAATTCTTTGATGAAAAAATAAGTAAAATCTTAAAAAAAAAAAATGCAACCCTTAGTAAATGCAAGTTTAAAACTGAAGAGCTTTCTAAAAAGTGACTCCAGTTGTTGAAGCCCCCTTAAACCACAAACTGTTATATAAACAATTAGTCATAATAACTCTGTATTGATTTTTAAAAAATCAGTTTGCATTGCTTTAACAAACTTTATATAAAATGAACAAAAACCCCACTCACATGTATTCATTTGATCTTTACAGCTTTCTCCAAGGACCCAGAGATCCACTTGAGTGGACCTCTGGAGTTTGAGAAGCCAATCACAGTCACGTGTCTGGTTCCTGATGTTTACCCTTTTGACAGACTGGAGATAGATTTACTTAAAGGTGACCAACTCATGAAGAATCAGGAATTTCTGGAGGGTATGCACACAAAGTCCCTGGAAACCAAGAGTTTGGAGGTAACCTTTACTCCTGTCAATGAGGATGTTGGAAAGGCCCTTGTTTGCCAAGCTAAATTACACATTAATGAACTTGATGATAAATCCAAAAGAAGGGAGACTACCCAAAACCTGCAAGTCTACAGTAAGTATTTGTGGTCAAGAGCTCTGTATGAATCCAGCAATAAACTTAAGAGCAAAGTCAAGAAGAAACTTATTTGTAGTTTCTTTCTTTACCATTTTTATTCACTGAGAACATAATGTTTTCCAACAGCATAATTCAGTTAAAAGAGCCCATGGGGATCAAGAATGGTGAGGGGGAGGGAAGTGTGCTGCACTGTGGTGATGGTACATAGGTGATTTGGTGATGGGAAGCCCACAGGGATTATAACTAAGATAGAAAAAGGCACAAACTGATATAAAAATAAACTATTGTATTATTAAAAAAAAAAAAAGAGCCCCATGGAACTTAAGGTTCCACGAATTGTAAACTTGGACCACTTCTCTATTTCCTATCTATTAAAAACAATATCAACTAGTTGGATAATAGGAATTGAGTTCAAATGATAAATGTTTTTAATTAAGTTTTATAAACTCTTAGGCCTTCAAATATCAAAGCATAGAGATTTTACAAGGTAGCACCTACTCTGTATGGGCGTATGCACATGCATGTGCTCACCTGTACATGTACATTGGGGAGGAAATGAGGTTTGATTGTCTTCGTGTTCCTTGATACTTCTGGGGAATTGGAGACTTCTACAGTCTCAGAATCACATAGATGTAGACTCACTGTGCTGTGTTCTAGTCTAAAATGTGTTCTAGACATCGTATTTAAATGGCGTATTGTCTACTATTGCATACTTAGTTAAAAGACAAGGAAATGGAAAGGTCTTCATCAGTATTTTCAAAGGAACAGTCAAGATGAGGAATATTTTTCCTAGAGAATATAAAGCTTGGAAAATAGCTGTAAGTATTTGAAAGACAGGCATGTGACTAAGCCTGAATCATTGAATAATTGAATAATGACCAATATGTCATCAATGTCCATCATTGAATAATGACCAGTATGTCATTAATTGATTTATTTTGTAACAGCGAAGGATTGAATAATGACCAATATGTAAAAGTTGCTTACAAAGAGAATATTTCAGCTCAATGAGAAACAAACTTTCTAATAATTACAGCTGTGCAAAAATCAAATGGACTGTTTTTAAGGCAGTGGGTAGATTACCTAGCTCCACGGGTTGAAGCTGACTTAGATCTACTTGGCAAGGATGTGGAGATGGGAGATTATTTAAGAGATTGAACCACATTGCTCTGAGGGTCTCAATTCAGAGAAAATTTTTTGGACTAGTTTGGCGGAGTGAATTTGTCAAGTTTGTGAAAACATGTAAAGATAGATAGGTGATGCTTAGCAATTACTAATACCATGCCCTTTCAGTTTCACCCAAGAACACAGTTGTATCTGTGAATCCCTCCACAAGGCTGCAAGAAGGTGGTTCTGTAACAATGACATGTTCCAGCGAAGGTCTGCCAGCTCCACAGATTATCTGGAGAAAGAAATTAGATGATGGAAATGTACAACTCCTTTCTGAGAATGCAACTCTCACTTTAATTGCTATGAGGATGGAAGATTCTGGAATTTATATGTGTGAAGGAGTTAATCTGGTTGGAAGAGACAAAAAAGAGGTGGAATTAATCGTTCAAGGTAAGCAAACTGTAAAAAAGAAATGAAAAAGTTGTTGATATTTGCTCAATAATATGAAAGCTTCAATGTCAAAGTTGCTTCCTTAAGATTCATTAATGACCCCTCTGATTGTCATGTACTTAAGCACAATTCTGTGTTCATCTTCCACATCCTGGGAGTCTTTCCTCTTAGTTTCCCTGGCTTTCCTTTTCTGACTCTTCCATCTCTCATCATTCCTTCACTCCTCACTTCTCTCTTCCTTCTGCCTGTAAAGTCATTCCTAGTAATCCTTACCAGGTCCTCTTCTCTTACTCTAGATTTTCAAGATTTGACTGCTATAATGTTGTTTACTCTGAAATTCTTATACCCATTACATATCACCAAATCCTGTCAGTTCTATCTCAAAAATATGATCTTTTAGCACACGTCCTCTTTTTTAACCAGCCTTATTGCCATTACATCTTCATTTGTCAGTTGGATTCTTGCAGTAACAATATTCATTGAAAACAACTGTTTTCTAGACACTTTATATGTGTTGATTGTACTTTTCAACAAATAACTAAAGAAAAAATATTTTATATCCATTTCACAGATAAGAGAATAGTGTTTCACAGAAACTAACACTGGCTATGAGTCATTGTATACCAAATATTTGCAGGGAATTCTACTTTCCACTTTATGTATATGACATTTTGTGATGTGAATAAAAACTTAGACTCAGTCTAGTCTATCATTTGCCTAGACTCAAATAGTTCATTAGTTTATTTACTGTGATTTTAACACAGGCCCATTTCAATCCAAAAATGCATGACTTTTCAACTGCAGTTTAGTGTCTTTTACAATGATCACCCTGCTGTCCCTCTCCCCCAAGATAACCCTGTGCACTACCACAAGAGTTATCTACTTTACACAAAACAGGCACTCTTTCATTACCTCAACCGAACCCTAATTCCGTGTAATTAAAATTCACATTTCTGATAGTAGTTTTATAAAACTCCTCACACATTCTGGTCAGAAACCACCTTTGCAAGTGTCTTTGGTGGCCTTGTGCCTCTGTTAACACTTCTTCCTGACAGGAAAACCTATTCCTTCCTTCACCTGACAAACTTTTCACCATTTTTCATAGCCACGTTTAAGTCACTCACCCAATTCAGATAATGTCATGCAAAGCTGGGCATTCCTTCCTCTGTGAATGTTTAAAACTTCTTAATAAATGAATATGTATTTTTGTTCATTTTAGTACATGTTAAGAATCATTACCCAAAAATTCATTCATTATGCTTGGCACTGGGGCTATGGACATAAAAGTTATAGCAACTACCCTGGAAGAGCTTATAATCTTGCGTGCCTCCTACATAGTATTACTCAGTAAATGTTGGATGAATTTACATAAACATATACAACACAAACTTTTAAAATATGAAAACTTGAAGCTTTAGTTGAATGGTTAGAAAAAGGAAATTCGAACTCATTTGCCATAGATTAACTCAATTGGGTATTAGGTTAGCATTCTTGAGAAAACTTTCTATTACATAATAAAAAAAAAATGTGAAGTTAATCATCTATCCTAGAATAACTCCACCCTATGATAAGCTGTATCCCATTTCCCTGTATAAAGGAAATATATTCTGGGTTTTGAGAAGGTTACTCTGAATTTTATATCACAGGATACTAATAACTGTAAGTACTGAATAGAGAACTGGACTTTCAAAGGACTTATCTGTGGCCACAGTTACTCTCAAAGAGTCACATTTTCAAAAGGAAATTCAGTGGGTGACCTGGGAAATGGTACCTAATCTAATAACATTATCAGTTTTCTGAGGAAATTTGAGGACTGCATTCTTTGGAAGTCACTATGATGTCACAATTAAACAACCCAACTAGAAAAACTGCTTTTCCAGGCACAGAAAAGAATCCAGAAAATGTACTCTTCAGGTTATATCATTATAACCTAATTCTTTTTTTTCCCTATCGTCAACCTTCTATTTACAAGGATGATTTTAGTTGATTTTTCTGTGACATCTCAGCGAGCACTTTCAGAGCTTCCCAGCTTCTCCTGGTTTCTTCAGGGAAATGGATTTGAGATTTGGAATTCCCTTTCTCTTCAGACAGTAGTTACCTCAAAACAGTCTGTGTGTCAGGCAGGCATAGCACTGGCTGTCAAAGAATGCTGGACACTTAGGAGTTTGCCCTCAAATCTCAGCTTTCTGCCCCTGAGTTAATGGTTAAGTTCTTTCCTACCACATCAACAAACATTAGCAACAGCTTATGTATCCCTTAATACTTCGATTTTAACTTTGCTTTCAGTATGATTCTGTGTAACCTTCAGTGGTATAACTTTCATTATTGATACAGAATCTCTTAAGTGCTGGGCTAGTAGGATGGTGTGTCTCATTAGAAGACATCTTTTTGTAGCTTTTTTCAGTATCTCTCTGAGACTGGATCTCCACATGAGGATGACTTGATTTAGCTGTTTAAGTAACTGAAAAGTTAGAATCTTAAAACAGGCCTGTTTGACGTCAAGCCCCAATTTTGTCACTTGCAAGTTTGATAAAGTTATTTAGCATTTCTGAGCCTAATTTCCTCAAGAAGAAAAAGGAGGAGGAGGAGGAGAACAGGAAGAAGCAGAAGAATATGGAAATGGAGAATTAATAGTACCAGTGCATTAAATGACATGATATATATCAAGCAGCTCACACAATGCTTGACACCTTCGAACCTCTTAGATTATTTGAGCAGTTATTCACTATTATAAGGATTTGATAAACTACATTTGATCTGAGATTGAATTATTGTTATGAAAAGATGCCAATCTCTGTCTCGACAAATTTTTATCTGTATTCATTTTGTTCAATGAATGAATCAACAGCCTATTGTGAGTCATTCTTAACTTAAAAGATGGAGTTTCCTTCTTGATGGTCCCAAGGTGACAAGAGGTAATTTCTTCTTGCCACACATGTTAACTGCAAGGAGGTCAGGAAAGAAAAAAAAAATCTTTTATTGGAGTGTGGTGAAAGAAGAAAAGAATCTTACCTGGTTTTTATCTCATTCTTTTTCCTCCAGAGAAACCATTTGCTATCGAGATCTCCCCAAGACATAAGGTTGCTGCTCAGATTGGAGATTCCCTCGTGTTGACATGTAATGTCTCAGGCTGTGAGTCTCCGACGTTCTCTTGGAGAACCCAGATAGACAGTCCTCTGAGTGGGGAAGCCAGGAGTGAGGGAACCAAGTCAACGCTGACCCTGAATCCTATCAGTTTTGAGAATGAACATTCTTACCTGTGCACCGTGACATGTGGGAATAAGAAGCTGGAAAGGGGAATCCAGGTGGTACCTTACTGTAAGTTGTATTCAGAATTGTTTACTGCTCCCCATCCCCCAACTTTACTGGAAGAAGCAGAAAATTAGTCTGTGATATACAGCGCAATTCATAGGGTTAGAAAGGGATTTTAGCAGTGTGAAAAGTTCTTCAAACTCAGCATCAGAATTTTTGAGGCAACTTAATTCATTAAGTGTCCATTAATATGTACACAGCGTGCATGGCCAGTAGTTTGTGTCTTACCAATACTCCTTAATCATGCTCTTGGACATGTTGCAGGCTCCTTGCTCCCCACTGCTCTGTGTGCTATGCAGGGTGTATAGAGGTGATGGTAGGCAAAGAGCAGGAGGTCAGCCTCCAGTCAGGTAACTGGGTGGGGGGGAAGGTGATTGTTGTGCAATTATTCCAAATTGAGGAGGCACTTGATACTTGAGTCTATTGTTTTGGAAACACATTTGGAAAAACTGATCTGCTGTGTGTGGAAAATGATCTGTAGGGGATAGCAGGAGAAAGTCAAATATGAAGACAGGGAGTGACTTTGGTTAGAAGGCATGGTGAGAGGCAGCCCAGGTGAGAAGCAGATCCAGGAGAGAGCACTTGCTAGCTCAGCATATTGATTTGCAATGAATGCAAACGCCCACTTTTACTTTCAGTCCTTTTTAACTTAATAACAATCCTTTAAAACGCCAATGTCTCTAATTTGGCATTGCTGGAGTTCCTCAGTTTATAATGAATGAGGATCAAAATATGCAAGGAGATCACAATGTTATTTGAGAGTGTTTCTGCTTTGTTTTATTCAGCAAATTCAAGAGAACTACTGTAGAGCTTTTTCTACCAGAAAAACCTGCCCAAACTTGTGTTAGCCCTGAGGAGTTTGTTCAGAATAGAGTATGTTTGTAAAGGGATCCGAATCTCTCAAAAGAGGGGTAAATTTTACTGAGTTATCATATTACCCAGAGTGCAGGATTGCTGATGTAAGCACATTCTCAGTAGAAATGAGAACCAGCAGGGGAGTCTTGTTGCAATATGAAAATTTAGAGAATGTATGACTTCAATGACATTTTGCTAAGCAGTAAGTTTTTAAGCATTGCTCTTGCACCTGATAACTCTACCTTAGTCTAATTTTTATTGCTTTGCACTCCATGTGCTACTTAGAATCTAAATTTTTTATAGCTTTTCAAAACCACAAGTTTTAGCTGAGAAATAGTTAAGGTTTGCTGGCAAAACTTGGCTATTGGAAATTAAAATGTCTAAATTGAGAATGGCCCTGTGGAATTCCTTGATAGGGAGGCCGCAAACTCTGCAAAACCAAGCCTGGGTTCTGAGTTCAGAGAAATGCAAGTTCTAATCTCAGCTCAGTAACTTATTTGATAGGAGGCCTAGTGCAAATCTCAGTCTCTATAAACTTTACAAGTTTTCCTAGCATTAAAATGCATTTTCTATGTTTTTCCAGCTGTAAAATATATTAAATGACACCCATTTTTTATTATTATTTTATTTATTTTTTTTAAAGATTTATTTATTTATTCGTACAGAACTGGGGTACAAGCCAGAGAAGCAGAGGGTGAGAGGATTCACCAGAGACAGAGTGGAGTGCAGAACAGGCAGATCTACGAAGTACACTGCTGAGGGGAGCAGCGGGAGGGTCATGAGAGGTCTACCGCGCCATGTGGTCTCCTCTGGGGCAGGCGGGGATCGAACTCATGCAGAAGTGGCTTAAGCTTCTTTGTGCTTTAACCTGCTGCGCTACCAGGGAGGGCCAAATGACACCCATTTTATCCAGCCGTTTTTAAGACTGTGATAATGAATATTAAGAGGCTGGTCTATATTAAATATTTAATACATTATAGAAGATATTTAAACGTTAAAATATGTAGTTGCTAATAAGACCATGCCTGACATAACAATCACTAAGATTGTATCATAAATAAGAAAAAATAAGTCTTTTTTACTTGACAAGTGATTTTTCCCCCCAGCATTTATTTATTTTTTATTTATTGAAGTTATTTTGCTTGACAACACCATATATGGTCCAGAGGTAACATACATATATGTTACCACACCACACCTGTCACTGTTACCCAGAGTCCTCCACCATCGATCATTAGGTCCTCTTTCCATTTTATTATATTTAATACCATAATTATAATATATATGTATACATATATAATACCATAAAGTTTTCTATATATTTGTGATCATTCTATTACAGGTGAGTTAAAACTGTCATTTTGAGACCTTTGCATTTACTAAAAAATAGTCCTATTGTCTCATCAAATAACACTTGTGAACACCATTTTTGCTTGGCATTTGCAGCATTCCGTAAAGATCCAGAAGTTGAGATGAGCAGCCCAGTAGTGAATGGAAACCCGGTCACTGTAAGCTGCGTCATTCCAGACGTATATCCATCTGACCGGGTGGAGATTGAATTACTGAAGGGTGACAATATTATGAAGCATCAAAACTTTTTGGAGGTGGTCAAGAAGAAATCTCTGGAGAACAGGAGTTTGGAAATAACCTTCATCCCAACCTCTGAAGATAATGGAAAAGCTCTTGTTTGTAGGGCTAAGTTAAGTATTGAGATGGAATTTGAACCCAAACAGAGGCAGAGTTCACAGACATTTTATGTTAACGGTGAGTACATATGTGAATGCTATACAGTTTACATGAATTTCTTTATTGTGGTTGCTGGACAAGAGTTAGCATGAGGTTAACAGTTAAAACATTTGTGAAAAAAAAACCCCGAAATTTCAGAAAATGGTAACTACAGCAAACTATTCCCAATAGTTAAAACAACTGTTTGTTTGCTGATGAGTCTACGAACTGGTGATTTGGAAAGGTGGGTGGCTGACCTGCTTAGTATGGTATCAGATGAGCTCACTCATGCATTCTCAGTTAGTTGGCAGGTCTGTGGGATGGCTGGTCCTACCATCCTTTTCTGGGGTGTCGGGATCTCCCTTTCTCCAGGCAGTGTCTGAGCCTCAGAGGAAGTAGCTTAGGCTTAATCACCAGACTATACTGTTTCACAAGTATAGTAGTGAAAGAAGCCTCTTAAATCCCGGTTTGGAATGCCTCGTGCTCCTTCCACGGAATACTGGTTGAAGTGAGTTACAAGGAGTGTGAGCTTCAAGGAGTGTGGAAAGAGACTCCATCCTTATATAGGAGATGCGAGTAATTCATAATGATGCTTAATGTGCTATAAATGTCATTACACAATTATCTATGATTACCCATCCTTGGGTTGTAAGAATGATTCTACAGAATTACTTCCATTAGAAAATATCTATAATGTACCCCTACTTGGCCATCTCATTCTGTATCTGCTAAAGTAAATGGGGACAGAAACCACCTTCGGTATACAGTCATCAAAGTTTATTAACTGTTCTAACATGCTGAATCCATAGCCCAGTTGGGCAATACCATTAAAACTCTTTCGAATTCAGGGATGAAGGGGTCAAACTAACAAGTGTCCCCAACTTTTTAGTTTCTCCCAGGGTTCCAACCATCTTGGTCAGTCCCTCCCCCACTCTGGAGGAAGGTAGTTCTGTGAACATGACATGCTCTAGCAATGACCTTCCAGCTCCCAAAATCCAGTGGAGCCGACAGTTAAATAATGGGAATCTACAGCCTCTTTCTGAGAATACTACTTTCAGTTTAATATCTACAAGAATGGAAGATTCTGGTACTTATGTGTGTGAAGCAATGAACCAGGCTGGAGTAAGCAGAAAAGAAGTAGAATTGATTATCCAAGGTGAGCAGAGCATGATTAATTACTATTTGTCATTTTGGTCATGTTGCTGATTTGGAACAAAGTCCTCTTTAAATACAAGATTTTTAGTAAAAAGGTGTGTTGAGGGTTTTGAAGAGCTCATGATGTTTCCTATACCTGGAGAGATGCTAGAGTGGTACTTTCTCATGAGCCATTCCAAATCACTTAACCTGAAGTTCTTTTAGTTCAAGTGGAACACTGGCTCCACAACTATGTGAAGATTTCTTTACACTTAGGAGGAAATAATGATGGCAATGAAATAGGATGGGAAGAGCTATATACATATTTAGAAATTAAAACTGCCAGATCTAACAAATTTGCCAAAATGCCTGCTAGTATTTACTTAAAAATCTAAGAATGCATCCCCCCACCCTGGAAAATTCCAAGGTTACAAGTATCCATAACAGTGCCTTCTCGTTCATATGTTTATTGACATAGAATCCTAAGAGTGGACCAGGTTACCAGATCTAGGAAATGTACCATCCTGTGTACACACACACACATACACACATACACACTCCACTTTAGGAGGGAGAGCCAAGACTGAGAACAGTTATTCCTGGTTGACAGGATGATGTAAAACCATAAAGTAATCAATTTGGATTTACCCCCATACCTGCCTTTGGGCCTGTTACATCACTGGGGCTGTCATTTTTGCTCTTAGCCTTTGATGTTGTTTCTAGGAAGCTACTGGTGACTTTCTTGTTATCTCTATAATAATAATCCATTTTAAATGAAGATCCTTAAAGGAAGTCCATAAGATGGATGCCACAGTGCGGTAGCTGTGGTTGGGGAAAGACTCAACTCAAATCACAAAACTCATGGATGGAACAAGAATCTCACTCTTAATGATAATATGGCCTCTCTGCCCATAGGACATGCATCAATAGAGATGTTGTGTGTTAGATTTTTATCTCAGTGCCTGATAACTAGTAAATGGTATTGGTAAGCCATTTTTGAACAGCTTAGTTTCTTGGTCTGGGAGAGCCCAACTCAAAATTTAGAAGCCTGTACAGCAGCATAACAAGAAAATATGTTCTTTACCACACTGGAATCCTATAAATGTTTTTAAACACCTATTCTTTGGCTGGATTACATTAAGGGACATGAGAGAAATGAAGCATCTTCTTCCATTAAAAGCATGATCACTGAAACAACCCAGTAAATGCTTTACTTCTTTAATTATACCTCTAAACATTTAATGGGCATAGTAAGCATAAACAACTCCTTGACAGTTACTGGTAGTCATTAAATTAATAAGGAATTGGCTTATATATTTCACTCATCAGAGGCATCTTTTAAATTCTTTTTACAGTTGCTCCAAAAGACATCCAACTCACAGTTTTTCCTTCTGAGAGTGTTAAGGAAGGAGACACTGTCATTATCTCCTGCACCTGTCTAAATGTTCCCAAAACGTGGATTATCTTAAAGAAAAAGGCAGTGACAGGAGACACTGTGCTGAAGTCTACAGACGGTGCATACACCATCCACAAGGCCCAGTTGCAGGATGCCGGGGTGTATGAATGTGAATCTAAAAATGAGATTGGCTTGCAATTAAGGAGTCTAACACTTGATGTTAAAGGTTAGTTCATTTTTTTGTTTTTGTTTATTATTTATATTTTTATAAGACGCCAGAGTTGTAGATCATAAAGAATTTCTATAATTAGGTGTATGAGCTGGCAAATGAAATGAAATTCTATGGTCATAGGGGGTTGTTTCTTTATGTTTTCTAAAATAATCATGCACAGCTGCTCTATCCTTTAGAGTTTAGCCAGGAAGTTGAGATTAATGATTGGCGAGTATAGAATTCCCATTTGCTTTTTCAAAACTGACAATTCATCATTGGTCTCAGATGTCTCACGTATTTTAAGTGTTTAAACATATTTTCAAAACTTTTCCTTGGGGGTTATAAGGAAGCTAAAGAAATAGGATTAGCATATGGAGAAAGAAGGGTCTATTCAGACTCCTGTTCTTCCTGCCAGAAGTCACTCTTGGAACAAGGAGCGACTACATTATTGCTTACATTGACTCTTTTCAGTATAATAATCTGGAATGACAATCTTGATGCTGAACAGTATAAAAGAATCTCTAGATAATTTTCTCTTTAAAAACCCAAAACACATGGGACCACAGTGATGGCACATGGGTGAATTGGTAGTGGGAAGCTCACAGGGATTACAACTCAGATGAAAAAATGTACAAAATGAGAAAAGATATAAATAAATAAATAAATAAAATAGGGGCCTCCTTGGTGGCCTAAGAGTTAAGTCTTAGTGCTGTCATTGCTATGGCCTGAGTTGCTACCCGACCAGGGAGCTGACCCATATGGCACAGCAGACCACTCCTGTCTCACCCGCTGCTCCCCACAGCAGTGTATTCCAGTAGATCTGCCTGTCCGGCTCCCCACTCTATCTCTGATCAATCATCTCACTCCTGCACCTCTGGTCTGTACCCCAGTTCTTGTATGCAAAAATAAATCAATAAGTCTTTAAAAACCCAATCCCCTTGTCCATTCTATTCTATTCTGATGGAAGGAGAGGGAACAATGACCTCAGTAGAGAAACTTCAAGCCCTTTCTCATCTAAGCCCTATTATGTATGCACAGTAGGATCTGCTAATCTCACCAATGTGAGCAGAATATTTCAACCTTTAGGAATCAGTCTCCAACTCCTTACACACTAATGAACTTCCATTGTATATTTGAAGCCAAACTCAGAGTAGAAAGAACTAAAAACAAATGGTAACTCTTAGGAGCCTCTGGTATTTGGCTGTCAGAGTTAGCCAACAATGTAAAGAAAACCTGGAACTAGCTGAGAAAAGAATATTTTACTCATCTGGCTCAATTGCCTCAAGGTTCCAAATCTTACCATATTTTCTGCATTTATACTATCTCCTCAAAACACAAACATAGCAATATATCCATTCAGAAATGGTAAATGAGGAGGTTTTGCTGCATGTACAACTTTTATTCATCTGTCTAAAATCATTATTCTGATCAGAATTGATCTGGTCAATGAAATTACTCTGTTCAAAGAACAGAACACTTAACCTGTGTCGTGTCACTCCAAATGACACAGGGGTGTATGTAATCATTGCCTCCGTTGAGGTTCAGGATGATTCTAGACTGATATGTCAGTGATGAGTAGATTGAAAAACATTGTTTCTTTAATCATTGATGTCTCCAGGCCACAGTTAGTCATGCTTCACCCCAGGAAATTAAGTTTCTTACATTTTGGTAATTAATGACTTTTGTACTCAATGATTCTACTTAAAGACTTATCAAGGCTTCTCCATTTATAAATCTTTCTTGCACACTGTCTTTTCTAACTTTATTAAATTACTAACTTATGCAATTGTCATGTTTTACTTGTTATTTAAATGACCAGAAAGTTACTCTGACCTAGTCACTAATCTTGAAATTTAGTCCTCAGACAAAATATGGTTTAATATAAGTACACATAAATAGAAGCAAAAAATTGATACTTTTGGGGGCATTTTGAATGAAATTTCTTTTGCATTTAGCTTCATTTTTAATTTGTTTCATTCTGTTTTAGTTTGAATGTATACCAATGATAGAATAGTTGGAAGGCTTTCAGATTTTCATTGTTTCTACAACTAATAGAAAGTCACATTTGAAGATTGCCCTGGCTATCAACTGAGTAGCAAATTTGTGTTTCACCACAGATGCCTGTGGAAAAAACTGAAAGGCAGAAGATTATATTGATTATATTGGGAGAAAAGGAGAAAATAGTAGTAACAAAAATGCCACTATCATCAATATTAATGTCCATCTATAGTTAGAATAATGGTCAGCCAATTGAAAAACTACCCTTGAATTTTTTCTAGAAGGCAAAGTAGAAAAATGTGGCAATTGTCACTTTGCTTAGGGTAAAATTGTTTCAACTTCAATAACTTGAAAATTTTTATTCCCTGTAATCAGATTCTTTTCTATATGATTAACCTCCAGTGATTAGAAACCTCTAGAAAGAATGTAGTGATTGCCAAAGTGAGATCATTCATTTCTTCTGGGACTGAGACTAAATATACACCTCTTGAAGAATTTAATTCTTATGAGGATCTACAATGCTATACAAACATAAGAATAAAGCTGAATCTCCAGCAAATGCCATACTATCTCCGGCAGATGTTTTTAAAAGTTTAAAATGTTAAATAGTATTTTGACTCTCAGATAATTTTTATAGATAGGAAATACTAATTTTAAAGTTTTTTTATGCGATTACCTCCTGTTTCTATATTAAGTGGTGAAATATCATGAGGCAGAAATAACAGGATGTAAAGAGCAAAAAGTTTTCATATAAGAAAAAAATGAGGGACCTCCCTGGTGGCACAAGAGTTAAAGTGCAGCGCTGTGAAGCTGTCCACAGCCACTGCAGCACGAGTTGGATCCCTGGCCAAGGAGGTGACACACATGGCACAGCAGACCTTGCCTGTCTTGCCCACTGCCCCCCTCAGCAGTGTTTTTCAGTCAGTCCACCCGTTCTGTTCTCCACTCTGTCTTTGGTGAATCCTCTCCGCCCCCCCCCACCATACCTCTGGCCTGTACCCCAGTTCTTATATGCATAAATAAATATATTTTTTTAATGATTGCATGTCAATCCTAGTAGTGATCCAGGTGTACTAGCTATTCAGTAGTGGTAAGAAAATAGACACATGTCCTTAGAAACAAACATTTAATTCCAAGCTGTGATAAAAGCTATGACATGACCATGCAATGTTTACATAAAAATATATTAGGGTTCCTCGGGGCCCTCCCTGGTGGCGCAGCAGGTTAAAGCACTGCACTAAGAAGCTCAAGCCACTTCCGCATGAGTTCGATCCCCGCCTGCCCCGGGTGAGATCCACATGGCATGGCAGACCTCTCCTGACCCGCCCGCTGCTCCCCTCAGCAGTGTACTTCGTTGATCTGCCTGTTCTGCCCCCCACTCTGTCTCTGAAGAAGTCTTCCTCCACCCCGAGTCTCTGGGCCAGACAAGGCCTCTATGACATTAAAGCTGAGACATCATACTATCCAAGTAACTTGACTGTCAAGAGATAAACATATATTAAGATGTCTTACTTCAGAGATACCTGTATATTTCTAAAAGTTATCAGGAAGAATTCCTTTCCTTACTACTCTATACATGCTATATGATTATAATGGTTGTACTGTAGATGTTAAGAGGATTTTCTTGGGGAAATGTTTATGGTTTTTGATTCATGTGGTCATCAGACTCCTAGTTTGTTAGTAAATTTCTATTTCCCAAAGCAAGTTCTCCTTTCCATTCCTGCTCTTTGAAATGAGTCCTAAAAAGTTGCCCCTTCTTTCAATTCTACAACTAACCTGCATCAATTGAATCCAAGTTTGAGTAAGTCAATAACTATCATCTTTAGATTTATCATGAACATTGAAACTACCAGCTGCTAGTTTGGATAATCCAGAGAAATATGCATTCTTGGGTTCTTTTTTACTTCTCTTTGGAAAATTAGTTGTACTGTTAAACCATGTAACTTATTATTAAACAGTTTCTTTTTGTCCTAGACATTAATTGCATCTATTTTGTTATTTTCTAGGAAAGGAAAATAGCAGGAACTATTTTTCTCCTGAACTTCTAGTGCTCTATTGTGCCTCCTCCTTAATAATACCCGCCGTCGGGATGATTATTTACTTTGCAAGAAAAGCCAACATGAAAGGGTCCTACAGTCTCGTAGAAGCACAGAAATCAAAAGTGTAGCTCATGTCTGAAATGTTCACCCACAGACACTACTTATCAGTCAAAAATCCTTAATACTGCCCATCATTCCACAAAGAAGGCAAAAGCTCAGAGCCCAGATTTGCCTAATGTAATGGACTGCTAGCGAGAAACGGTTTCCTGTGCCTTTTGCAGTGAACAAGAAGCCAGAGGGAAACTTTCTGCCTGAAAAACAGGCATGGTCATGAAGGTGTGGTTATGGAGTGGCTCCTTAAAGTGTACATACAATAACACACTCTGTATATATGTAAAGTAAAATTATGCCATAGCAAGATTCATTGGAATAACATTACTCAGTAGATCTCTAAAGCAATTGGACAGTGTTGCTTGAACTGATATAACTTAATGCATTTTAGGAATATTTAACTTTAATATTGACTGGCAGCTGACTTTTGTCATCCTTTTAATATATTATTTTCTTAGCAAAATGTTATTTCTGTGACATTATTAATAACAGTTTCATGTTTTGTAAAGATGCCGGTGTTTTATATTTTTATAGTCAAATGATTAATCAAGAAGGCACTGGGTTTCAGGTACTAAACTCTTCAATCTCCAGTATAATGGTTGATTGAATTTCTCTGGATGGTACTGATACGGTACGGAGAAGTTTTATGAATTTTGTCATCAGTCTCTTGTGCAACTTTCCCAATGTTATCTAAAAATGAAGTTTCCTTTGATTTTCTTCTGTAAATGTTTAGTTTTTATGTATAGTAAAGTGATAAATTCTGGAATTGGAAGAGTTGTGTGTTTATTATTAAACTGCCTCTTTTAATCAAGTTGTAGATATTTATGAAATGCCAAGTTTTAAAAGTGAAGGGTTCAAACACAGAAGTAATAAGCAGATATTGAAATGTGATTCCCAGACTACTTTATCAGAATCACCCTAGGAATATGATAAAAATTCAAATTTCTTGTGTCACCCTAAATGGTTGAATAGAGATAATCTGGTTTCATAGCCTTGGAATATGTAAGTCTTTTTTTTAAAATTGTAACATACATGAAAGAATAAATGCAGATTAATATGGTATACACGAAATAAAGGTAAATGAACACCTGTCCGGGATCAAGAGATAGAACACTACTATTCATCAGAGGCTCTTAGATGCGATTCACTGTTTACAAATCTACTAAGTAGTAACCGATATCTTAAATTATATATCAACCATCCTCTTGCTTTCTTTGGAAGTTTTATACCCACATAGGTGTGCCTGAACAGAAGATTATTTTTGGGCTTGCCAGGTTTTAAGATTGACATAAACATAATCAAATAGTGTATTGGTCTTGTGATTTTATTCTGTCATTCAAAATTATGCTTTTTCATAATCCATCCATGTTGTATATAGCTAAATATTATTTATTTAGTATTTCATTATAAGGTTTTGACACTATTTGTCCTTTCTATTGTTGATGGGCATTTGGACAGTTTCCAGTTTTTTTCTATCATGTTATGTACAATGCTTCTAAAAACATTATTTTACCTGTTCCTGGACAATATCTGTAAGAATTGACCCACATGGCAATAATTATTTTGCTTCTATACACATTAATGGAACTGATCATTTATAGGTAAGATATATGTCCAAGATACCAGGAAAGCTAATCCATTTTCTGAAGAAACTGAAATACTTTATACCACCATCAGCAGTAAATAAGAATCCTCATTCATTAAACAGCTTACCAAATTTTGGCACTGCGTAACTTAAATATTCTTATCTTTTGGTACAGATGAGTTCTCATAATGAACTAAATTTTGTATTTCTTTAACTACTAGTGAGTTTGAAAATCCTTTCATACATTTAAGGGTCTTTTATGTTTAGGTTAATTTGAGCTTGCTCCTCTGAAATATTTGAACATTTCTTTAGCTGTTTTTCTCTTATTTTTGTTAGCTTTTCTTTTTTATTATTGTAATGTTATTGCAATAATGTTGGTTTACAGCACCATGTATGATTTAGAGCTATAGCCCACACATCTTTAGATATATGTCACCACACCTACTCACCGCCAAATCACCCATAATCCATTGGGCTCTTCCCCTTTTTGCTCCCAACTCCCTCCCACCTTACATCTCTGGTGACTTCAAGTATACAGATAAATTTCTGAAGTATGTTTTGTTTTAATTTGGTATGTTCCTTTTATTTGTTTATTTGTTTCACATCCAATATTTGTTTATTTATTTCACATCCAATATTTGTATTTCTTCCTGACTTATTTCTCTTAGCAGAGTACCACCAAGTTCCATTCATGTTGTCATGAATTTTTAAAATTTATTTTTTATAGCTAAGTAGTATTCCATTGTGTGCATATAACACAACTTCTCAATCCAGTCTTTGTTGTTGGGCCTTTAGGTTGTTTCCATAATTTGGCTGCTGCAATAAATGTAAATGGTGCTGCAGTGGACATAGGAGTATGAAAAGCCCAGGACAGATGGTTTCACCAGTGAGTTTTACCAACTTTCAAACTTTACCTAATCTACCCCAAATTTCCAAAGAATTGGGATGGGAAGTGATTCCAAACATGTTTTATGAGGTTACTTCAGGTTATGAGAGAAGGGAGGGGGAGAAAGAGAAGAAAGGAAGGAAAGAAGGAGAGAACTACAGAACAATATCCCTGATGAACAAAAATCCTCAATAATATCTTAGCAAACAAAATAATTTTGCTACTTTTCTAGTGACTTTTCTAGTCATATTCATTCTTGGGAGGTTTAAAGTAGAGAAGCTCTAGATACTGGTCTTCTGTTGGTTTTAAGTAAACATCATTACCTAGTTTGTGACCCATCTTTATCTTTAATCTTGTCAACTTTCTCTTCACTCATACTTCAGTATCTTTTGATGAATATCACTTATTTTTATAGAAGCAAAAATTTAATCTCGTATTTTGTTTCATCATTAACTCCTTTTTTATCATGAGGTAGAAAAGTGCACTGTGCCATTTCAAAAAAATTATTATTTCATTTTTAAGTTTGGAGCTTTTTCCTCTTTGGATTGATTTTAAATACAGTGCAAGGTAGGAATCCAATTTTCTTTTTCAGGTGATAAAATAATTGTCTCAGACCATGGATAGCTATACCATTTATTGAATGACTCATAATTTCTTCCTTCAGTTCTATAAGAACATTTAGTCCTATATCAAATAACCTTGTGGACCTATTTCTGGACTCTCTATATTGTTCTTTTAAGATAGTTATTTTCTTTGATGTCAATAAAACATTGTGTAAATTCATACCTTATAGGACAAATCTCTCTAATTTTTTCTTTTCAAATATATTTGTGTTCCTATATAAAACTTAAAGTCATTTTGTTAAGACCCACAAAGAAATATTGGTGAGGTCTTGATAAAATGATATTAAACCTGTAGATCATTTTGAATAGAATTAACATTTTAAAATCATTGACTTTTCCAATCACTAAACAAAGGATAGTCCTTTTGCATTTAGATAATCTTTGACATATTCCAGAAAAGTTTGATTTTTCCTTCATTTCATAAATCTTATTCCTTTTTCATTTGATTTATCTCTAAGAAGTTTGTATTTATATTTTATGGTATTATTAAAATTAGATTTATTGATGTATAATTTTCACATACTAAGATTCATTGACTATGACCACAATCAAGAAATATACATCTCCTTCACTTCAGACCCCATTGCAATAAATCTCTTCTCCACACTCCATCTCCTTTGGTCCCTGGTGAACACAAATTTGCTTTCTACAACTGAAGTCTTTTCTCTTCTAAAATGTCAAATAACTGAATTTGTACAACACAGTCTTTTATAAATAATTTGCTTCAATTTGTTCAATGCTCCTAAAATTCATCTATATCATTACAATAGTAGTGGTCTATACTTTCCTATTGTTACAGCATACTATTGTAAGATCATTCAATCCAGATTGGATTGTTTACATTTACACATTATTAATAAATTTGGTGTAAGTATTCAGATACAAATGGATTAATGATCTGGCAATTCCATTCCTAGTTATCTATCAAATGCAAAAAAATATTAATTGGAAGGGATATAAGCACTTTTGTATTCATTGTAGCACATTTTCAATAGCTAAGTTATAAAACAACCTAAGTGTTCAAGGACAGATGAGTGAATTAAGATGTGGTTTCTAGAATACTACTTAGTGGAATACTACTTAGCTATAAAAAGGATTAATCACTCCTCCTATTTGCAACAACATGAATGGAAGTGAAGGGATTATGCTGTGTGAAATAAGTCAGAAGGAAAAATAAAAATACCCAGTGATTTCACACTTATAGAAGATAAATAAATAAAACAAAGTTATAAAGATAAACCAAAACAAATGCTCGAAATTCTGGCTGTAGTACTAAAGCTACCAGAATGGCATGGTATGGTGTTGGGGAATAAACGAGGAGGGTCTTTCGGATTATGGTGGAGGTTTATGGGTGCCTGGGTGGTGAGTGTGGTGTGGTGACATATATCTGAAGAAGTATGACCATACCAAAATCAAACAGTTTTGTAAACTAATGCTACCTCAGTAAAACTAATGTAATAAATAAAAAGGAGAAAGGTTTTCTTAATGTTAGGAATGTTTTAGTTTGCAATTTATAACAACTTTATTATTATCTTTTTTCATATAACTTGCTTTAATTGAAAACGTATACAGTTGTCAGAATAATGAACATTCTGAAAAGTCAGAAGTCAACATTAAATATAGTAAGTAACATTAAATATAGAAATAGAGTGATAAAATGAACAATATTACTTTGGCTTAAGGTCACATTTGATATTTAAACATTTAGGAATATGGACATGAAGACTTGAGGAGTTGCTGTCTAATGAAGTTTCTGACTTTGTCTTTCCAAGGTTTATAGATACTATACTACCATGAAAATAACTTTGTGTTCCCAGACAGAAAGCTGAACAGCCAAGTTCACTTTCCCTTGTGACAGTCTCACCAGGTCCTGCTTCTCCTTATTCATTTGAGTTCCTCTTACTTTAGTGTCAAGTCACTGCTGAGTTAACCCTTAAACGTGCTTATTCATTTGCCATTTAGCATTGTTCTGGCAGAAATTGTCCCAAATTTTCTTTATCACAAAAATAGCATGGGGTACTCATAAAATATAGTGAATCCTGGGCCCTTCCCAAGACCACTAAATTAAAATCTCTGGAAATCAAAATTTAAAATAAATATCCCTGGTGACTCTTATGTCTGTATTTGGGAAACATTGTCCTATAAAAACCAAGGACTTAGGGCCCTCCGTGGTGGCCCAGTGGGTTAAAGTACCGCATTATGAAGCTCTCTGAAGCCACTGCAGCCTAAGTTCGATCCTCCCACCAGGGAGCTGACCCATGTGGCAGACCTCTCCTGACCCACCCGCTGCTCCCCTCAGTAGAGTATTTCAGTACATCTGCCTGTTCTGTCTCTGGTGAATCCTCTCACCCACCACACTTCTAGCCTGTACGCCAGTTCTGTAAGCATAAATAAATAAATCTTTAAAAAAAAAACACAAGGATTTAATTATTATGAGTTTTCAGAATGCTTCAGAAGGTATTGCCTGAGCATTGCATTTTGGAAGGATTTTCTTTTGTCTGCAACTACCTCCTTTCACCTCTTCTGGACTCTTGGTCTGTCATTCAAACACTTTTTCTGTATTCAACCTCTGCTATCTTTTAATTATTTTAAGAATCTAATCCCGCCAACTTAGAAAAAAAAATTCTCAGTCCTGAGTACCCTGTTAATTATAGTCCTAGCTCACCTTTCTTTGCACAGAGAAAATCTAGAAGGGATAGCCATATAGCCAAGGTTTATCAAAGATAGTGTAATAAAGTCTTATAGTGCTTCTGAATCTATTCCTACCAAAATCAGTAATGATCCCTTAACTTAAATAACAGAGATAATATTGAAATATGATGTCAGTATTTTCATTTTTGATAACTTACAATTTCTACATTCCCATTCATTGTTTCTTGGAAGCAGAGAGAACCCAGTTGAAAAAGACTGAAACATTACTCAATTTTAAACATTAAGCCAGATGTAGCTGAAGACAACGATTATAAAAGGCAGGCTACCTAGAGCAAGTAAAAGCACTTTCTACATTCCAAAAATTCCCCTAACATCAGAATAGCTTAGAGACCTAACATAATAAGTTATATTATAGAGAAGACAAAAGATATCAAGTAAGTCCAGGACACACAAATGGGAGAAAGTTTTATCATGACTGACAGGAGGAGCCGAGAAATAGACAGAAATGGTAGAGGAATAACTATTATTAGCACTTTCTGCTTTGGGGTCAATATTACAAAATTATTCAGTAGAATTATGATTCACTAGAATTATTCAAATAATTTTGAGACACCAAAAGATACCCCTAGTCTCTCCCTTCCCCGAGAGTTGAAGCCATTCAAAAGAGACGTGGGCTTAGCTTTACTAATATGTTGTGGGAACAGTTGAGCATCATTGCTAGTGAACTGGAAGTGGTTTGGAAGTAGGATTAGGAAATCACACAGTGTGGGAACATTAGGGCTGGCAGACACAAAAGCAAGGTCTACAGTTCTCAGTCAGAAAAAAAAAAGTCAGTAGCAGCTACATCAGCTCTACTGGGCAAAATAGTCATCCAGCAGAGAAAGGGGGCGAGCATAGCCTGGGGGTCACAATGCACCCACTGCCTCCATGTCCCGTGACATCCAAGAAGTGGAAAAGAAGACAGAGGAGGAACCCTGAAAGGCTGAGTAAACACAAAACTAATTTCAACTAATTAAATTTGAACTTTTTTCCTGAATCAGCAGAAATGGTGACGCAAGGGTAAGTGCAAATCATTACTGTACTATGAATTACAATGTGGAAAGTTTGACTTTGTTCCAGTGTGAAATGGAATGGATGATTCCCTGTCCTTATTCAACTTCTTTCTATTCACGGTTGACCCCAGCTTCAATCTGAAGAGTCTTTCCACTTGGTTTCCCTTGCATCACATCACACTGGTTTTTCTCCTACTTCTTCTGGCTTTGTTTTCTCACTTTTGTACACATTCTTTCACATGTCCATTGAATGTCGTTGAATTGTGGATTTCATATGGACTTTCTTCTCATTTTAGATACTCTCTCTGATGACTTTATCCTTTTTGTAATATGTGCTCATCATTTCAAATATACATTCCAAGGCTCAATGTGATTTCGGAGATCTGTTGGACAACATCAGAGATACCTCATAAGAACCTCCATTCATATTTCTGTATACTTCAGTCTTCTTGTTCTACCAATTATTAACAAATGAGCACTTACACTTCCAACTATAGAGTTGTATTTGTCTATTTGTTCTCTCAGTTCTATCAGTTGGAGTAACATAATTTTAAGTTCTGTTCTTAGGGGTACAATTGTCTAGACTTGATCTTTTGAGCACTATATAAAAACATTCCCTTATGATAAAATTTTCTTTGAAATTTAACTTGTTTCAGTTATGAATATAGTCACCCTGGATGTCTTTTAATTAGCATAAGCATGCGATATTTTTAAATTCATTTACTAACATTCTCTCTGTACGTACAGTTACAATGGATTTATTGCATATGTGTCTTGGTTTTCTTGCCCACATAAGTATCTCTCCTTTTTAAAATTTGGAATACTTAGACAGTTTGCCTTTATTGTTATTGATGTTTGGGTCAAATCAAACATTATGTTATTTATTTCTTATAAGTTCCACCTGCATTCTTAATTTTATTTTTTTTATAGGAAGAACACTTAGAATAACATCACCCACAGATTTTTAATTGTGTAATACAATCTTGTTCACTATAGGCAAAATATTGTCCAGCAGATCTCTAGAACTTAGTCCTTGCTTTATTGAAACTTTATACCCATTAAAAAAGCTACTCCTCCGGCTCTCCCTGGTGGCGCAGCAAGTTAAAGCACTGCACTAAGAAGCTCAAGCCACTTCCGCATGAGTTCGATCCCCGCCTGCCCCGGGTGAGATCCACATGGCATGGCAGACCTCTCCTGACCCGCCCGCTGCTCCCCTCAGCAGTGTACTTCGTCGATCTGCCTGTTCTGCTCCCCACTCTGTTCCTGGTGAATCCTCTCACCCTCCGCATCTCTGGCCTGTACCCCAGTTCTGTATAAATAAATAAAAAAAAAAAACCTAGGACAATAAATTAAAAAAAAAAAAGCTACTCCTCTTTTTCTGTCTTCTTTTGGGTTGATTGTATACATACATATGTATGTAGGTGTGTATACCACACCTACATATATATCCAATTCCATTTTAACTTTTTTGTTGGTTTAATAGCTATTCCATGACTTTGCTTTTGATAGTTGTATTAGGGCTTAGAGTATGTCTTTAATTTGTCGTCTACTATTATACCATTTCACTTGTGAGAACTTTATTACAATAGTATCTTTTCATCCCTTTTGGTCTTGTGGAATAGCAAATAAAACTAATATGATAGTTTCACTTTATAGGTATAATAAACTCCACAATACATTGCTAGTTGTATTTTAAATAATCAATTATCTTTTAAAGATACTTGAAATTTAAAGAAAGAACTTTATATTTAACCACATATTTACTGTTTCCAGCATTCATTATTCTTTTCTGTAAATTCAGATTTCCCTCTGTTATCAGTTTCCTTCTGTTTAAGAAGCTTCCTTTAGCATTTCTGATGCTGCATGCTTGCTGGAGATGAATTGTTCAGCTTTTTTTTTTTTTTTAAATGGCTGAGAAATTCTTTCATATATCTTTCATTTTGATAGATGTTTTTATTTGTACAGAATTCTAGTTTGACAGGTAACTTTCGTTTTGTTTTCAGTTCCTTTTGAAAGCTCCCCTATCTTCTAAATTACAGTGCTCCCAATGAGGAATCTGCTTATTTTTGTTCCTTTAACATGTTTCTATTATCTCTGGTTGTTTTAAAGATATTTTAAAACATTTGATTTTTACAAAATTTGACTATGACACACCTTCCTATCATTTTTAAAGGATGTTTTGTGTTTGTTAAGATTCTTGCATCTGTGGTTTTAGAATTTCCCTTAAATTTGGAAAACTTTCGGCCATAATTATTTCAAACATGTTCCTGCACCATCCACCTTCTCCCTTCGTGGGCTTCAATTATAGATGCACAAAACATCTTGCATCATCTCACAAGTCTCTGGCACTCCCATTGTTTGTTCCCTACTCTTGTCCTGTTTGGGTTTCATTTTGAATAACTCATTTTAAATTGCTTTGTCTTTTTAATCTAATTATATCTGCTTCTGCATTGTTTAATCTTTTCTTAATCACATCCAGGTTGTTTCTTTTATATCCCATTGTACTACATTTCATGTTAGTAATTTACACATGATGCTCAAGCTTCCTTCTACCTTGTGGAATATACTGAAAATGGTTATAATCATTTTAATGTTCTTACCTCCTAATTCTACATGTATCATTTCTGCTTCTATTTCTTTTCACTAACTTGCCTCTTTCATATGCCATATTTTCTTGCTTTTCATGACAGAATGTTTTATTCGATGTAAGATACTGTGGTTTTTACCTTGCTTGATATTAAATATTTTTGTATTTTTATAAATAGTATTGAGCATTTTTTAATAGGTCATACGGGACAATTTTTCTTTAAAGGATTTTTGTATTGATTTATGCACACAAGAGCTGGGGAACAGGTCAGAGGTGCAGGGGATCAGAGAATTCACCAGGGCTCCTCGGTCATTTTCTTTTATTGCTGAGTTAATAGTCTTCTGAGTATTCTATCTGAATCCCATGATTTATAAGTTCTTTCCACTCTTGGGCACATAAACATTTCCATTGCTCTGTGGAACTCCAAGATCTGTCTGTTCTCTTCACTCTTATTGGATGGTTCCTTCCCCCAGCTGTGGGTAGTTTCCTCTACCACTCCCACTGATCATAGCCTAACTAAAGATGGGAAGATTTCCAGATCTCCCCCCATGTAGCTCTCTTGGCTAATACTGTGTTGTATATGCCAACCACCCCCACCTCTCTTGACTACAATTTCCTCAGTTCAGGAAATCACCAGGCTCTGAAGTGTTCCCTTTCTCCCAGAATTATGACCCATAAACTGTCTCCAGGCAACAAGCTGGAACAATCTTAAGATTTAGCTCACTTGTTCCCACTCTTAGCTATCACTGCCTCTGCTACTTCATAGCTACTGACTGCAAACCATTGTTTCAGGTATCTTCTCTGTTTTCTTTCCCCATTATTTCAATTTAATAATCACTTTATTATGTATATACAGTTACCTTCATACTACAGATGGGGAACTGAGGCAGGAGACTGCTCAGGGTCATACAGTTAACACCCAGGAGTAGCTGGAAGAACACTGTACTGAGTCAAAGTACAGAAAATAGGCTGGTTTCAGTACCGGGAGTTCAGAGTGCTGGTGAGTAAGCTGACATCTGTAATTATGTAACTGTTACACTTGAAATGCTGTGGTGAGTGCTATGGGTATTCAAACTTGAATCAGACACTGATTTGGGCTCAGGAAATTAAAACATTGAGGATCTCCAGAGATTGGTATTTAAGATGTGTGAGAGAGGGAAACTTGTTTTTTATTTCAGTGGTTATTATTTGTTTTGACTTTCTATTTTGGGCAAGTATATTGGCTTCCTTTTATGGGGGAGTGTAAAGTATCATTAAAATGCATTTGTTATAATAAAAACAATGTAATAAATTAATAATTATGAATATGTGCCTCCAAATCATGAAGGTTGTAGATAAAAATCTCACATTAGGAAAGCAGAAATTAGAGACAATTCTCCCCAGTATTATACATGAAGACTGATATAAAGCACCCATTTTTCCATTAGCCAGCATATCATAGTATGTATAATAAATGCACATTATTTATTTTAATTATATTTACTTTTATTATTTCTTACTCTCAGGGTGATAACTATTAATCATTCTGCTATGTGGGCTCCATGACAAAAAGCTTAAATCTTGCTTAGCATAAAATTTAAGATGGATACAGGAAATCAAGTTATCGTTTATATCTGATTAAACAATAAAATTGCAGTTCAAAAACGGGCCAGTATCAGCAATTCACATGGTTTAACTGTGTATTAGTGTTAGATTGATCTATTGTATAACACCACCTCCAAAACTTTGCAGCCTACCATTTTACCATATCTACTGAGTCTTTGACTGACTATGGCCAGCCACATGGTTTGGGTTCTTCTGTTCCAGGCACCATTGCTAGGGGGGCAGTTTTTCAAGGACTTGACTATACTGCAATGCTCACACACTTACCCACAAGTTTGGCAGTGTGTGCTGGATGCCTGCTGAGAGCTCACCTGTGGCTGTCCAACACAGACCTTTGGTTCTTTACCTTTTACTGGGGCTTCTTAGAATACTACCTGGACTGGGAAGTCCCAGATGATTATTTCCATTGTATTTTTTTTTTTAAAGATTTATTTATTCATACAGAACTGGGGTACAGGCCAGAGGCTCAGGGGCGGTGAGAGGCTTCACCAGAGACAGAGTGGGGAGCAGAACAGGCAGATCGACGAAGTAAGTACACTGCTGAGGGGAGCAGCGGGCGGGTCAGGAGAGGTCTGGCTCGCCATGTGGTCTCCTCCGGGGCAGGAGGCAGGCGGGAATCGAACTCATGCGGAAGTGGCTTCAGATTCTCAGTGCTGTGCTTTAACCCGCTGCGCCACCAGGGAGGGCCCTATTTCCATTGTATTTTATTTGTCAAAGCTGGTTTGAAGGCCAGCCCACACGCTGAGAATTGTGAGGAGGCAGATCTATATCTTGATGTATACGGGAACACGTCTTTATAGCATGAGAGGAATGATTGGAGAACACTTTTGGAGACCAGTTGGCCGGGGTGGGAAGCTTGGGGGAGGGAGAATAGGGGACAGAAGGTCATATATATTTCTCTGTTGAATATGAGAAATGAGCAGGGCAGTTCTACTCAAGCAAGGACATAATGTGACAAGTGAGTCATACAATTCAATGTTATTAATTCTTTAGCATGTATCAAAAAATATTCAATGCAAAAGGACACTTTGACCCAAAGATTTCCAAAAACCTTGATCCATAGTCTAAGAGGCATGATATGTGAACAGACAGCCATTATTCAACTAAAAAATCAATGCATAGATAGAGATGAGAACTGAGAGGAGGAAAACGCCAAAGAAGATTGAAGAAATCAGGTCTGGCTTCACAAAGGAGGTATCATGAATCAAGGAAAGAGATGTGGGCAAATCATGATGGGGAAGGACAGAAATATTCAAAGTGAAGGGGAAGCGTGAGCATAGGTGTGAAGGGAGCAAAAGCCTTACACTTCTATTTAGAGAAGAGTGAATTGATTCAATTTGCAGAGACTTGGGGGAGAGGGGAGGGTAAAAGCACACAGTATGAACCAAGGCTGAGAAAGTGGGTTGTGACCCACATGGCGCGGCAGACCTCTCCTGACCTGCCCGCTGCTCCCCTCAGCAGTATACTTCATCAGCCTGCCTGTTCTGCTCCTCACTCTGCCTCTGGTGAAGCCTCTCACCACCCTTGCACCTCTGGATGTACCCCAGTTCTGTATGAATAAATAAATCTTTAAAATATATATATATATGTATGTATATATGTATATATATGTGTGTGTGTGTGTGTGTGTGTGTGTGTGTATCCTCAAAAACTTAGGATAATGATGGTGCAAGCCAGGTTTTTTCTTTTCAGTTAGTAAGTGAGTTTGTGCTCAATATTAATGAAAAACTTAAAAAGAATATATTCTTTGAAAGTTTCCTTTTGTCATTGGTTCCATTACTTCATGCAGTCTGTTTTAATGGTTTTTCAGGGTGACCAAAGCTGGGAACAAATTTCTAATATGCCTGATACATTTTTCATGGGACTTGGGAAAAAGAAGTGGCAGTTAATGTTTATTCAGAACTTACTGCATGCCTGTGTTAGATTAAGAGTTTTACATGAATTGCTTTATTTATACTACAATCCAGCTAAGTACTATTAATTCATAGATAAGAAAGTTAAACTGGAATGGTTAAGTAATTTTCCCAGGGTCAGTAATCGATGAGCTGCAGTTAACTATAGTTTGTCTGATTCTAGAGTCTGTACTGTTATTCTCTGTGTTCTGCTACCTTCCATTCTATATGTGAAATAGATTTCTATAGGTTTAGACATTTGGGGAGGATAGATAGCAAGTAATCTTAAAAGAGAAATTTATCTTACATCCTCCATTTGTTATGGGAAGGAAGAAGGATGATAATATTATCCAGATGAGTTTTTGCTGTATGTTTGTGTGATGAGCATAAAAATCCCAGATAATTTATGTGAACTATCTGGAACTGTCCCCTGGACACTTGTCTTCCTTCTATTGAATTTAAAAGAAACATATGGGTCACTGTGTATGAACCACTAGCTGCCATTGTGAGCAAATTCCTAAAGAAAATACTTGGACCTAAAATACAACACAGGTTTGATCTTGCTGTATTTGTACTTTTTGATTTTGGAAACTTTGAAAGAAATAGGTAAAAAGATGAGGAGAAGGAAGATGGAAAAGAAAAAATTTTAAAAGGCAAATGAGTGTTTCAAGTTTTCGAGTGTACTAATGAGAATAAGAAAGAATTAAAACTGGCCAAATAGCCTGGCACAAAATCGGTGTATTATAACAGACAAACAGAAAAGGCAGTAAGATACAGATAGTAAAGACAATCTAGTTAATGGTGCTTAACTGAACCTAATTATTTCGGAGAAATGAGAAGCTTAGTTTAAGTTTTTGTTTCACTGAATAATGATCTACTTCCCACCCAACCCCACACCCCCAAAATGATGTCATGACCTATTTCCTGGAACCTGTGACTGTATTATCTTACACGGTAAAAGACATTTTACAGATATAAGGATCTTGAGTTGAGGTGGGCAACATTACCCTGGGTCATTGCTAAGGGTCCAATGTAATATTTGGGGCCATATAAGAGGGAGTCAGGGGGGACAAAATCAGTAACGAAGATGTGTCAGAAGAAGCAATGGCTGGGTGGTCTAGTTTGAAGATGGAAAAAGGACCCATGAGCTAAGGATCACAGGTGACTTCTAGAAGCTCCAAAGGCAAGATACTGAATTATCTCCAAACTTGCAATGCCATATTTAAATCATTGACCTTAGAAAAAGCATGGAAGACTCTCCCCATTCATCTTCTAAATTCAATAAGTGAAGTTTAATAACAAAACCTAATAACCACTAAAAATAAAGTTATGGCCCCATCACCCCTTAATAAAAATGCAAAATGTGTAAATAAAATATTAGCTTGTAGAATTCAGCAAGGTATCAAAGAACAGTCTATGACATAGTATTATGTATTCCAAAAGCTTAAGAATTCAACAAGGGTCAAAAGTCAAGAATCTAACAACAAAATCTTTTACATCAACATTTTAAGTGATAGAAAACACCAGGAAGATTGTGTGGGAAAAGCTAGGACGAGGTTATGGGGGGGAAGTTAAGTCAAACAAAATTAATTTTCTTTTTTTTTTTTTAAAGATTTATTTATTTGTACAGACAGAACTGGGGTACAGGCCAGAGGCTCAGGGGCGGTGAGAG
>NW_004567127.1:13885903-13905238 GCF_000260355.1 Condylura cristata | reverse complement strand
ACAGAACTGGGTACAAGACAGAGGTGCAGGAGCAGGCGGGAATCGAACTCATGCAGAAGTGGCTTTAGATTCTCAGTGCTGTGCTGTGCTTTAACCCGCTGCGCCACCAGGGAGGGCCCTAATTTTCATTTTTAAAGAAACCTTAAAATAAAAGGAATGCCATCTACATGGCAAATCAGAGTTTGGGCAAGGATTTCATAATTTTCTTTCATCTGTTGGGGAAGATCCAAGTTTCATGATTCAGTTCTGAGATGAGGCTGAAGCAGAAGCAGAATGCACTTAATAAATTGATTCCAAAACAAGTACTTTAGAAGAACCCAATCAGCAGCATGCAAAAGGCTAGGGAAAGTTAATCATGAATTATATAAAATCCTATTCCAGTCCAAGCTGGTCAGAACATTGGCTTAAAATTCTGTCTACCATCCAAAATAAAAAAGGCACAAATGAACTGAAGCTAACTTCAAGGAAGTCAGTTAGGCTGGAGACAGTGTATAAAGCAACTGGAATGTTCAGGTTAGAAAAAGAAGAATTAGAGACATGAAATCTGCTATCCAATAATGAAAAGATTATAAAGCATGGCAAAATAGTAACAAGAACTTAAGGTTTTTTAAAACTCAAACATGGGTTGTACTGTTAGAGAATTCAGGATTCCTTTCAAACCTGTGATTTTTGGGAAATCTGTAGTATGTGTTTCTAATAAATCAAGAAAGTTGGTTTCAGAATGCCCAGGACCCACCCCTCTGGTGTCAAAGCCAAAGAACAGGCTTTGACAGAGCCCAGATTGCTGGGGTCAGTGCCAACAGGGTTTCCTTTAGTGCTAATTCTAAGCAGGTTATCCAAAGGGCACACCTAGGGGTTAGTTAACAAACAGGAAAGTTGGTCAAAAATCAGGATGATGAGAAGACGGAACGTCAAAAAACATATAATGGCAGAGGTAACTAGAGAAACCATGCGTTAAGGATTCCACGGAGAAACTGGATTAAACGGAAGTAAAATTAGGGCTACAGGTAGGTGATTGGTTGACAGAGCAAAAGTCAGATTAGAACAGAAATTACTTTAAGTCAAATCTTGTGACCATGTTAAGGAAGATTGATGCTTGGTACACAGTAAATATCAATAATCATGATGTTTTACTGGTTACAATTTTTACTGTATCAGCTGAGTTTGAATTAAGTATTTAAAATGATCAGGACTAAGTCAGGGCCAGATCATGGAGGGCCTTGAATGTCATCCTAAAGTACATGAAATGTTATTTTGTAGGTAAAAACACAAAGCTGATGTGAACTGGGATGTGCTTAGCAATATACTCAGTCTGCATGATGAAGTCAGTGGGTACACTAGAAGATTAAAAAGATTATTTTTGCTTCTTGAAAACATAAAAAAGGAAGCAATGATGGCCTTAACTAGGGGTGGAGGGTCAGGAATGGACTGACTTGATTGGGATTGTGAGGATATGTAGCCTAATTGAATCACCAGGCTAGCCATATATAAAACCAAGGTGGTTAATAAGAGAATATACTGTGATGTAGTTACTTTCATCTAGGATCTATCAAAGCAGGTTGAGAATAACCACTAAACACTATTTCCTCCAGCCAAGGAGAAATCTAATAACAAGAAGTTCCAAGCACTTGAAACACAATGTTGCAGGCACATGAAACACTTTTCATGGCTTCTTATTCAAAAGCATTCAAGAAGAAAGTTAAATTTAAAATTCTACTTGAATTTGAGTTGATCAGGGCTCAATCACTACTAAGATAAAAAATGTGGGGGATGGGATAGGTTCTCACAAAAACTAAAGGAAGCAGAATTTTCAAGGATGGGTGATCCAGCTTCTGATGACATAGTCTAGTGATATAAGTACGGAAAAATAGCCAGTTGTTTATAATTAAGACATAAGCCCTACAGATTTTTATACTGTTGCCAAGTTATGAGAAATAATGTGACCATTTAACACACGTGAACAATATCTTGTGATCATTATAGAGATTGGAACAGATGGAATTCAAAATTAGAATATAATAAACGAAGGATTTTTTAAGTATTGCAAAAGACGATTTAGTAGGGAAGAAAAACTTTTCAGGAAAATATACATCTAGTGGACACCTATGAGCTGCATGGAAAAAAGATTTTGAGAATATTTTAATGAGTACAACACAGATGATAACAAATATAATGAATGCAGTGTTAGCTCCTGACATATTCATAGCAAAAATAACAAACTGGTGTGAGAGGAATTCATTCATTTCCTCTCATATTTACTCAAAGATGTATGAGATGTTAAGGAACAAGAGCTCTTTTAGGGGACTCAAAATCTACTAGAAATCCCAGAGAAAGTCTCCCAGAGATGATGATACTAAGTTGGATCTTGAAGAGAGTGCGGAGTAACCCTCAAAACAGGGGTTTCAAGTTAAAAGAAAAGAATTGGCAAAAGTCTGGTTGTAATAATGAGGCCGCTTTTTTTTTAATAACAGTTTATTTTTATATCATTTTGTACATTTTTTCCCCCATCTCAACTATAATCCCCGAGGGTTTCCCATCACCAACTCACCCGTGTGCCATCACCATAGTCCTGTGCACTTCCCTCCCCACCCACCCCCCCCCCATTTTTAATCCCATTCCCCACTCCACCCCCACAAAATGTCTCTGGTATATAGTTGTTCATTATTTTTGTTATTTTCTCACCTGGTCCATTATACTCCTGCTATGAGTGAAACCATCCGGTATTTTTCTTTCTCTTTCTGGCTTATCAATGAGGCCGCTTTTAACTACATTTGATGGGAAACCAGTTCAATCTGAAGAAAGTGGAAGTTTTTGAACTTCCATAACTAAACCTTGGGAAGAGACTAGGACTAGATCATTAGAACCTCAAATTCAGACTCTTTTCCATCTTTCATCTTTACTCCTTTCTTTGGACTAAAAACTCACTCAGATGAGTTTTTCAATAGAAATATAAGGCCTGGTTGATGGAAGACCTGGGTTTATAAATTCTGCCTTTACCTTTAGTTTGAAAATTCCTAAGGAAGGAAACCAATTAATCCAGATTACCCTTGGGGTTTAGTCCAGCACCAAAACCCCCTAAATTCAATCCCCGGCCAGGGAGCTAACTCACTTATGTCACATCAGATCTCTCCTGCCTTTTTTTTTTTTTTTAAGATTTATTAATTTATGCATACAGAACTGGGGTACAGGCCAGAGGTGCAGGGGTGGTGAGAGGATTCACCAGAGACAGTGGGGAGCAGAACAGGCAGATAGTCGAAGTACACTGCTGAGGGGTGCAGCGGGTGGGTCAGGAGAAGTGTGTCGTGCCATGTGGATCACCTCTGGGGCAGGCAGGGATAGAACACTTGCAGAAATGGCTTTAGCTTCTTAGTGCTGTGCTTTAACTTGCTGCACCACCAGGGAGGGCCCCAGACCTCTCCTGTCTTGCCCGCTACTCCCCTTAGCAAGGTAGTTCAGTAGATCATCCTAATCCACTCTGTCTCTGGTGAATCCTCTCATCCCTGCTACTTCTGGCTTATACACCTAGTTCTATGCACGACAAAAAATTCCCCTTCCTTTATTCTAATACAGGAGGGTAGGGCCTAGTTATCTGATATATAACTATGGTAGGAAATATACCTAGTCTTTGAGAGAATTGTGAACAGTTATCTGTTTATCTCCACTCCAAAGTAATATAATATTCAGGGAATTATAATTGCTTCCATATGACTAAATCTTAGGAAGACTGAAAGCAGATATTTCAGCTTAGAAATTATTTCAGCAAGACAAGTGAAAAATGAGGGCTTTCATTAAGACAGTGGTAGTTCCCACTGACACAAAGTAATGTCTATAAGAAAATTTAGAATGTTTCTTTTTTTAAAGATTTATTTATTTGTGCATACAGAACTGGGGCACAGGCCAGAGGCCCAGGGGCCGTGAGAGGCTTCACCAGAGACAGAGTGGAGAGCAGAACAGGCAGATGGAGGAGGTACACTTCTGAGGGCAGCAGCGGGCGGGTCAGGAGAGGTCTGCCACGCCATGTGGTCCCCTCCGGAACATGCAGGCGGGAATCAAACTCATGCGAAGCGGCTTTAGCTTCTCAGTGCTGTGCTTTAACCCGCTGCGCCACCAGGGAGGGCCTAGAATGTATTTTGCTAGTTTGGTGATAGATTCAATATGATAAACGTGGGAAAAGTCTAAGAGTCCCATATTTCAACTTTGTCAAAGAGAAAAGATTTTTGATCTCTACAGTTTCTTACTCTTGCTTTTTATTTTTTAAAAAATTAATCTATTCTTTTTGAAAATAGTATTTTAGGTCTTTTAAATTTTCATGTAAAAATTAGATTTAGCTACTTTCTATAAGAAATGTAAAAACCTATGTAGAATTTAAATGAGATTTCCTTGAGTTTATACACCAATTTGGGAAGGATTTACATTTTAACACGTGAATCTTTCAAGTCACACATCAGAGACCAAAAAATTGTTAGCAAACCAGACATGTAACATGTAGAAACAAACAAATGGAGAACATTTTGTTTTATCAATGTTGCTTTCTGTATTAAGACTTAAGTAGGAATATAAATATTTAAATTCATTAGATTTTCTTGATGAATTGACCCTTCCACCATTATGAAACAACTTCATCTCTGTTAATATTTCTTATCCAAAGTGTCCTTTCTTGGATATTACTAACAAATGAGTGTTACTGTATTATGCTCACTGGCTTTATTACATATTTTCTCGCCCTTTTATTTATGACTTGTCAGCGTTTATCTATGGAAAGATCTCCCTTTTTTAAACTGTATATAGTTGGTATAGTTGAGACTTGCTTTTTAAAATCTAGTCTTTAATCTCTATTTTTAACTTACAATAGTTCATTTACAATCTATGTAATCATTGATATGATTAGATTTAAATTTACCACCTTCTCTTTGTTTTTTATTTTTGTGCTTTCTTTTGTTGATATTTTTCCTCTATCTTTTCTTCAGTTGAGTATTATCTAGCATTTTACTCTGTAGCCTTTATTTTTGGTTTTTGACTACTTCTTTGCTTTCCTGAGCATCATAATAGGCATTCTTAATTTGTTATAAGCTATCAAGAATATTAATGTTATACTATTAGATGTAAAAAGTAAGAACCTTACAGTAATACAATTTCACTTATATACCTTCCTGGCACAACATTGTCATACATGTTGTATCTACATGATTTAAGCCCAAAATACTTTTTAAAGTTTTGCTTTAGTCAATTGACTCTTACAGAAATTATGAAAAGAAAGACCTTTCTCTTTATTCACATACTTAAAATTTCCAGTTCTTCCCTTCCTTCCTTTCAATCAAAATTTCCATTTTGTATCATTTCCTTGCAGGCTGAAAAGTTTCCTTTGCCCCACATTCTTGCAATGTGCACATTCTTGTAATGGTAAATACAGTGACATCCTGCCTACTCTATTTTTTGATATCTAACAATGTCTTTATTTGCTTTCATTTTTAAAGATTATTAAAATTGTGCAGCCCTCCCTGGTGGCGCAGCGGGTTAAGGCACAGCACTAAGAAGTTAAAACCACTTACGCATGAGTTCAATTCCCACCTGCCCCGGAGGAGACCACATGGCGCGGCAGACCTCTCCTGGCCCGCCCACTGTTCCCCTCAGCAGTGTACTTCATTGATCTGCCTGTTCTGCTCCCCACTCTGTCTTTGGTGAAGCCTCTCGCTGCCCCTGAGCCTCTGGCCTGTACCCCAGTTCTGTATGCACAAATCTTTAAAAAAAAATAAAAGATTAGTGTTAAAATTGTATAAAAAATCTATAGCATACGGGTCCTCCTGCTGACACAACAGGTTAAAGTGTAGCACTATGAAGCTCTCCAGAGGCACCGAGCATGAGTTCAAACCCCAGCCTGGAAGCTGACCCACACGAGCAGCCGACCTCTCCTGTCTCACCTACTGCTCCCTTCAGCAGTGTATTTCAGTAGATCTACCTGTTCTGCTCCCCATTCTGTCACTACTGAATCTTCTCATCTCCCACACCTCTGGCATATACCCCAGTTCTTGTATGTATAAATAAATACATCTTTGTTTGAAAAAAATCTATAGCACAACATTTGCCCTTTCAACCATTTTAAGTACACAATTCAATGGTCTTAATTACATTCATCATGTTGTACAACTATCACCACCATCTATCTCTAAATTTTTTTCATTAAACTTCAAAACTCTGCAATCAGTAAGTAATAAATTCCCATCATTTATTCTTCTAGCCCCTGGCAATCTTTGATTCATTTTCTGACTCCATGAATTTTCCTATTCTAGCTATTTTACATAGATGAAATCAAATAATACTAACCCTTTCTAATTGGCCTATTTCACTTAGCATAATGCTTTCAAAGTTTGTCTATTATTTACTGTGTACCAGAATGTCATACCTTTTAATGGTTGAGTAATAATCCATCACATGTATATAATAATACTTCATCTATTCGTCTGTTGATAGATAGACACTTGAATTTGTTTCCCCCTTTTGGCTATTACGAATAATGCTACACATATGTTGATAAACAGATATCTATTTGAGCCATTTCTCAATTGTTTGACGTAGTTACGAGTGGAATTATTGGGTCATAATCTGTTTCATTTCTTAAAGAAAGGCTAACCTCAACATTTCACATGTCTACCAGCAATGTACAAGTCTCCTATTTTCTCCACACTCTCATCAACACCTGTTATCTTCACTTTATTTATTTATAAATGATATTTAAAATATAGCTATCCCAGTAGGTGTGATATACTACCTTCCTGTGGTTTTGCTCGCACTTCTCTAGTGACTAATTCCCTATGACTTTTGGAATAAGAACATTCTTTTCTAAGTAAACTATACAGTAATTTCTATCATTACTTTTTTTCAATGTGGGTAATTGGACTTACAAAGAATGATACTGAAAATTTTTAATAGGTCTATAAGTGAAGCTTATCTTACTTTACTCAATAGTAAGATTTCAAATTGTAGTGCCTATGTGCTGAAAAGTCTGCAGGATATATTAGGTCATATTCTATTTCCACCTTTTTCTCTTTGTCATTAATGTTTTGTCTATCTCTGGCTTACTACTCTGTTCATAATTTTTAAATAGAAAGGGTTGTTTTTCTGATGATAAGAATAATAAATACATAATGGGAAATTTTGGAAAAAATGACAATGGATGAAAAATGTAATACTTATTGACCCACAAAAAGCAGAAGTGGCAAGTGTTTATTCAATTATTGATTCATATATCTTTGATACTAAAATAATTTTTTTTAAAGATTTATTTATTTGTGCATACAGAACTGGGGTACAGGCCAGACGCTCAGGGGCGGTGAGAGGCTTCACCAGAGACAGAGTGGGGAGCAGAACAGGCAGATCGACGAAGTACACTGCTGAGGGGAGCAGCGGGCAGGTCAGGAGAGGTCTGCCACGCCATGTGGTCCCCTCCGGGACATGCAGGCGGGAATCAAACTCATGCGAAGCAGCTTTAGCTTCTCAGTGCTGTGCTTTAACCCGCTGCGCCACCAGCGAGGGCCGATATTAAAATAATTTTATATTATAAAATTTCATTAACCATGTCATATCGTGTCTTATGTTATAAAAATTCAATAAATATTTATAAGGCCTACAAAATATTTCATTGCATGTATCCATAATACCCCTACATTGTCCCCTAATACCTGATGCTTACATTACTTCAAATTTTAGATATTCAAAATAATATTGAAAAACATTATACATAAAATTATTTATCAATACTTATTTATTTATAAAAGATTTACAAATTAGAAGTACTAGGAGAAAGCATCTTGATACATATTCTTAAACTTTTCAGTCAATTTACTAAATTATAATTCTTCCAAGATTAGGCTAAGCATCTTATGAATCTATACAACCACAAGGCATACAATTTTTTAAAAATTTGATGAGTATAAGGACAGTAATGATGTCTCATTGTTGCTTTATTTTGATTTATACATTTATAGGGATGACCATTTTAATTTTGTTATTTATTTTTCTTTCTTAAATAGTATTGATCTATTGGCCTTTTAGCTATTATATTTTTCTTCATAAAACTCTCTTCATCAAAGATACTCTTACAATTTTAGAATATACCGAGTATTACTCTCTTTTTTAAAATTTTATAATAGTTTATTTTTACATATTTTTGTGCATTTTTCCATCTCAGTTGCTATCCCCTTGGGTTCAGAGTATTATTCTCTTTAGTAAAATCAAATACTATATGCGTGGGTGTAGTTATTACTAGAAGAATAAAATAGTTTCTATCTCCCTTAAATAAAAATTATTGATTAATAATTTAACTGAATTTGGAGAGTAAGCAGCATCTGCTGAAAGTTATCTAAGAGTTCAAAGGGGTACCAGCAGCAATATGAATGTGGTCCACAGACACTAAGATTTTCTGCTCACTGGCTGTTTTGCTGGGAAAATCTTCATTAAGGAAACCTTCTCTTCCCCTATATATATTGGGGAAAGTCACCCTTTGGGGATGGCAGAGGAGTTTGGGACTGGTGGAGAAACTTGGGGTGTATATGCATATATATGTCTTTATATGTGTTTAGAGTGGTTAACTGTTAACATGTTAAAATTATGAGATGTGTCACAGCCAAAACCAAGTCACTTTTGCTTTTCCATATATAACTTAAATTTTTTTTATAATCAACATTTCTTTTCATAATCAATATTACTTGTGTAATGCAAAGTGCCTTATAAACTAAAAAATGTATTTCTCCAAAACAGTCTTTCTCATACTTTTTTAAAATTTACAATATATTGTGTGTATATGTGTTTTTATTACATTTAAGTTTCCTTACCTACTTTTCAGATTATTCATATATATTTATGATTATGTGGCCAGCTCTCTGCCCAAAATAATAAAAGTTGCGGTAAAAATACCATTTGGGGTCTCCCAAACAATGTATTTTTAAAAGCAGGATATTAAATAGCAGAACAAAAAAAAATTTTTTTTAAAGATTTATTTATTTGCACATACAGAACTGGGGTACAGGCCAGAGGCTCAGGGGCCGTGAGAGGCTTCACCAGAGACAGAGTGGGGAGCAGAACAGGCAGATCGATGAAGTACACTGCTGAGGGGAGCAGCGGGCGGGTCAGGAGAGGTCTGCCACGCCATGTGGTCACCTCCGGGACAGGGGGATATGGAACTCATGTGGAAGCGGCTTTAGATTCTCAGTGCTGTGCTTTAACCCTCTGCGCCACCAGGGAGGGCCAGAACAAAATATTAAAAAGACTTTTTAATAAAATATTAAGAAGATATTTGTGATTACTTCTGATGATTTTGGGTTTAGCTCCAGTGACCAAGCCCCCCCAGCCCTATGAGGAGCCAATGCTCCCCTTTGGGAGTTATTATTTTAAGGGTATTCTCAGAAAGTGCTTTGTCACACAAACCAGGATCCTCCTAGGAAAAAGTCCCCTGACTTGCAGAAGCTGCATTTAGAAAATTAGAACCTCACTACCTACACTCACTGGTAATTGTGTTTTAGTCTCCCACCAACTCAATTTATTCATTATCTAGAGCAAAAATCAAAGGAAAGCAGAACGCAGATGTCAGCATTTGAATATAAGAAAAACAAGTGTGTTCCAACTATACATTCTGCAGCGTGACCTCCTGTTTCTCTAACCATAAGTCTCATTGCAAAACTGATGAGATGGCCCAGTTCTGGGGTCAAACGTTTTCCTGCTACTGTTACAATCCTTCCTATCTTGCTTCGCTGGCCTTTTATTGTATTTTCTCTCTTCACCTTATTTTTATGCTGGACCCTAATACTGGTTTCCCATCACCAACATCCCAACATCCTCACCCATTTTATATATATATATATATATATATATATATATATATATATATATACACACACACATATATATATATATAAGTTCTCTCTTCCAAAATTCAAATTATATTGTCACTGTTTCTATTACTGAACAATCACTAAAATCAAGTTGGTTTCTGTTGGGCCATAGGTTGGCATTTTTTACCCTCAAATGAAAGCATCCAGTTATATATCAACTAGAAAGCAATGTCCAGATTCCCTCCCAATTAAGCAGAGCAAAATTGCTATGCATACAAATAGAGACAATTATAAAGGAACAGCATGTCTTCCACAAATAAGCACCTACTATGTATCAATCAATTTTTGATACAGAAGTGAAAAATAATCAATATAGAAACGTTTCTTGTTCTTGTCCAATTTATGTTCTAGCTGGGGGTAGCAATAGACAAGAAAACACATTAACAAGATTATTTCAAATAGTGATGAATAGATGAGGTGGAGTTTGTATTTCATAATTTCATGTAGTGGTAACTATGGGGGCGGGCTGGTCGCAAGAGAATGGGATAGAATACCGCAATGGTAAGGGCAATGGTAAGGGAGGGTTGGGCCTGGGGCAGAACTAGCAGTATAGAGCAGATTGGAGGCAAGGCAATGGATGACTGCGGGTAAATGAATCGGTCAGACTTCAAGCTGGCCTCTGTAACTACACCTGGAGCCTTGAATGCAGACGGCATCTGGCAGTGTGGGCTTGGGGCACACATGCCTGATGGTGGACACCTGGATTGGGCATGCGGAAGTGTGCACACCTGAGGGTGGAGGCTGAGGCTATAAGGATGGCGTCCCTCAGGCAGGAAATGGCTGGGTCAGGACGGCTATGAGGGGACAAGTGACTACACAGAGGCAGGACCAGAGAGCCCGAAGAGAAAAGAATACAGATTCCACCAGAGGCTGGGAGGTCTGCAAGCTGCTGGCCCCTAGGCCCCTGGCCCCCAGCCTGCTCACTCTGCTGCTGGTTGCTGCACTACAGTGATGATAAACTCGAAGCTGAATATGACTTTTGAGGTAGGTCCAGCTTGGCGATAAGTTGGGAACTGGGTAGTTGAAGCAAAGAAAACAGCGAGTAAAAAAAAAATTTGGACATATTTCAGAAATGTAAAGCTGGTATGGGTGTGGCTTAGAGCAAGGAGAGGTGGATGGATACCAGATTGTGAAAAGCCCTGGGGTCTCAGTAGGGGAAGTTGGATCCAATTAGTTACATTGGGAAAGTTATTGGAGGCTATTAAGCGTGTGAGCAGCATAACCTGACTTTCCTTTAAGGAGTAATGTCTTATAGTTTCCAGCTGTTTCTTTAACATTTTTCAATTGCAAAATTGCAATAGATGGCACAGGAAAAATACATAAAATACATGTAAAGAATTTAACAAATAATTATGAAGCAAAGATCCTATCTCTTCCACCCAGTCAAGAAACAGAACATTCCCAGGAGCAGTACTGGCCCTTGGTCCTTCCCAGACTAGAGTTTATCTGCCCCAGACTCACCACCATCTTAACATTTAGCATATTCACTTAACTGACCTTAATTGACTGTTCAGTTTTCCTTGTCAGCAGTATATCCTTATATAACATAGTTTGTTACATGTTGTGAAAGTTCATAAAAATATTATTTGACTCTGCATTAAAAGAGTTCCTAAAAACTTCCACCCAGAATTTCCCAACAATAGTATTTCACCTGTCACAGTCAAGTAACAGCATAGCTTAATGCAATACTTTTAAAACAAATACTTTTAGATAAAATTCTTTAGCAAAATACAAAAACAGACCAACTCAGTTTTCAATCTCTTTGACATCCCTAGAAGACTTGTAAGTCCATAGAAAAACATCTCACAATATTTACAAATATTACCAAATATGCAGAATAATAAACAGAACTGAAAACTGTCAACTTAAATAAATTGGGGCAAACAAAATTAGTAAACGGTACTGAACAATAATGGGTGAGGGGGGCTCCCTGGTGGGGTTAAGTCTCAGTGCTATCATTGCAGTGGCCAGAGTTTGATTCCAGGCCAGGGAGCTGACCCACATGGCACAGCAGACCACTCCTGTCTTGCCCTTTGCTCCCCTCAGCAGTGTGTTTCAGTATCTCCTCCTGTTCTTCTCCCCACTTTGTCTCTGATGAATCTTCTACTCCCCATATCTGTGGCTGGCGCACCAGTCTATACAAACTAAATAATAAAAACTTAAAATAAAATAAAGAGTGAGGACTTGAGCCTGGGAAGCAATCCTACAAATTTTACTTCTAGAACTGTTTCCAACACAGTTTGAATTTACTTTTAGTGGGTAGGAACAGAGTCATTAAAAATACAAAAAGGTATGCTGATGAGGTCTCCCAGCAAGCCTCTGAGGTCTGAGGCCAGCAAGCCTCAGAGGGTTAATCACTTTCCTGGTTTCTAAAGAATACACTGTAGAGATGCAAATGCCAGGTCCTCATTGTTAAAATGTTCTTTATGTTTCCTTAGTCTTCAGCAGGGGCTGAATCTGGTTTACCTCCAGCAGCAGACTCTATTTAGGCTACAGGGAGAAACTTTTTTGACTTTAGGTTTATGAAGATGACTTTGCTCTCTTGCTGGGCTGGCTGTGGCAGAATGTTTGGCGGGTGGGGGGAGGGAAAATTCAGAAAGCTGACACTGTATTCACACTACTTTTACCTTTTTCTTCTCTTGGTTAACAAATAGTGGAAATGGGTCATGGCAATACATGGGTTAAGTGGCAAAATAAACATTCAGCAATTAAGAACTTCATGACTTTTCCCCAGTTTCAGAGGATAAAGGCGACTAAGTCAATTGAGTTAATTCCATTTCCCTTTGCCAGGGATATATGCATGACCACTTGATATGGCCTTGACCAATAAGATGCTTAGAAGGGAGTGTAAGTGTAACAGGTACAGGTTTCATGGACTCCGCCCCCACTCCAGATACTGGAACTACTAATCCCATCAATAACTAGAAGCACGTGGGGACATTTAGTTATTCTGTATGAATAAATACATCTTAAAAAAAAAGGTATCTGAGTAAAGATACCAGGTGGGCTCTTATCTGTTTAATCACAACAAAACATTCTTCTGTACTGGGAAGAAAAGGAATGAGAGAGATGGAAATGTAATAGGGTATCTGCAGGGAAAGGGAAGGTTCCAGTTTCTCTGCCCCACCCACGGAGGTGTGGAGCTCAAGAGGGAGGAGGAGACAGAGATAAGGAAGGAAGGCGAATCAAGTTGGAGACCTGGAGGAGGCACATGAAATGGAGACATGCAAAGAAGCTGAGGTTACTTCTTGGCCTTGGTCTTGTACCAGGGACTTGGGGAACATGAAAGGAGACGCTTGAAACAGACATTGGTGAGAAACCCTTGGGGAGGCTAATTAATGGCAGCCTTTATCTTGATTTTGCTTTTCTCCTTCCAGACTTGCCTGCCCCCTTCTGCCCCTTTTCTGTGGGTCCCCACCAGAAGGGGCCTTAGAAGGGGCAGGCTTTGGGGACCCAGTGATCATGCTTTGAGTCAACCCAGTTTGGTTGGGCACTTACCCATGAGAGGTAACTTTGGGCATTTCGCATTTCATGGGAAACTATTTTATGAATATCTGTTTTTCTGCTTCTCTCTTTATTACATGCTAATTGTATTAAAGTTCTTTTCTATTACAGGTCTTATTAACTAGAGTTTTGTCTTTATGCAGCAGGTGACAGAACCCACTTAGAGCAGATAAGTTTGGGGGCCCAGGGCTACCCCTCCTATTCTGTAACAGGAGCTGGAGAAAGAAAGTGTAAAGGGGGGGAGGGCAGGAAAAGGGGAAGTTCCAGTTTCCCTGCCCCACCCAGAAGGAGGGTGGAGCTAAGCAGAAAAGAGAAGGAATCTGAGAAGGAAGCGGGATGGAGAGCCAGGAGGCCTGAGGAAGCTACATGGAGCAGGGAGTATGTGATGAAGTAACCTTGCTTGTTTCTTGGCCCTGTGCAGGTTGAAACAGATGTGGGTGAGAGACCCATGGGGAGGGTGACTATGGCAGCTTTTATCTTAATTTTGATTTTGCTCTTTTTCTCTCAGACTTGTCTGGCCCTTTTCTATGGGTCCCGGCCAGAAGGCGCTTTAGTCTTGTATCAGGTTTTCAGGCCTTGCTTTGGGCCAGTCCCTTTTGGGTGGACTTTTGCCCAGAAGGGGATGGGTAACTTCAGGTGTTTGATTTGGAAATTATATTCTTTGTCTTCCATATTGTAAACTCACTGTATTAAAGTTCCTTTTCATTAAAGTCATATCTTTTGTCTTGATGTGGCAGATGGCAGAACCCATTTGGAGCAGGCAGGTTTGGGGGTTCAGTGGTGCCCCTCACCCTGCCCTGTAACAAAAGGAAAGAAGAGTGAGAGCCAGAATGACCTAAGGCTGATTTCTAGCGTTTCCTGTCAAGCCCCACAGAGGGAAGTATAGGAGCAAGGGCTGCTGAACAAAACATTTTTTCCCAGAGACAAGGCCTAGAAGAATCAGGAGAGAACTGAAGGGTTCACTACTGTAAAGGATGGTACATTCTTAGCAATCAGTTGAAAAAAGACCAGACACCAGATAGTGTCTCCCCCTCACACTCTGCACACAATAGCACTCCACAAACCTGAGATTATGGGTATGGAAAGGATAAGGACAAAGGTTAAGTGAATTGTCTACTTCTAGAACTGTATAGAGTTCAGATAAAAATTTAGCTGCATCAGAATTCATCTCTCCCCTGAGATAATTTGTGGGATATAAAATACCCACAACACAACTTCCAACGATTGATTTATTCAGGGTAGCTTAACACATTGACAGAACTTTAATAAGATAGTCTCAAGGGACATTGAAACTCAGAGTATGATGCTCTTTAAACCTCACCATCCAGTTTCCCTGAATCTATAATGTAGGTGTGCTGACTCTCAGGCTACGAGATATTACTTTGAATATAAAAATTATGCCAGTTATGGCAGCCTTGATAATTCAAGTTATGTAGTAAAATCTAATATGAATGTTTATGATGCAGCAAAACACACAGGTCTTTCACCTTTTTTTTGCTATAAAAGATCTAGAAGTGTAGAATCTCATCTTCTCCAAATGGGTCTTAGCAGGGAACTAAAGCGATGATTATGTGCCTGTGTGTTGTAACATTAAAATGCTAATGAATCAGCTTAGTTTGGGTACACATCTTTATATGCTGAACTAATTTCATGACCTCCACATCATCCTTGGCTATCTATAACTGTGAGTGTGGGAATGAAGAGCCATAAACATAAAATAAACCATGATGGCTGTTAGGATTGTGATAATACTTTGTTTCCAAATATTCTGGCCATGTGTTCAGAGAACATAATCAGCTCTCTAATTTTAAGATTTAATTAGCTAAGTTAAGGCAAACTGTTGATTCTGAACTGCTACAGCTGAATGAATCGATCCATATGTTCTCTGTCACTGAAATAGGAGCATATAAACAGATTTGTCTGGCAGGGGCAGAACTCACAGATGACTGATACATGAATTCTGTCAGTTGTACATTATCATAATTGGCAATCACTGGGGGAAACATTGACATCCGTAAGTTTTGAACCCTTGAAAAGAGAGATTCGGTAACTCGTTAACTCCTCTGATAACTGTTTGAGCAGTGGAGGAAGCTTCCAGACCAGATAGATTTTTTAATTGGGCCTGCTGCATAGACAAAGAATAAATGAAAGCATTTCCTAGGAACATATCCAAAGCAAATGACTGTAGATGTGTGTGGTTCCTTATTCTGAGCAGAGATTGTGTGTATTGATATGAGTGAAAGTCATGAACCAAGGGAGAAAAATGTTCTGTTAGCCTAGGAATATGGGGTTTATTGACATCCTGCATGGGGACTGTGCCTTCTGTCTTGATCTGCCCTGAATCAGGACACTTCCACAATGTGGGGAGTGGGGGAGGGGGAGGAGGGACTGGGTGACTGGCAGACAAATGGCAGTGGCACTCACAGAGCCTAAATTCCTAAGTCATCAGTGCCAGCACTGAGCTCAGGAGCTCATTCTCCAGAGCTCATTCTCCAATTGTTCGGGAGCCCAAAATAGCTACCTCCTTCCCTTACATGTTTGTGCCACAGCCCGACAGCAGAACTGCCTGTTTTGTTTCAGTGGGCCCCTTCGCCTTGTCCAGTTATCAGAGGTCCCACTTACTCTGTTGCAACCACTGTGTCTGTCTCTGATGACTGAGTTATCATGTTGGACTGGCAATTTATATACTGCAGGAAGAAATGTTCCCCTTGTAATCAGCAAGCTTTTCTGAGGATTTCCCAGGTACCAGCCCAGCACAAGTCACAGGAGATATGTTGGTGTATATGGTGCACTAGATTGTGTTCCCAACTGAACAGAAAAGGGTGATGGATACAGATAAGTCACAGCATGTTGAAGCTCACGCTATAAATAGAAACACAGTGTTTTGTTGGTTCCATAAATAGACTGGTGAACTTTGCATTGGGGAATAAGAAAGGCTTTGTGGAAGAGTTGACTTTTTTTTTTTAGATTTATTATTTATTTATTTACACATATAAGAATTGGGGTACAAGCCAGATATGAGGGGGTGAGAGATTTTACCAGAAACAGAGTGGAGAGCAGAACGGGCAGATGTGCTGAAATACACTGCTGAGCGGAGCAGCAAGTGGGTCTGGAGAGGTCTGCCATGCCATGTGGACCACTTCCCTGGTTGGGGGTTGAACTTTTGCTGCAGTGGCTGTGGAAAGCTTCATAGTGCTGCACTTTAAACCACTGAGCCACCAGGGAGGGTCTAAGAGTTGACTTTTTAAGTGGGTTTGAGGAGTGTGTTTTTTTTTTGAGAGACGTTAAAGAGATGCGTTCTGGCTAGTTTTCAATCATAAAAACCCAAAGTCATGGGGCATTCTGGGAAGGGAGAGGCAATCTGTAGGTTACCTGCCAGGTAGGCAGGTGTGAATGTGAGAAGGAAAAGGGTTCGGATTGGGTGTCAAGAACAAGGATCATGAAGAAATCTGGAGCTAGAACCAACCTGCCACAGGTCTTGTATGTCAGGCTATGAGGTCAGTTATTGTCCCCACAAGTAACAGGAAGCCAATAATTCTTTATCATGGATTTTTAACTTATCTACATAGTCAAGTATGGAATCTTAATTATTTAGACTAAGTCCTAATTAACAGACTTCAAACATGTTCTTATGACAAACCATTTGGGCACAACATATATATTCTATTCATATTTAAGCTGCTTATTTAATTTAGTTTGTTATGTACTTTTTAAAAATAACCTTGGTTTTCAGCATTGTATAGCCTTACAGGTATGAATAGGATCATACCACACCCACAGCCAAGGCACCATAGTCTTCCACCCTAGACAATTTGGCCTCCTGGTAACCTCAGTTCTGCAGTCAGATTCCAAGGACTTGTTTTGTGTTTCTTTGTTTTGTTTCTTTATATCCCACATATGAGTGCAATTATTCTGCACTTGTTCTTTTTTCCTTCTGGCTTATTTCACTTTGCATGATCCCTTCTAGTTTCATTCATATTGTGGCAAATGACGAGATTCCATATTCTGTTTCAGAGTTGATACCCCGTTGTGTACAGCTCCCACATCTTCTCTGTCCATTCATCTGTCATTGGTTACTTATGTTGTTTCTGTAACTCATTGTAAATAGTGCTGCTATGAACAGAGTGCACATATCCTGTTGAATCAATATATGTATATAAGTTTTAAAAATAGATTTATTTACACATACAGAACCAAAGTACAGGCCAGAGATACAGGGGCAGTGAGAGGCTTCACCAGAGACAGAGTGGGGAGCAGAACAGGCAGATCGACGAAGTACACTGCTGAGGGGAGCAGTGGGCAAGACAGGAGATGTCTGCCACACCATGTGGGTCACCTCCCTGGCCAGGGATTGAACTCCTGCTGAAGAGGTTACCGCCAACTTTGGCAGTGCTGCACTTTAACCCATTGCGCCACCAGGGATGGCTCTAATATTCTATATTTTTTGGTAGAAACTTAGGAGTGGAATCACTGGATCATATGTCCTATCTATGTTTAATGTTTTGAAGACAGCCCATCCAGCCCATACTGTTCGTGTGCTAGAGTTCCTTCTTCGCCACATTTTTGCCAGGACTTGCTATTTCTTGGCTTTTTGATAATAGTCATTCTCAAAAGAGTGAGATAAAGTCTCAGATTTTGATTTGCATTTTCTTGATAAGAACGAATGATAATATTTTCATGTCCTATAAGTCTTCTTTGGGGAAGTGTCTATTTAGCTCATGTGTCATTTTTTATGGGGTTGTTTTCTTGTTGAGTGGCATAAGTTATTAGTAGATACTGGATGTTAGCCTCCTGTTGAGTATATGATATGCAAATAGTTTTCCCATTTTGTGGGTTGCCTAAGTTTTAATAGTAGTTTCACTCACTGTACACGATTTAGAGTATGATATAGTCCCATTTGTTTATTTTGGCTTTTGCTTCCTTTGCCATAATTCAACAACTATTTATAAAAATGACAGAAATGAGGTTAGATTAGCTTTAGGTAGTAAATTCATACTGTGTTGCAGACAGTAAGCCAAGTGAAGAGATATTAATGGTGTGGAGACCGTACAGTCTGAAACTAAGGAAATGGTCTTGAGAATAGAGAAACCAGCGAACCAAAAGAAAAAGCTGGTACAGGTCATTATAGAAAAATGTATGTACAAAAAGAGACATACCTGGGAAGGACACCACTGAAGACCTCACTAGAGGTACTGAGCAGAAATAAAATGGAAGGGTTTTACCCATCTTAGGGCTGTGTGATTCTGCTTTGCAACCCCAGTCTCAAGTCAACAGTCTCAACTAAGTTTCATGTTTGGATTTCTCCAGTTGCCTTTCTACATTTTATGCATCTATGTAAATTAGGAGGAATAATTACCTACAAGTAAAGATAAAGTGAAACCTTTCCTATACTGCCCAAAATAGTTTCCTAGTGTTAGGAGGGAAGGATGTCCTGAAGGAACTCTACAGATACAGGTTTGATGGGCTCCACCCCCATCCCACGCATCATTACTATAAATTTCAGCAACAGTCAAGAGAAGCACCCTGGGACCTGAGGGTGGAGTTAAGCAGTGATGTTTGGATATAAAACCAGACTTTTGTTAGTGGTCTTTGGGGGCTCTCTTGGCCTCATGGCTCATGGCTTGTCTCCTGGCTTTTTGCCAGCTTTCAGCGTGCTGTTGGGGTTCCAGGTCAGCGGAACTGGTAGGAATCATTAACCAATTTATCTTTCTCTCTTTCCCTCAGTTATTCCCTTTCTCTTATCAATAAACCTATTATTAACCTTTTTGTGTGTGCCTGCAGTTGAATCTTAAGCACATGGATGAGGACCCACAGTCAGGCAATCCAACTCACACTGAGGTGCCCTATAACATTAAGACTACCTTCTCAATCTTAGGAAACCAGAGGGAAAGCTTTACAGTTGTTGGATTAAGAAAGTCTAGAGGTGGGCCCTCCCTGGTGGCGCAGC
>NW_004567127.1:13884758-13885438 GCF_000260355.1 Condylura cristata | reverse complement strand
TTTTTTTTTTTTTTTACCAAAGGAACTTACTGGCTATGTTTCCTTAGCTTTGTTAAAGGTTTTCCAAGTGCATGTCAGCAAATGTCTGTATTAGTCATCTTCCCAACAGATGCTCAATTCCTGATGAGCATAATCTCTCCATAGCACCCACCCCAATGCTGAGCTGGTGTAGACTTTGATATTCAACATGTGTTTGAATCCCATCTCTCACTAGTGTGTGTCTTTGGAAGATTTTCTTAAACTCTGTTCTTCATATATTTGCTGTGATTTATAAAAAACTGTCAGTGTACATAGAACACCTACATAGTGCTTTGTACTGAAAAACAATAAAACATCAACATTACCAGTTCATACAGATGACAATGCCTACCCTACAAGGGTTTAGGACTTATTGAGAAAATTTACTTAAATTTATAGTACAATATATTTAGAAAAATTAGTGGATATTTTTTAAACAAGTTTCAGCTTTGGATATAAAGATATATTATTTATGCATATAAGAGCTGGGGTGCAGGCTAGAGGTGTGGGAGGTAGGTGGATTCATCAGAGACAGAGTGGAGAACAGAACAGGCAGATTGACTGAAATACACTGCTGAGGGGAGCAGTGGGCAAGACAGGAGATGTCTGCCACACCATGTGGGTCACCTCCCTGGCCAGGGATTGAACTCCTGCTGAAGAGG
>NW_004567127.1:13800183-13884658 GCF_000260355.1 Condylura cristata | reverse complement strand
CAGAGTGGAGAACAGAACAGGCAGATTGACTGAAATACACTGCTGAGGGGAGCAGCAAGCATGTCAGGAGAGAACTGCTTTGTCGTGGAGGTCCTGTCCCTGACCAGGGATCAAATTTGTGCTACAGTTGTTATGGTAGCATTATAGTGTTGTGACTTAACCCCTTGTGCCACTAGGGAGATCCTAAAGATGTATCCTTAACTGATGTTTGTCTCCACTGCTGTGCTGAGTGTGATGAGTTGAAGTGAATTCGAGAATTGTAGGAGAGTTCACTTCAAGGAATCAACATATTTTAAACATTATTTTTAGGCCTTCCTCAGTTATCTTGTACATAGAGCTCTACTAGAAAGCTCTCTGAGAAGCATGTTCTTAGCAGTGTAGTTGGTGCTGATGCATACCGATATTAAAAAGAATCTTCATGGGAGTTTGAGCCAAATAAAGATTGTAAAATTGGAAGCAAGTTGTCCAACAATCTCTGTGATCAGATTGGTACCACCCAGAGGCATGTCCTCTTGTTACATCCCACTGGTAATCTACAACTTGACTTCTCTTTATGGATAGACATTAGTGAAAATAGGTTAGAAAGACCTGGCATAACAATTAACCTCAACAGCTCTGGACTTAAAACTGCAAAGGCTTATTCCTCACTTGTGTTTTGTGTCCATTTGCCAGTAGTAGGGCAAAGGTAGGGGATTCAATTCACCCCAGTTATTTGGGGACAAAGGCTCTTGGAACAACCATTACCTTTATCTTAAAAGTGTTGGTTATCACAAAAGAAGACATGGATGGAAGTCCTTACCCTGAAAATTAACCCAGAAATAGCACATGTCATTTTACCATCACATACCTCTGAAGAAGTATGGACTTGTACCTTTAAATCATGTGTAGAGTGGTAAATAAATATTACCTCAATTTAAAAAAAAAATGTGTCAATAAATTTAAATAAGATGCAAAAGTCCTGGAATTCAGAAAAACAAGCTAGTCAAGTCAACTCTTCTATGACATTTTCCTGATCTTGTGCCAGATCTGCCCTAGGTAGTAGTTGATAATCACAGGTGTGGAGACCTGTCTTGAACAGACCTTGAAGCTTAACTCCTGAGATGATGCCTCAAGATGTGTGCAAGCTCTCATCTTTAAGCTAACAAAAATTTGACCACTGAGTTACTAATAATGCAATGGTGCTCTGCAGGGTTAGGACAGCTGTGAAACTGGAGTATTTGTTGATATCTCAAACTCCAGTTGCCTACCCCAGAGCATTGGGAAGATCTAGTAAAATGTACTCTGGTGAAATTATTTGTCAAGCTGTATTTTTATCTGACCATATTTATAATTTAAGATTCTTTCCCTGAACTAACACTTAAGCCCCTGTAGATTGTAACAACCAAGTCACTATTAGAATTATAATATATGAAAATCAGCTAATTTCTCTGTAAAATAATGTCATGGTTTTAGCAGGATCTGAAAACCTAGATAGCAAATATACATTCTATAGAAATAGTATCCTTATCTGTTTTGAAAGCACATGGATGGGGAATAAATATAACCAAGGTCAAGGTCTGCAGTGTTCGCTAGGGAACAGGAGAAAACAAATAAATATAGACCACACAGGAAAATAAAGTGAAAAGAGGAACAGAAGGAAGGAAATATATTCAAGAATGTAATTACCACTGATATGGTGATGACAACTGAAAAACAAGAAAGTGTGACCCATTGAATATAAGATTGAAGTCATGTGTAATTGTCAAAAAGAACAAAACAAAACTCAAGGAACTTACTGTTGTACCTTAGAAACAGGAATAGGTTATAACTGTTCATAAAAATAGGCTTGGAATAAGTCAATAACTAATACTTACTGAATCAATTTTGAAATGAATGTGTTGAAATTTGTTAATAATCTTCTATGTGAAACAAGTTAAAAAATTATTTGTAGCAAATTTGATGGGGAAAGGTACCTCTTTGTAACATACTGAACACTAGTTAAATAAACAAAAAAGAATGATCGAATATGCTAAATCAGGGTGATACAAAACAAACTGGAAAGTATACCAAATAGATTTCAAATGTGCAATACATTATGGAGGAAATTTAGAATCCAAGGTAAAATATATGATAAATTTTGAGGTTGCTAGGTTGATTTCAAAGAAATTTACTATTTTAATATCAGATTGTGTATCTTTTAGTAATTCCATTAACAATGCAGTGAACAATGTATAAAAACAATTAATTTAAAAGAGGAAATCAGTACTTTATGTTCTATGCTTTTATATTTTGATAGTGTTTTCATCTGATTGTCTTTAGATTCATTTATTTGTGCATACAGAACTGGGGTAAAGGTCAGAGGCTCAGGGGCGGTGAGAGGCTTCACCAGAGACAGAGCTGGGAGCAGAACAGGCAGATCGACGAAGCACACTGCTGAGAGGAGCAGTGGGTGGGTCAGGAGATGTCTGCCACACCATGTGGTCACCTCCAGGGCAAGCGGGAATCGAACTCATGCAGCAGTGGCTTTAGATTCTCAGTGCTGTGCTTTAACCCACTGCGCCACCAGAGAGGGCCCATCTTATTGTCTTTATAACACGCGTTTTTGTAAATGAGGTGCAAAAGTTAAGCCCTCCTGGGATTTTGGTCATGACTCACATCCTGCGATTTCAAAATATGTTTTATAGGGCTCTCCTTTGAAGGACCAGCTGCATTGAACATGAAAATTCAGTCAAAATGTATTCAGTCAATATTAGTTATTGACATTCCAAACCTGTTTTTATGTACAGTCAGAACCGATTCCTATTTCTAATGTAGAACAGTAAAAACTCCAAGTTCCTTGGCGTTTTGGTCATTTTTCTTTTTGATAATTACATATACCTTTATCGGAGATCGCTTAGGACAAGACACCACAAGTCCCAGTTTATATCTGGCACACGGAGCAGCTCTCCAGTTGTGACCTTTGCTTCTCGCTCACCTCTGATTAAATTCCCCTTAAAATCCTCCCTGAAGTAGCCTTCTGTTCAAACTGAGTTACTTAAAAGTCTAATCAAGTCATAATGTTTGCTAAAATTTCTAAACAAGCGTTCATTTTTATGATCACCTGCTGTCATAGTATGCAAAACTGGATTCTATAAAGGATAAGTCTTGGGTTTTTAGAAGTGACAATATCATCAGTCTGATCCAGTCCTACTCCCTTACCCAGCTCACAGAATATCAAGGGCCTAGACATTTAAGAGACCTGGTGGATGCTATATAAATCTAGACAAGAAGGGAGCTTACAGAGGTTTTAAGGGATGAAGGGAACTAACCCACAACCACAGTTTCATGCATATTGGATTCGGACCAACAGATTAAAGAGAGGGAGTCTAAGAGACTGTGGATGTTCATAAAGATGCCTTTGCTATTTTTAGAAACGGAAATAGGCATTTTTAATAATATAAGGCCAATTGCACCAATCCGCCTGTTCTAAATTAACAAGAGAATTCTTTTGAGCAATCCTTAATCCCTGTGCCACAAAAACTGCCTTATCTCACATTGTTCTTCATTCCAGTGTCTTTCCTTATCTCTTCTCAGTTCTCACTTTCTTTCTTTTCCCTTTCACCCTTTGTCCTAGTCTCTCTCCTTTCTCCTCCCTCTCTTTACAAAGCACAAATGTTTTTCCTCATTTGGTTTTGAGGACGTTGTATAGTGTCTTTGTAGGAAGTGACATGTGGCAGCTGGTTGCTTAGTCCTGCCCACAGCCTCCCCCTTACCCCACCACAACTGGGGGTTTGGGGACTTTCTCACGCAGAGGGTGAACCCAGTTGTCAACAGCTCTCAAAAAGCGTGTCCTTGTCAAGTCTGACATGCTGCTATTCCTGGACGGTATTTTCGGGATTAACAGGATACATTTGAACACATGTAAGTTCACAAGATAAGCATTCCGTTTGAGAGAATATCTACATTCAGCATTGTCTGGACCTGAATTCTAAATATTGTTTTTGCCTTTTCTTGTTTTACCTGCATATTTTCTCTCTGCCTATGATGAGGACAGTTTCTGTCTGTTTTCTTAATTCAAGTAGAATATTTGGAAAGCCCATTTCCATGGAAAGGCAATGTAGTGTAGTGTATTGTAGTGGTGCAGAGTATGGATTCTGGAGTCGAAGTTCCTAAGTTCAAGTCCTGGTTCTGGCACTTCAGTGTGTAACCTCAGGCAAAATACCTTAATAATAGCTATTTTGTACAGCTGAGGGAGAGTTATGTGAGTTAATTTATATAAGGTTTTAAAACAACACACAAGGGAACATGGTAAGCAAGTCCACTCTACACTGTTCACGATGACACTATGAGTATAGTTGAGGAAGTTAAAGGACTAATTTGGAACAGCAATAAGGCTGTGCCTCAGGAAAGTATTATTTTAATGTAAACCCAGTAACCTGCATTGAATGGGAAAGGCTAAGACTTCATATATAACTTGGAAAACGAAGCAGAGCCTGCAGTGCTTTGTATGGACCTGGTTCTGGAGCTGGGCATGGGTGTTAGGGGTGAAGCAGACTATTTCAAAAAGTTGTAGAACATGTGACAAAAGCATCTGCAAGTGTTTATGAGAGGCAAAGGCAGTTCTGGAATTAAAATAGAACATCTAAGTGAGACTGGGCTGTTGAAGAATAGACTGACAGGGGAACCTCTTCATCTAAGGAAATTTATTCTAAAGAAGTAACATTTAAGCTGTGATTGTAAGGATGAATAGCACTGAGAACAATAAAAATGGCTCCAATTAGAAAGAGCACCAAATAAAAAGGGCTTAAAATGAAGGGGTGGAACTAACAAGGAGCACAGTGAGAAAGAGAAGTGGGAGAAGAAAGACTGGAAAGCAGAGGCCACCTAGGAGAGGTTAACTCCCACAACCACCATCTTATAGGTAGGAAAAGCAGTATGTTTGCTGCTTAATCTCAGTTCCTCAAGAAGTTTCCTGGCTTCACTTTTCAGATTGTTGCCCCTGGTAAAACTAAAAGCAGCATTGCCAGAGAGATGGACAGAGGACAGAATGGAGGAGAGTGGAAATTTCTGCAAACAGTTTGTTCTTTATCCCAAGAACAATGAGCAGTCATTCAGGTGTCTTAAGCAGGAAGATGAAATAGTCAGATTTTCACTTTCGCATCACTTAGTGTCATTGAAGAAGATGCGTCAGAAAGTATATACCACCAATTATCAGACGATGATGGAACTGAAGAAAAGTAGATGGAGTAAGTGAATTCTGAAGGTTAAAAAAAATAATAATTGGGCATGGAATATAAATGTATAGATAATTTTTAAGTGTTTTCTGCAGTTCCTTTAAAATAAAGACATGCTTTATGAGATTATTACTCAATAAACCTTTTGAGTGCTGAATAAGTCTCAGGGCATGGTTCTACCATAAAACACAGGTATGGGCCCTCCCTGGTAGCTCAGTGGGTTAGCACACAGCACTGCAAGCTAGTTGCAACAACTTCAGTGCAAATTCAATTCCTGGCCCCGGAGGTGACCCACATGGTGTAGCAGAACTCTCTTGACCAGCCTGCTGCTCCTCTCAGCAGTGTACTTTGTCAGTCTGTCTGTTCTGCTCCCCACTCTGTCTCTGGTGAATCCTTTCACCACCCCTGCACCTCTGGCCTGAACCCCAGTTCTGTAAGCATAAGTAAATAAATCTTTAAAAAAAGAAAAAAAAAAACAGGTATAATGTTAGCCAGACTTAAGAGTAATACCTATTGACGTATGTGGAGTATCATGAAATCAACATCAGGCATATGGATCACCAAGGAATAGCTAAGGAATTCCATAACCTAGGGATAGAAGAAAACAGTACAAAAGCAATTAGACTACACTACCAATTTAACTAAGGAATAGAGTGGCACGCAACAGATGGATTCCAGATGACTTGCTGCACAGTTATTCCAACAATAAAGTAGGCCTTTAAAAAAAAAGTTTCTAAAAAGGACAATGACTTCAGTTTTGGTCTTATTAGTACCTGGATCTAAACACAATGAGTTGGTATACTGAGGAACTGATTAATGACTGATTTCCACTTGGAATACCTTTCATTTTAGTGAGCAAGGCAGCAAAATTTTATTTGGTGAAGACTACCAGGTTAAAATTTAATTTTAATAAGGAAGATTTAAATAAATGTCTCAACATCTGACTATAAAATGGAAATAAAGATTTCCAAAAATAAACCTAGCTCAATATATCGGTCTTTCATGAGGTTATAAAGGAGACACTGATTTTTTCCAGTTGCTTCTATTGCTCAAAGGGGCATGTTGACTCCAAGTGGCTAAATGTTCTTTTCACCAGATGAGGCTGCAGAAGCTTGACTTTGGACTGATTGGGTAATTGACAGCAACCTTAGTTACTGTAATGTGTAGGAGTCAACATATGGCTCGACCTCCGCCAACATACTGCATCATTCACAAATCCACTGTGGAAGCACAAGAAGTGGCTAATGACAGAAGAATGGTGTCAACTGGCTGAGCAATTTTGTTACTTTGGTTATTTAGTGCCTCTTCCATAATAGATGATCTCTGTTGAGTGTTCATATGTGATACAAAGATCTTCATCTTTTGTACGTACTTTATGTCATTCACTTGCCTCTTCTCCATACTTTCTCATCCCTGATGTTCAAGTGCAGTAGACCTTTAAACTTTGCAGGGATTAGAGCTTCTGACAACCCCCCCCTTCCCATGCCTCAAAAATCTACATATAATTTATAGTTAACTCTCCATATCCACATCCAAGGTTGATTAATTACCTGAGTACAACACCTGTAGATAGAAAAAAATTCTACATATAGATATTTCCTATATATTTTATAATATACTATAAGATATATAGTATTTACAATTCAAACTGTTGTTATTCAAGGGCCAACTATACTCCTTTTTGTCGCTTACTTAAACAGGCAAATCATTCACTATTACCACACATCTATGTATATTTCATTTGGGGACAGTTCTACATAAAGAAATGAATTCACTCCATGATATTCTAGCAGGATTTTCCCCCACTGCTGAATTTTGAGGCCATCCTTCAAGAGGACCAAAGTGCAGGACCAGTCCTCCTGAAGTTCTCACATATTGGGCCAACCCATCTATAAACCAAACTCAGTCTTCTTCCCATCCATCATTTTCTTATAAAAGGGCCACTCCTGCTCCATATCCCACTCCCATGTTAGGTATAAGGGAAAGATGACTTGTGCAACACTAGTGGAATGTAAGCCTTGAACACTTATTCATGTAGATCACTTGTGCCTTCTGACCCACGTTCATGCCAGCTTCCAGATATTCCATTTCCATCTTATAGTAAATTGCTGCTGAGTCCATTTGATATCACCAATTTCATGTGTCGGAAAAAATTCAACATATGATAAGCAGCTCTGCCTCACGGTCAGATCTATCTCTACTAGTGAGCCTAGTAGAATTCTGGAAACTATTTCTGAATCTTAGGAAATTCCTCTGCTTGTGGCTTGATTTTGCTATGATCCCTAGGGCAGTACATTAAGATTTTCTAAGCTTCATTGAAACAACCTACCGAAATAGCCAGAAGGAATATTTTTAAAAGTCATGAATTATTTTATTAGGGTCAAACACGGGCTTCATATTTTATACTTGCTAAATACAGGCCATTTTTCCATTAGTAGTGTGTTAGTGCTTGAATATTCTTAGCTAACATTGAATTTAGATTTCTGGATAATTAAGCTCATTTGACACAGTTGTCTAACATTATCTTTCTGTCTTACCTCTTCCAATGACCACTTTCCAATATCCCAGGAACTACCACCACCATGGCCATCACCATTGAACATATTTGCTAATATAGATAGAGTTATCTGGTTTTATCCTGATTTTCTGCTGTAGAGGTTAGAACTTGATTTACCATTTTGTATTTAGCATAGTAATTGTCACGACAATTTGATGTTACTGGTTATGTGGTGTTCTTTTCTTTGCATATGTCTATGGTATGATGGTTGCTATAGCAACAGAATAAGGAGCAGAAACCACAGATTTTTAAGTGATTGCTGATGCTTATGAAAAGGACTTATGGAGCAAACTTTCAGAAAAGAGCTCATAGTTTTAATTATTTAAATTGTTGGGTATTTGAAGGAATATAGCCTGTAACTCTATTCCAGAAATGTGAAGGCAGTAATCAGTCTGTCACTAAGGGTTGAGCATCCTTAGCTCTATTCTAGGCTTATAATTTCAGTTATTTTGTACAATTTGATGGAATCCCAGTGATTCAGAGCTGACTGATCCCTGTTCATGTGGGGTAGTCAAGATCTCCCTAACTGTTCTTTGAGGATTCCAACAGAATAAAATGAGAAGAATTTTATTGTAAGTAGGTTTCACAAAATGATGATTCTTCTAGTAAAGTAGGAACACATAAAACTTTTAAAATCACCACATAAAAGTCCATTTCTTATTTTACAATGAGTCAGATTCTAATCTGTGCCAATTTCCCCAGGCACAGGTTGGAGTTTGAAAAGATGCATAGCACTTATATATTTCGAGAAAAACTGATTTCTTTAAGGAAATAAATGGACACTGGACATTGAAATATTAAGATCATTCATACAAGGCAGGTCACTTGATTGTCTTAGGGAGACTTTCTGACCTTTTATATCACTGAAATTTCATATTCATTTCTAGATTTTTATTCTCAACTACCTAAATAGGGGTATGGGCTTGCTCAACATCATTAAGTGTGTTACATACTTAGATATCTTGTTTTAATCAGCAATATCCTAGTTCTAAAATTAATATTAGTAGGTGATCTTATGCCTCTCAGAAATACTACAGGGACATAACAAAACATTTTTGGTGACTGCCAGTAGAAAAACTATGCAGTCTTTATCTTATATCTTTTATAGCAATTGGCAAATGCAAAGAGAAAGAGAAGTTGTTGATTTTCAACTCTATCAGATTTTTTTTTAAAGATTTATTTATTTATTCATACAGAACTGGGGTACAGACCAGAGATGCGGAGGGTGAGAGGTTCACCAGAGACAGAGCGGGGAGCAAAACAGGCAGATCGACGAAGTACACTGCTGAGGGGAGCAGCGGGCGGGTCAGGAGAGGTCTGCTGTGCCATGTGGGTCACCTCTGGGGCAGGCGGGGATCGAACTCATGCGAAAGTGGCTTAAGCTTCCTTGTGCTGTGTTTTAACCCGCTGCACCACCAGGGAGGGCCATCAACTCTATCAGATTTTTTGTTAAAATATCATATCAAAATTGGTACTCTCTCTGGTGGCGTAGTGGGTTGGAGTGCTACACTGCAAAGCTAAGCCAAGCCGGGGCCACTTCAGTGTGAGCTGGATCCCCACCAGGGAGGTGATCCACATGGCACGGCAGACCTCTCCTGTCCCGCCTGCTGCTCCCCTCAGCAATGTACTTTGCTGATTTGCCTGTTCTGCTCCCCCACTCTGTTTCTGGTGAATCCTCTCATGGTACCTACACCTCTGGCCTGTACCCCAGATCTGTATGTATAAATAAATAAAATCTTTAAGAATAAATAAATAAGATATCAAAATCACCCTAGTTATGTTAGCATCTAGTAGTTTCTCATAACTATAGGAGAACTTCCATGTGCTGGTAGATATGAGTTATAGTTTATGGATAGCTAAATAATGAGACATTATTTTATGATGACATTGATAGGCTAAAATAAAATATAGTGTCTAACATAACTGAGCATATAACTGATTGTAGTTAGTTACCTTTTAGTGAGCTGATTGATAAAGTAAATCACCAAATAACAATATCTAAAACATTCTTAGCTGGAGTCTTATTTTTTAGAACTTCAAGCACTAAAGAAAAATCTTTAATTTCTTTAGAGTCCAAAGTCCTATGGAGCAATGGAATGCTATATACTTAGAGAAAATTAGATGTTTAAGCAGGAGAATGACATGATCAGCTATATATTTGTGAAGGCAATGTAGAGAGGCGGGTAAAAGCAGAATAAGCAGGTAAAACTCTGTATAGTTTGCAAGAGACCCCAAACTAAGAGATGGAAGTGACCTTGCAGAGGACATTGGCATAGATTGTTGTCTATCCTCCCAATTATTCAGGAAATAGGGAAAATAGAAGAATAATTAAAGTTAAAAAGCTATTCCTTGAGGGAAAGTTACTATAAATTATGATAAGCCCATACAGATTTATGGATATGCTAAGCTGGATATTCAAGAATAATCAGTGTCTGAAATGATTAAAGATACAGGTTTGTTGATTGTGATTTCTAAGATGACATCAACATTTAGTATTTTCTGTGTCCTTGATACAGGAACTTACTTCTTACATAAGTTAGAGCAATTATTATGGGTGTGGCTATGGGCATCAAAGGTTATAGCTCCTTTAGCTGTTAGATCTGGGTATCCAATCTGGCCTTGGTCCTTGATTATTATGAAGGATCACTGTAGGTCCATTCCCACATCCATATTCTTGTATCTCCTCAGCCTCCAATGGAAAGCAGCCCAACAGAATTCAGTAGAGAATTCTCTGTTCAAAAAATTGAGCTGTTGATAAATGAGTGGATAGGCCTGGACCCAAAGTTCATTGACACTAGCAGGTGCCCAACAGTATATTTCTAAGAGAAGATTTGACACATAATGCTCCTTCATGCCAAACTGTAGGGGCTTCACACAGAAATTTTTAGCAAAGTTCCTGAGCATCTCTCCTGAAAATTATACTCACCACACATTATTTTGCTTGTAACTTCAGAGTCTACATGGCGTCCCAGAAACTTCCCTTCCACCAATGGATTTGGTTTGGGAGTGTGAACCCTTGCATTTCTGCAACATAGAATGACTTTGTTTTATTGCTTATGCCCTGAAAACACCACTTTTCATTTCAATATTCTTTGCTTTTTATCTTGTGTCTACTTTGATTTATGCTTGACATCAATTTTGCACAATGCTACCATCGTTGTAATAATAGATCAATGGGAGGACATTACAGAACCTTCCTCCTGGCTCACTGTGCCCAGTCGGCTAGTGGTACATTAGCCTGCAGCAATAATAGCTCAGCACCCTGGCACTCGGAGCTAGAATTCATCTTAAAACTAATTACCCCATTACAAAGGAATAGATGAATGTAAAAACAACAACAGCAGACATGCTGAGCACCCCCGATGCTGCAGCAAAGGAGGGCAGAGAAGTGAACAGAGAAAATTGCTAAAGATAGCAAGCAGCTATTTAACAATAAGGGATGGACAAGATTTTTGCTGTTTTCATGAAGGAAAAAAACTACTTAATGGTAACTGGTTGCAATTTCTCCTCTTAAAAATGTGATTTATTGTCATTCAGGTATTTCTAAAGACCACATTAATAACAAACTAAACTAAAAAATAATGCTAATAACTCATGGCCCTCCCTGGTGGCGCAGAGGGTTAAAGCACTGCACTAAGAAGCTGAAACCACTTCCGCATGAATTCGATTCCTGCCTGCCCTGGAGGTGACCACATGGCCAGGCAGACCTCTCCTAACCCGCCCACTGCTCCCCTCAGCAGTGTACTTCGTCTCTGCCAGTTCTGCTTCCTGCTCTGTCTCTGGTGAAGTCTTTCGCCACCCCTGAGTCTCTGGCCTGTATCCCAGTTCTGTATGCACAAATAAATAAATCTGAAAAAAAAAAATGCTAATAACTCAAACTGTCATAACATGACATGGCCAAACTCCTAAGAGTTAGGGCTTTTGTTGTGTTTGTTTGGGCAACATATCTGATTATTTGAAAGAAATGTACAGGAAGGGGAGTGTCACTCCTCTCCCACCACCACAGGGCCCAGCAAACACACAAACACACAGAGAGAACAATAATCACTGTGGATGTTTATTAACAATAAATTTGATTTAGAGTAGCCAGAGCTGAGATCCGACTCGTAGTCTCACCACTCTTGACCCTTCACGTGGACCTGAGTTTTACATGGTGATGCTCTCTCTGACTGGAGTCAGTTGTTTGCCCTATGGGACAACTGGTTAAAGCTAAATCTCACATCCTTGTTTTCATAATTTGAAGATATATTACAATGAACTATCTTACAAATAAGTCCTTTAATAAAGGCATGTTGAACAAAATATGTAGTTTAAAACCCATCTAGGAAAATCAGTCTATTTAAAGACAAAGTTAAATCTACTTGAGGTGACTCTCAAAACCTATTGCATATGAACAGGATTTTGCTCATGAGTAACCTATAACTTAGTTGGTGTTCCAATAACTGTTGACATTGTTGACATTCTTTGTTTCTTCTTCCCAACTTTGACTCTTTCTATACCTATTATATGCCACAGGATCTGTTTTCTTATCATCTTTCAGAACATAGATTGCTCTAGTTTAAAAATTGCATTCCATCTTTACTCTTTATTTAGTATCTCTTTCCTTTGAGCTTTTTTTCCTGATAGCCTTTCACCTATCTTCCTTCTCAACTTACGTCAACTGACATTGTTTGAGTTTTCCCTTATAGATTCTGCCTCAAAAGCATCCTCTAGGTTGGCATTAAGTATTTGTCTTACTTACTTGATGTGTAATATAGTTAGTGGAAAAGTTCCTTTTCAGTCTGTGAAGGCCAGAGGAGTTTCTGCCTTAGAAAAGTTCAGTGAATTGTTCAAATGAAAAATAGAGTTCTCAATTTAAAAAGAAGGTATTTTCTCCAGAGTAGCAGTCACCAAATGGACCAGTTTACAGTGAATCAGTGGTGCATGACTCAATTGATGACATTGATAATAAGTTAAATTGAAGTGTCCTTGTCCCTAATGCAGGAGATAGGTTGTGATGCAAAGAACATCCGATTGAGAGTTGAATGACTTAGTTTCAAATTCCAGTCTGCTGCTTCCTTGTTGTTATGACTTTGGACAAGTTCTTAATTTTAAAATTTTTTTTTTTTTAGGAATTAAGTGAATGCTTATTTAGTTATTTTAATCTTTTAAATTTACTTTTCTGTGCACCATTGTTTGATAGAATAAATGGAAAAAGCAATAGAGGTGAAGGAAAAAGATCTGAAGTCAAACGATATCCCTTCTTGCAGATTTTGTGACTTCAATCAAGTTATTTAACCTCTTGGTAGTAGTGATGTCACCTTTCATGGGTTGTTGTGGAAAGACTAAATGAAACTAGAAAAAATAGTATAAGAACTCAGTACAACTTTTAGCTTTTATCTTTAAGCATATATTTTTTTAAAAATTTATTTATTTATGCATACAGAACTGGGGTGCAGGGGGTGAGAGGATTTACCAGAGACAGAGTGGGGAGCAGAAGAGGCCGACTGATGAAGTACACTGCTGAGGGGAGCAGCAGGTGGGTCAGGAGAGGTCTGCTGGGTCACCTCTGGGGCTGGGATCGAGCTCATGCTGAATTGGCTTTAACTTCTTAGTGCTGTGCTTTTTAACCTGCTGCACCACCAGGGAGGGCCTAAAACCCAAAATTTAAAAGCATAAAATTTTAAGACAAACATGGAATAATCAAAAGAGAACTGAAGAACTGTGAATTCTGACAAGCTACTTCATTTTTTCTGAATCGATGTTGACATTGCTTTTTCACGAGAATTAAATAAAAGTAGTGTGTATATAGACCATTTCCCCTATGGGAATGAATGAGGTCAAATGAAGAGTATATGGCACTAGCTTTTGCCTCCCATTTGCAAGTTTGTTCCTGGCAGTACCTGCCTTTTATGGTGGTGGAGATACCATCTGCTTCCCCATGCTCCTTAGGCCACTAGTGAAGCTACGTAATAGGACCCTCACTTGTAACATGCAACATGTTAGGACAACCTCGCCTGTTCTGATGAATATGCTCATCTTTTACTGAAATACTTTCTAGAATTCACAGGGGACAGGAGTGAGAGAACTATAGGGACTACATATGAAGGGTGAATAAGGATGTAAGAAATTATTATTAAAAAACATTTCTAGAAGTAATAGCAAATTTCTAGACATGGTAAAGAATTTATCCAGGTAGTGGGACATCCAGCAGATCACACTTCTCCTTGAATATCTGCTACCTTCAACCAGGGGGCTACAGTGGCCTGCTCGTCTCACCTCTCCAATGTATAAATTTACTTGTTAATCATGATAAATCAGGCTCATGCCTCACTCCCTGCTTTTGTACTGCCTTAGAGGACTGCCAATACCTTACTGAGGTTTAGAGGAAATGTTCTTGTAGTACATGCTTTCTGCCTTTTGGCTCTTTCTCCTTGACTCAGGCAGGGTTTGTAACAGGGTGGTCCCCAGGAAAGGGGGAGGTTCCAGATGGAGGTGAGCAGGGAGAAAAGAGAAGCTAGAAAAGGGAAAGCTGGAGAAGAGACAGAAGAAAGAAGGAAGGAAGGAGGAGGGAGGGAGGGAGGCAGGGTGGGGAAGGATGGAAGGAGGAAAGCCAGGAGAGCCAGGAAGCTGGCTTCTTGGTCCTGAACTGTTGAAACAGACATGTTGGGCCCCTTCTGCCCCTTTCCTATGGGGCCTCACCAAAAGGCTCGTGGCAAACTTGTGGCAAGCTTTCGGGAAGGGTAACTTCAGATGCTTGATTTGGAAACTATTTGTGCACACTCATTGTATTAAGTTTGCACACTAGTTGTATAAAAGTTTGTTTCCGGGCCCTCCCTGGTGGCGCAGCGGGTTAAAGCACTGCACTGAAGCTAAAGCCACTTCCGCATGAGTTCGATTCCCGCCTGCCCCGGAGGTGACCACATGGTGTGGCAGACTTCTCCTGACCCGCCCGCTGCTCCCCTCAGCAGTGTACTTTGTCGATCTGCCTGTTCTGCTCCCCACTCTGTCTCTGGTGAAGCCTCTCACCACCCCTGAGCCTCTAGCCTGTACCCCGGTTCTGTATGTACAATAAATAAATCTTTAAAAAAAAAAAGTTTGTTTCCATTAAAGTTCTCATGTACTAGAGTATATTCTGTCTTGCTGTGGCAGATGGCAGAGCCTATTTAGCATGGGCAGGTCTGGGGGTTTTCATTCTGCCCTGTAACAGATTTATAGGGAAGAGATAAGCTCAGGTGACACAGGAGAGGCTTGGAGAATGAGTAAGCTCAGAGTCTCTCCTCTTTCTTCTTTTTATGATGACCCAGGCTTTACTATTGGACTCAGGACATGCCTGCCTCTTTCTTCCCTCTGGGTGAGTTGTTTTCCAGTGGGACCCTCAGCCCTTTATGAAAATAGATTCACCTGGACCTATTTCGACTTGACTGAACTGCTGAAGTGGCTGTGCTAGCCTCAAGCTGACCTGTCTCTCTTGAATACAGGACATCATGTGCATAAAATGTGAAGTGAATGCTGGGAAATAGAAGTGCAATCACTAGTGGTGTCACTGAAGTGAAGTTAAGGACAAGAAGCTTGCTTGGTAAACTTCTTTCTCTTGTTTCTAAGATTTAGAAGCTTCTTTCCTCTTCTTATTGTTTACGCTGCTTTACCTTCTCTGTTTCATTCTTCTGTTTCACTTTTGTCAGAGTTTAGTTAGCTTTCGTTTTTAGGCAGAGAAATTCAGCTTTTCCTGGCACCACTGGGTTGGAGTTATTATTATGTCTGATAAGAATCAGTTCCGATGTTTCACATCCAGTCCGATTCACTCACTAAGATGTTAAACTTTTTCTTTTAGAATATTGACAAACCCAACTGCTCAAAACTTATCCCTCAGTTTTCATTAGATCTGAATCTTTCAACTTTTAAAATTCATGAATCACAGGAATTTCCCCAGAGAAGTGGGAATGCCACACAGATTCTTAAAATATTTTTATTTTTCTTTCAAGATAGTCTTCAATCGATATGGCATGTAGAATTTTCACTTACCTGACCTCATCATTAAAAGTGAATTGTTTCATTTCCTTTAGATAATATCAAAAGGGGTCTCTTCCTGCTTTTCAGAGATAAAAAAATCTAAAGACAATATGTCCTAGTATAACAAGCATTTGGGTGTTACATTTTCCTCTGTTAAGAGAATAAATAGTTCCATTCCATGACTGCCATTAAACTATTATTAGTACTAAAGAAATGTGAAACTCAGTAATGTTAGTAAATGATATAATGTGAGTTTTCCTAATATTTTCTGGACTTCGTTGATTGGAAATTTTATTGCAAAATGAAAATTAAAACAGAATTTTTGTAATAGAAGAAAATCTATTTAACCAAACACCTTGTTGTATGTATAAAAAGGAAGCTGAAGCCCAGAGAAGTTCACATTATCTACTAAAATACACAAAGCAATTGAGAGATCTCGTTTTATAGTTTCTATGTAATTGTATAAAAATAGCTGCTAACAGTAGGTATTGGTTGTGTAGGAAATGTTTACATTCCGGCAGGCATTGCCCATATAGCTATGAATATGTACTAAGCCCAGTCTTCGTGCTTTGTCACTATATTGAAGCTGTTGCAAAGCCCTTCCTTTTGTTAAAGATAAGAAAAGTAAAGAGAGGTGAGAGATGAATAAATACAGTGTTTAAAGCTGCACTTATGAGAGAAATGCAGGGAACCAGTCCAAAAACCAAGGCAGCATCTTATTTTTAGAGTCTACAAAGGTCCTACGCTGTTGGTTTTGTGGACTTAGTGTTTCACGCTGCCAAACAACACATTTAAATTAGAACTTCAGGTAGACAAGTTGCACTTTTTAGCAGAAAGCATTCCCCTCCTTATCAAATATGGATATTCAGTTGAAACATGAAATAATGCAAGATTAAGGTAAGAAACAAGTGTTAATAATTGGAAGGGAATGCTACAATTTCTCTAACAGGTATAATGACATTTATCAGAGAACATCGTTCTGCAGAGTTAGAGAATTGTGATCCTTTCCTCTCCCAATATAATTGGGTCCTTCCCCAGCATCCACTGTCTATGCATTTTTGGTAGAGAGTGCCTTCAGACATCTCTTGTATACACTTCCAGTCCCTTCAGCTTTACCTCTTCTCTCAGCCACTGCTGCACTTACCTGCAAGAAAGTGGCTAGGTAGAGCACTCTCACCAAAACCCAACCACACTGTCACTCAGCCTCTGGAAGTGTGAGTAAATAAATGTCATGCCCAGCCCTCTTACTCTTTTCTTGAAACTGACCATTTCATTTAAAAAAAAAAATTTAAAAAATTCTTGATGTAATAGTTTATATGTAGACTACGTATATTCTCTAAGTTACAAAGCAAAAATAATAAGATAAACAGCTGTTAACCCATTACCCAACTTTAATCATATCAATATCATTAGCAATTTCACGATCTTTTCACTTGTCTCTTCCTTGTTTAGAGTTAAACGAAAGTTCATGTTTACTTATATGAACCTCATGCTATGGTTTCACCACAAAATAATATACATCGGGTTTTAAAATTTATCAAAGTGACATGTCCCAGTATACACCTTGTTATAAACACTAAGATGTAGGTTCCATGAGGACAAGGATTTTCATCTCTTTACTGATAGATCCAAAGTGACCACAGGTAGAAGCTCAACAAACAGTTGTTAACTGGTTGAGTGAAAATCTAGGTCTTGAAATCATTTCTCTTTCTATTCATATCTGAAATTTGATGGCTAAGCTTAGTTGTTTAAGTGAGTGCTGACTGTTAGGTGCTGATTTTGGTAGCTTCCTATCCTTAAGCATAGATACTGCACTATGCATGAAATAAACTATTGTAAATAAGCCCATTTTAGTAAGAGTGGGTTTTCTTGTAACTTACTGCCACTCTTATTATTATTTACCCAATCTAATAATAATTCTTCAATACATTGAATTTCCCAAGTCATAAAAGTTCAACAAAGACAAAAATGTGTACTTCTTTCTGCTGCTAAATCTTAGCTTGTCCTATGGAAAAATACTTATTTAATCAACATCTCAGTGGCTCATAGATCTGACCACATAATAGAATTATTATGTACTCCTCTATGTTGCTTTTCCATATAACATCATTGGCATACTTTATACTTCTTTTGCACTATTGACATCATTTTCTTGAGTCAAATATTTCACCTTTTACACTTTTATAGAGAACCCACTCAGAAAAAAATGTATTAGAGCGCATTTCCATTGTTTACTATTGCTTCATTTGGTTAATACATACATACATATTTTCTTCTCTTGGCATAGAAACATGCTAGCAATTCTGTGTGATCGAACTTCTATAATGTGGAATATTACTAAGAGTTGCAAAGGCCTTTCACTTTAAAGACATTTGGAGGCAATGGAAAGTTTTTCCATGAGACAATTGTGCAGGGACAAGAAAAGGCTGCTTTGTGATCAGAGCAGTTCTTTGACTGAAGTAGGGGAAGGAATGCTTACAGTTTTAGTTGTGTTGCCATGGACTTCTATTCACCGGCAAGGCATTCCTCTACCAGTCTGCCTCACAAAACTGGAAATTCCCTGAGAAATCTCCAAGCCCTCAGAGTGCCATACAAAGGAAAAGAAAACTGAAACCAGGGAGTATAATATGTGGGAAAGAACCTAGCAAAATAGAAAGTGTCATTTTTTAAAAAGCTAAGGTGAGTTTGCAAGATATAACAATATTAACCCTTGGCTCTAAGAATACATATTGTTTGTCTTTAGTGTTGCTTTTTCTTTGGCCATAATCCACCAAAAAGCATCTGTTGAATATGCGCATTTGGGGAGCACTGCTTGAGACACTGTAGGATGTTCTAAAGAATAATCTATGTAGTTCCTGCCCTTCAAGATCCTACAATTGAGGATAATAAATCAACACAGTTATGTCACAAAGCAAAGCAGGATAGTACTTAATTACTATTATGCACTAAATTATATGAAGTACAGACTATTCATGCTGTAAAACTGATTGGGAAAGATCCTTAGCAACTACGGGCGGGCTTTTAGGGTTCCAGTAATATTATATTTCTTATCTGAGTGGTGGCTACAAGGGTCTTTATAATTATTTGCTAAGCTATACACATGTTTTATTCATTTTTGTTTATTATATTTCACAATAAAAATTATAGAGGGGACCCTCCCTGGTGGTGCAGTGGATTAAAGCACAGCACTAAGAAACTAAAGCCACTTTGCATTCGTTCAATCCCTGCCTGCCCTGGAGGTGACCCACAGGGTGCGGCAGACCTCTCCTGACCTGCCCGCTGCTCCCCTCAGCAGTGTACTTCCACATTTCGCCTGTTCTGTTCCCCACTCTGTCTCTGGTGAATCCTCTCACCATCCCTGCAACTCTGGCCTGTACCCCAGTTCTGTATGTACAAATAAATAAATCTTTAAAAAAATTATAGAGAAAAGGGAAGGAGATGCATGGAATAACTATAATAAATTTGATAGAGAAATAGAACTTAAGGTGCATCGTAGAACTGGCAAGGAAGAGAGAGCAGATAATGCAAAAGCACTTATAGCAAGATAGGAATAGGGGGCCACAGAGGGAGGGAAACAATAACAGATGGGGGGAGGGGTTGGGTAGGAAATGCAGGAACTAAAATAAAGCTGGACAATTTGAAAGTTGGAGGCTAGGAGGTTGCAGGAAGAACCCTAGATGGAGACAGGGGGAGTTTAGCTTCTGATGTAGTAGGACACTAATGTGGTTTTAAATTAAGTGACAGGCTGATTAATAGTAGATTTTCAAGATTAGGGTGTTTGTATTATGCCTTTGGATGAAAACAGCAGCTGGAGTGGAAGCCAGCATTGAACCCTCAGAACAAGAGGGTCATCTGTCAGTACTTCTAGAGAAGGATGAAGAGCTGTGAGAAAGCCTAGAGAAGAGAACGTTGCCTCTGGAAGCACCTGACAGCTGGGGTTTGGGAATGAGCTGAAGTCAGCCAAGAATTTTACCAAGCCTGAGGGCATAATGACACTAATGGTAGAGTCATTGTTTAAGAAAGGAAGGGAATTTTGGCCTTTCGAATGTAGAAGTTGAGGATACAGTGACAGCTAGACAGTAGCAATATGGGCACAGAGCAAAACCAGAAAATTTAGGTGATCATTTGCTAATACAAGATTTCACAACCAGAAGAGAATCCTCTTCTCATGTTATGTGACAACTACCAGAAAGTCTCCAAGCGAGGCTTCTCACTTACGAAGATACAGTTAAAAGTCAAGGTAATTTCCCCTCGAAGTGCAGTAGCTCAAATCTTCGGCATTCTTGTTCTTTCCTGTTTCTATGAATCCTCTAATCAGAGTCAAGACCTGTATATTTTTGGAGTGCGAAAAGCAGACATTCCAGCAGATGATGCTTTCTATGCAATCTGAACTGTCCTCATGGCTTAAAGTATTTGTTGTGTCTTTAACAAGTTTGGGGAATATACTATAGAAAAACAAGTCTATAAAACTCCAAAGGGCAGGTTAAATCAAGGAAAAGAAAACCAAGGAGGCAGATTCTGATTCAATTAAAAAAAAAAAAAAGCACCTTCTAAAAATGTGAACTACCCATAAATGGAAAAAGTTAATTATATTCCCTCTTCTGGAATTATTTTAGCAAAAGTTTGAATCTCTGTGGAGATTCTATATATAGGATATTCTTACTTTGAGTCAGTGATCAGACTAAAAGACCTCTCCAACACTTTTTGTACTTATTCTCTTCTTCCCATATGTGGAAGGAAAGGTTTAAATAATACCAGTAAAATTATTCATCCAACCAGATTTTGGACTTTTCCTATGAACCAACCCCTATACTATCTCTGGCGATATAGCAGTGAAATAGACAGACTGAGCTTGTTATCAGAGAAGAAAATCCCAGGAGTGCTAGGAATGTAGAATTCATTCTTAAGTGGTCAGAGAAGACATGTTGGAGGAACAATATATACTCTGATGTGTCAAGGATTACTCCAAACTAGAGTTTTGAAGTGGAAAGAGGCTTAAGTTACTCCCATGAATTTACTTGCCTTGCTTTAATTATTTGAGCAAAAAAAAATCCATAGTAAAGCCTAATAAAGGACTTTCAATAGGGCAAGATGACCTTCAGTTTCACTGATGTGCTTTGGATTTTCAGAAAATCTGAATCCAATGGAGAATGAAATACTTTTAAAATATAAATGAAATTCCTTTATCATGGGGATTCCACTGTGCCATTAGATTCAGTTGTTTCATTGCCCCATGATGAGAATTCAGGAAGAAGAGGAAGGGAGGGAATGACAGACAGAATAAAAATATACCATGTCAATTTCTGGGTTTTTTCAATTAGAAGTACTCAGTTTCAAGATACAACGTGAAATTGTGTATTTTTTTTTTAAGATTTACTTTATTTATGCACACAAAAGTTGGTGTATAGGCCAGAGGTATAGAGGGTGAGAGGATTCACCAGAGACAAAGTGGGAGCAGAACAGGCAGATCAACTGAAATACACTGCTGAGGGGAGCAGCAGGCAAGACAGGAGAGGTCTGCTGTGCCATGTGGGTCACCTCCCTGGCTGGGGCTCGAACTCAGGCTGCAGATTGTTTCATAGTGCTGAGACTTAACCCCTCGTGACACCACAGAGACCTGACAATGAGTCCAAATGAAGATATTTGGACTCAATGAGGTCAAAATCCTGCCAGTTTGACTGAGTGATAGAGATATAATTTGAACTCAATTTTTTTTTATGCATACAGAAATGGGGTACAGGGGTGGAAGAAGAGGAAGGAGAGTCTTCACCAGAGGCAGAGTGGGGAGCAGAACAAACAGATCAAGGAAGTACACTGCTGAGGGGAGCAGTGGGCTGGTCAGGGGAGGTCTGCTGCATCATGTGGGTCACCTCTGGAGCCAGGGTTCCAACTTGTACTGAAGCAGCTGCAGCTAGCTTGGAGTGCTGCATCCTTACCTGTTGTGCCACCAGGGAGGCCTCTAAACTCAGTTTTACCTGATTCCTGAGCACCTCCTACCCCCATCCCCTGACCCCATGGCAGGTTACTGGCCAAAACCTCTCTGCAAAGCTCTGTTGCTCATGAAGAGTGAGATTGTCAGTGGTATCATCTTAGAAGAGAAAAGCCAGAACATTCAAGAAGCTGTTTATTTTCCCTCTTGTTCTTCTGTTCAGATAGACCTGTGTTCCTCTCTGTGACACTTGATATACTTGTCTCTTTCCATTTCTTTGTATCTTGAACATCTAACACTGTGCTGAACAGAATGTATTTACATATTTGTAGAGTGCTAAATCGTTGCTTAAATGCTTTCCTAGAAAGGGAGACCAACTTCCTAAAGCCCCTAAAGCTTAAACTGTTGCATGTAAAACAGATGTTAAGATGGCCAGTGTCAACGAGAGTTGACATACTTCATAATGATTAATAAGATGAAGAAATATGTGGTCAAAATAGGCACATTGCCTGAAGCAAGGTTCCGAGGGAAAAATAATTAAATAAATGGCTGTAAGTTGTTGAACTTCAATTGATCTTTTGTAAGTATGAAGCAGAAGTGTCAAGATAGTTAAGAGTTTTTTTCTTTAAAAAAAAAACAGCTTTTTAATAATAAGGCAGCATTAGGGTAATTCATGGCAAGTGGCAGGTTAAAATGACTGAAACAAAGATAACAGAGTAAACCCAGCTTTCCTTCCAGGTGATATGTAAATGAATCAGTTTGCTACATGCAAATGTGTCAGATCTAGCTACTGTCTAGTTCTCCATGTACTACCCCCTGAAAGAAAAGGAAAAAAGAACAAAAAAGGACGACATGCCCTAACATTGCGGATTAAATGCAAAATAGGACAAGTCCTTCTACTTAGAATCACCAGCACATACTTTTTAAATTGCTGAATTGGGGAGTAATGGGATGCCTGCCAGCTATTTAGAATGAGGGGAACCTGATGGAACATTTTGCTTTGGTGGTTCTGATGAGAAGGATGTGTCCTGTTTTGCATTTAATCTGTACGTGAGGAGCCACACTGATTCCAAGAACATGTAATGAGCCCAGTGGACAGAGTGGGTCGAGTTACAGTGGAAAATCTCCATTCTCTTCACATCATCTCTGGAGTTCTTAAGTAACCTCTTCCTCAACCCTCCCTTCTCCATTTCACCAAAGATGGAGAGCGGGGAGAAAGTAGAATGTCTCCTTGAAAGAACTAATTTTGGTCCCTTTTTCGAACTCAAGTCTGTCCCACAGGAGGCTGGAGATTGAGGGCAAATCAAGCCTTGTATCGTGTGTGTGTGTGTGTGTGTGTGTGTGTGTGTGTGTGTTTCCTCTCTAGTGTCTTCTTACCTGCCCCCTTGTGGGAGTGGCGCCCACTTGCATAAATAGGCAAAATTGAACTTACCTAAGCTCAAGAAGGATCTTAAAAGAGAGCAATCACATAAAAAAAGATGTGGTACATATATACAATGGAATATTACTCAGCAACCAAAAAAGAGAAACACATGTCTTTTGCAGCAACTTGGATGGAGCTGGAAATGATCATGCTTAGTGAGATAAGCCAGAAAGAGAAAGAAAAATACCGGATGGTTTCGCTCATAGCAGGAGTATAATGGACCAGGCGAGAAAATAACAAAAATAATGAACAGCCATACACCAGAGACATTTTGCAGGGGTGGAGTGGGGAATGGGATCAAAAATGGGGGGGATGGGGAGGGAAGTGCATGAGATTATGGTGATGGCACACGGGTGACTTGGTGATGGGAAACCCATGGGGATTACAATTGAGATGGAAAAAAAAATGTACAAAATGATGTAAAAATAAACTTTTGTAAAATAAAAAGAGAGAGAGCAATCACAAAAAAGTAAATTATTTTATCACTTATATGCATTTCCCTCCAATGTACTACTCCCATTTACTGCCACAATTCTTAGATGACTTGCATTTTTTGTCCTCTGAAGAGAGGAGAAACATTATAAAACCCCAGTCAGGGTATTGGTTTTCATGAATCATAACCTGAGCAAGACATAAAATACTAGTGAAGAAGATGATCTCTGGGGTAAACCGAACCAGTTTGAGTCTAGGCCTTTCACTCTGTAGCCTTGAATAACTTAGTTAATCATGCTGAACTCCAGTCTCTATTAATTAAGGATATTGTCTATCTCACAGGGTTATTTGAGAGTATTAAATAAGAGCCATCTGTAAAAGATGATGCATGTTAATTGTAAACAATCCAAAAAGAAATGGTACCTAATATTATTATGGCATTTTATTCACTCTATCAATTTCATTATTAATTATTAATGCAGATATTATACTGGATTAAATTTATAAACACAAGTCTCAAGTGACTCAAAATAATACCAGCACATTCCAACTCATTTCATTTCCATGATAATATTGTTTTCCTTCTCTCAAGTTAGTTACTTGATGCTCTGCTCTTCTCCTCTCCTCTTCCTCCCCTCCACCCTTCTCCCATCCTTTCTTCTTCTCTGCTCTCCCTACATTCACTGTGATACTTATAGTCAGACTTTGGTTCCTAGACAAGGAATGCCATTTCTTTCCACAACCAACACATTTCTGCTTACTTCACTATTCCTAAACTTTATCTTTCCTCCTCTTCTAGTTGAAGGAAATGGCCCTCCTCCTTAGGCCCAAGCTTGGAGTCCATCCTCTCTGGCTTTTCCAAGTATGTCATTCATCCCCCATCTGTTGGCTACTGTCCACTACTTCTCCTGCCAGTAACTCTGTCCTTCCGTTTACATTATTCCCCGGAATGATCTCACCCAGTCTTCTGTGTTAAAATGCCACCTGTGCTCTAATGACTAATCCCCAGTGTTCCTCTCAGTAAATATTAACAACATACACCTCATGCTCAGGCTCCAAATCTAGGAACTCACATGCAATCTGTCCACAAGTCCTGGCTCTTCACCTCCAAATACACTTAAAACCTCAGGACTCAGATCCTGCATGGCTTCTACTCTGGTCAAACCACCACCATTTCTCTCTAGATCAGGATTTTTCAACCTTGGCGTTAGCAATAATTTGGCTCAGTAACTCTTTGTCATGAGGAACTGTCCTGTGCATTGGAGGCTATTTAATACCATCCCTGACCTCTACCCCCTCACATAATAACCCTACTCTTCCACAGTTGTGAAATCCAAAAATCCCACCAGATATTGCCAAATGTCCCCTGAGGGTTTAGCACACACAAAATCTCCTCTCCTCCCCCCCATCGAGAACCACTGCTCTAGATTATTGCCACTGATCTCCTTACTGGTCTTCTAGTTCCGTCCTTGTCTAATATCTGTACTCCAACAGAAAAGTCAGAGTGACCTTATTAAGGACATCAGTCACATCATATCTAACTCTGGCTGCAAACGTGTGGCTCTTTTTGTACTTATAATACAGGTCAAGCTTCTGACTGCCCTACACTCTGGTGATTTATTGTCCTCCACACTTTCCCTGTTCATTTCCAGCTCAGGATCTTTGCCTTTAATAGTCTCTGTACTTGGAATTCTCTTCTCAAGGATCATACGTGATATGTCTCATCACTTATTTATTTATTTAATTTATTTATTCATACAAGAACAGGGGTGCAGCCCAGAGTTGTGAGGGTGAGAGGATTCACCAGAGACAGAGTAGGGAGCAGAACAGGTGGGTCGACTGCAATACATTGTTGAAGGGAAGCAGTGGGTGAAATAGGAGAGGTCTGCAGCCCCAGGTGGGTCAGCTTCCTGGCTGGGGATTAAACTCCTGCTAAAGTGGCTGAGGGTAGCTTGTTGGTGTTGAGGCTTTAACCCCTGAATCACCAGGTAGGCTATGCTCCTCATCGTTTAAATCATATCTCAAATGTCTTCTCCATTCTTCCCTGAACCTAGCCAAAGTAGTCCCTTAAACCCACTCTCCATTACACTACTCAATATTATTTTCTTTAAATGTCTCAAATCATCTTGTTTGTTTGTTGTTCTTACCTGTTTATTGTGTGTCTTCAGAGGGGGGGGGGACTTTATTTGTTCTTATTCACAACTTAATTTCTTGAAAAGCACATCACAAAGCAAGTGGTTGGAAAACATTAACAAGTTGCTAATTGACTAATCAACCAGTTAAACCCTAATATCCAAGTACTGGTTTGAGTCTATGGTTTGAAAAATGAGTAAAGTGCCTGTTTCTTGGCCTCAAAGACTCTGGACCAGTGAAGGGTTCTGAGAGGTAAAAAGTAATTAGTTTTAGAATAGGGACAAGTTCAAAAGTCCCAATAGGATAAGAGTAGCAAAAATAGAACCTCACCTCAGAGCTGAGGCAGTCAGAGAAGACTTTCCAGAGAGGTGAGTTGGAATTAACTGAGTGGATGTTATGAACCAAATGTATCCCCCTACAAGTTCATGTTTTGAAGTCCTAAGTCCAAAGAACCCCAGAATGGATTGTATTTGGAGATCAGCCACAGTGATTGTTAAAATGAGGCAGTTCAGTAAATGCTGGTCTAATCTGATAGGTGTTTTTATAAGAAAAGATTGGAACATGCAGAGAGACAACAGGTTGCGATTCACAGAGGGAGACTGTAACACCCCTGGGAGAAGGAGGTCACTGGCAAGTCAAGTAGAAAGGCCTCTGAAGAGACAAGCTGGCTGACAATTTCATCTTTGAGTTCTCGCCTCCAGAACTGTGATTAAATTATTTCTGTTGTTTCAGCCACCCAGTGTGTGGTACTTTATTATGGCAACCTGAGCTGACTAACAGTAGTGGGATAGGAGAGTGAAGTATGCTAATAGTATGCAAAGCACCTGAGTTGAGTGCAAGCTGGGTGATGGCGAGAGAGGGTAGAGGGTAGAGAAATAAGCCAGGGTGAGCTCACTGAGCCAGCTGAAGAGCTGAGCACTCTGGAAGGGCCAGTGGTAGCACTGGAGAATCACAGGTGATCAGACTTGCTTCTCAGAGGAAGAGTGTTAGCACCATGAGGAACAGATGTTAGAGGGGAAGTCCCAGACATCCAGAGAGCATGTGTTTTGGAAATCCAATTGATCAACACTGAGCTTGACTTTGCCATTGAAAAGCCCATGACCTGGCGTGAGTCCTTCTCTTCCCTTTGATTCTGTGGCCTCATTTGTAATTTTGGGCATGATAATTCTTGCCCCATGGGGACACTATTTGTAAAACACTTGGCATAGTACCTTGCACGTTACAAGCAAGTAATAATTGGTAGTGATAAATGTCCAAGCTGGTAAGAGTAGACCTGATAAAAAGGGTCACACTTGGAAGATTTTAAGCATCAAAAAATCTGGAAAAATTAGTGATTGATTTTGTTTTGAGGGTAAAAGAAAAGACAAAATAAAAAGAGCTTTCAGACTTTTGAGTGGGAAGATTTGGGTTGTAGTGTTATTTGCACAGAGAACACAGCCAAGAAGCAGGGAGGGGAAGAGGATTATTTTAATGGTATATTTAAGATCTGTGTCATATATAGTTGCATATAGGAGCTAAGACTCAGGACAAAGATAGGGTTAGACTAGACTGAGGAGACAATCCAGAGAAAGTTTGAAGAGTGAGATAAGAAGCAGAAGTAGTTCTTAAAAAAAAAAAAAAAAAAAAAAAAGCCAAAGAAATCAAACAGGGTGAAGACTAAGATATAACCATTTGACTATGTCAAAGCCTAGATACTAGGTATCTCTTGGGAAAGGATGACTTCATAGAACAGTAGAGGTACAAACCCACTGTAATGAGACAAAGAATAAATGAAAGGTAATTAAGCAAATAACTACCGTGAGCATTCTGAAGAAAAAGAAAGACAACTCTACTTGTAGAAGGAGAATCTTTTGCTCCCTTCTCCTTCATCACTCTTTTTTTGCCACCGTCCTAAGTGCCTTTCAGTTGAGGGGTTCTTTTTTTTTTTAAGAGATATTTATGCATACAAAAACTGGGGTACAGGAGGGTGAAGGGGATTCACCAAAAACAGAGTGGGGAGCAGAATCAGCAGATCCACTGAAATACACTGCTGAGGGGAGCAGCGGGCGAGACAGGAGAGGTCTGCCACATTATGTGGATCCCCTCCCTGCTTGGGGATTGAACTTGTGCTGCAGTGATGCCAATAGCTTCATAGCGCTGTACATTAACCCCTTGTAGTACTAGGGAGGCCCCTCAGTTCAGGGGTTCTTAGCCATGGTTTCATGTCCCTCATAAATAGAATTGCATGGGTCTATGTCTTTAAAAAGGGCTAAAAGGTACAAGTTTCATTTCTCTACTGTAAAGTTTAGCATTTTCATCAAATATGAATGTTAGCAAAAACTACAAAAGACTAGCAGTAACTGTGACTGTCAAAAATATGTTTTCATATCATATTACAGTTGTCACAGATTTCTCATAAAATCATTTACATTCATCACTTTTATGAAATTATACTACTTATTAAACCTACTGGTAGATCTTACTAATAAATTGTTCAAACATATTGTGAAAACTATTTAAATGCAAGTCATTTTCTTTGTGATTGTATGTATGTATTAATCTTAGCTTTTTTAAAAACATTGTTCTAAAAAGGAACACCTAGGCTTCCCTAGATTTCCAAAGGTCTTTGACACAAAGAGGTAAGACATGCTGCTAATATAGGACATAAGCCATCCACCTATTCTACTAGCTCTGATTTTTGGTTTCTATATGTTGCTTCCCTTTTTTCTATATCCCACAAATATGTTTTCCAGAAAATAAGACCATTTTCCCCTACAAGAGAGCTTTTTGTTACTCTGACCACTTTTTGCTTTCTTCACTTCCATGGTCCCTGAAGCACCCCTTGTTCTGATATTAACATTGATTCAAGTATTTGTTTGCTCATTTGCTTGCCATTAAAAGGCTGTTGAGCACAAGATACGTGATAAGTACTTGGGAATACAGGTACCTCCAGGGATTTTATAGTCTGAGAAGTGGTCAGAAAAGACGACAGACTTTTACACAGAAGACCGTGAAGAAGTAGCTTCATAAAGGATATCTGAAGTTTATGGCATATGAGATACCAGAGAAGGCTTCAAACAGAAGGTAACATTGGAAATACAGACAATGCCATTGAAAGAAAGTTTGCCAAGACTTGATAAGTAATCCTTGGGTGGTTGTTACACCGTTTCCCAAAAGTCTTTGCAACATTAAGCATAATGGAGTAAAAGAAAATTCCTTTACTTTCTTGGCATATAGATTTAGTTATCATGATTGATTAGAAGTGAAAGAAAAGTGAGAAAAAGAGTGGATGTTGGAAACATTTTATTTATCTAGTAAAGCAATGTTCATAATCACTAGATTAAACCATTCAGCAAATATTAATTTTAAAAGCATTTTGATGGAAGAATTGTCAGCTGTTTGTAAGGGAATGCGTGACACCTGCCGGCCAGATTACACAACTTCCCTCTTCAAAAGAAAGGTGAGTATTGAAGCTGATCTTAAGTTGATTTCCTGCCAGAGGAATTACTGTTAGAGTTGGGCTCTGTTTAATCACCAGCAAGGGTGAGATTTTTGGGGAATGGTGGATCAGGTGTTGTTTTTTTTTTTGTTTGTTTTCTTGTCTTGTTTCTCTTAAAGGTTAAAGAATTATAAGGTTCTTATGCCATTTCTTTAAGGGCAAAGTTAACAGAGTTTTGGAGAAAAGTAACATCTCACTTAAGGCCACTCACAAGTGTATTGCCCAGCTAATACTAGATCCTAGTTTCTGTTCTACATCTCCAGACTTGACAAGGTAATCCAAGGCAAGGTTTCAGGTTGTTAACTTCTGTCTGGAGTTAGTTGACTCAACTCTTCATAAGTTTGACTGATTACATTACTAATAGATTGTACGTGTCTAATGGCTTTTACTTTAAGAAATCTATTGAGTAAAATTTATACAAAATAAAATTCACCCATTTAGAACGTGGAATTCTGAGTTTTAATAATGGATATAGTCATTATCACCATCACAATCAAGATCTAGAACATGACTGTTATCCTTTGGATTTTCTCCTTGCTCCCATTCCCCGGACTTTTATGTCTTTCTTTATTTGGTATGCTGCTTTGAGATTCAGCCATGTTGTTGCATGTATCAGTTATTCCTATTCATTGCTCAGTAGTATTCCACAGCAAGGATAATTTTGATGAATAAAGTTTCAATAAACATTTGCTTACAGGTCTTTGTGTGGATACATATTTTCATATTCCTTGGGTAAATACCTTGAGTAATTGCTAAATTACATGGCAAGTGAATACTAAATTGTATGATACTATAACTTTTGCTTTTAAAAGTAGTTTTACATATTTAATTATTTTTATTTTAACCTAATTCTAGCATCATTGTTGTAGACTCTTCTATAAACATATAGCTTTAACTCCAAGGATGATAGAAAAATAGAAGCTGCTTCAATTCAAGGTCATGATATAGCAGTTTTAGAGGGTGGAGTTTTGCATAAAGGGAGGAGGTCAGCCTTAGTATCATCTTTAGTCTGCATTCTGACTTGTGTAAACTGAATTTATTACACAATTATTTAACTTCTCTGGACTACATTTATTGAGTCCTCAAATGTGGTGATTCAGGTTATCTACCTGCCTTGCAGACTGTTACAAATTTTGAATGGTATAATGTGAGCATTCCCTACATAAATAGGTAGTGCTGTTATTGTCATTAGATTAACAACTTTTGCTAAAAGCAAAAGGCTACAGTCTAGAAAACAAATGATATCACACTGTAGATGTTTTAGGATTCATTAGGAAATAATGTGTTTCTTTGGGGATGTAAATATTTCACCCAGAGACAAATGGGTTTCATTTGGCTCTAAGTATTTATGATGTGTGTGCTTTAAAAATACCATTATTCTTGCACTTCACTGCAGATTAGCATTCTGTATTTCATTAAGGTCATCTCTTTGATATCACTGAGAAATGTGATTGTCACGTTACAGTGAAGTGTTATAACATTATCTAATATGATTTACCTAGGCAAGGACTCATTTTAACTTGATGATTTTTGAAAGGTTGATATTTTTCGACAGTGCCACTTAAGAAGATACTTTTAATAATAATAATAATAATAATAAAACAGTGACAGTAGCCTTTTGACTTGGCTGTCTTAACACTTCACTCGGTATACCTTCAGGTATTTTATTAAAAATGTTATTCAGTTAATTAGCTTGTACTGACATCTGCTGGTGAAATAGTAAATTTCATAAAAAACCATTTAACATAAATTTTGATAGAATCAAATAGTTGCATTTAGTCTTAGAGCATATTTGCATTCTGTATTCAAAAAATTAGTGGCTGTCCATGACTAATTGTGATTCATGATTCAACTTGTTCCAAGTGTTTTGCTAACTTATTGCAACCTTTTTGTACTCTTCACAAAGGCCAGGGGCAACAGAAGCTTGGTTAAGAAGTAAAATATGGTTGGGCTCTCCCTGGTAGTGCAATGAGTTAAGCATTATGAAGCTCTCCAAAGCCACTGCAGCATGAGTTCAATCCCCCACCAGGGAGCTGACCCACATGGTGTGGCAGACCTCTCCTGACCCACCCCCTGCACCCCTCAGCAGTGTACTTTGTCAATCTGCCTGTTTTGCTCCCTACTTTGTCTCTGGTGAATCCTCTCACCCACTATACCCTGTATCCCAGTTCTGTAAGCACAAATAAATAAATCTTAAAAAGATAAGGAAAAAAAAAGTAAAATATCTGTTACATCAAACCTCATCCAATCAGTGAATGATGACATCGTCATCTTCATCATTAAGTCTTTTGGCCTTAAAACAGTACAGTAGTGATGTTTATGAAGTCAGAATTCTCTTTGGGAAATCATTCCTATGAACATAGGTTTAGGGATCAAGAAAGGAAGGAAATTCTTACTGAGCTAAAATCTAGGGGATTATTTTTTCTTGTCTGGAAGTATAATATGGCTTCTTTGAAACCTACCAAGAACTGACTTAGGGTTGTAGAATTTTACAACTGGAAAGAAATTTATTAAATTTAAGAATTTAAATTTAGCAAAAGTTTTAAGAATGAATTTAAGAAATGTATTACATTTAATTATTTAAATCTAAGTATTCAGTTTGTCCTCTCTTTTGTAAATGCAGATTCTGAGACCCAGATAAATTTACATAACTTAAACTAGTTGATATGAGAAATGTGTTGTCTAATCCTTCCACTCCAAGCTGCTTTCTTAGATAAATTGCCTTCACTAGTTGTTTTATTTTGTTTAAACCAAAAATACCTGAACAGGCAGAAATAGATTATTTGAGAATTTAGAATTAGCTTATTGTAAATTAACCAAGTTGACTTTCTCTAGCTAGAGGGTTATTATTCAAATATACACTGTTTTCCAATATTGCACTTTAGTGCTTTAGAATATATATTTATTCAGAGGTCTTTCCTAGTATATGGATCAGAAAAAAGAGAAATAAATTGTAATGAGGGAAATTTTAGACTCTGATTAGATTTGAGGGCCACGGAATTAAGCACAAGATGTCTTATCAGTAATGTAACACTCACCCCCCCCCCGCTTAATTTTTTGTGTTGGTAGGCCTAGTTATATAGAATAAACGTAGAACAATGCAATTTGCATTGGTATGGTGTGTGCTATACAGATATTTTACCAGTCAAATTTTCTAGAAAGCATATTTCTCCTCACTCTCAGCACCATTGACATTTGGGGATCTTAAATCTTTGTAGTGGGACCTGCAACGTCCTTGATGTCTACTCACTAAATGCCAGAAAACCCCCTGGCATTGTAACAATAAAATGTCCCCAGAAGTTACCAACTGCCCCTGGGGGCTAGATCAGCCCAAATTAAGAACCACTGCTACAGGGCCCTCCCTGGTGGCTCAGCGGGTTAAAGCCCAACACTGAGAAGCTAAAGCCACTTCTGCAAGAGTTGATCCCCGCCTGTACTGAGAAGCTAAAGCCACTTCTGCAAGAGTTGATCCCCGCCTGTCCCTGAGCTGACCCACATGGTGAGATCTTTCCTGACCCGCCCACTGCTCCTCTCAGCAGTGTACTTCATCGATCGATCTGCCTGTTCTGCTCCCCACTCTGTGTGTGATGAATCCTCTCACCGCCCCTGCACCTCTGGCCTGTACCCCAGCTCTGTGTATGCACAAATAAATAAATCTTTAAAAAAAAAAAACAACAACACTGCTATGAATTAAAGCTACTTCCTTATTTTTAAAGCTACTTAAAGTATCCTGTTAACGAGTTTAATTCTTTTTCGTCACAAATTAAATATTGGCATGAATCAATATAGTCTCAAGTCATCACTAGTTTAGATAAACATTTAAATATTCCATTCTGAGCTAGAACTAGTGAAGCAGGTTCTTTCAATCTTTAGTACTTACCTATTTATTCTCACCTCCTTTCATGTTCTAACGTATAATTTCGACACAGCTCCAGGTTTCTTGTACTCTTGACCAAACTGCTTTTATCAATAATGAGTTTTTAAATTTTCTTTTGTTTTCTGATACTACTAAGTTTTTTCTACAAATTATTCCTTTTGAAACTAAATGTAACCAGTGGGATTTGGAGACAGTTCTTTTCATCCCCATTGTACAGATAAGGAAAGTGGAGCCAGGCTTTAATACATGCTTCCAACATAGCAGATGTTCTTTTCATCTTTAGTATACATATATGTATATATATACACACACATATATGTATATATATACACATATATGTATACTATACATACATATATATACTATATATAGAGTATACATATATACTATATATACATATATGTAGTATACATATATATACTATCTATCTATCTATTTATATATATATATATGCATACAGAACTGGGGTACAGGCCAGAGGCACAGGGTTGGTGAGAGAATTTACCAGAGACAGAGTGGGGAGCAGAACAGGCAGATTGACAAAGTACACTGCTGAGGGAAGGAGCAGGCAGGCCGAGAGATCTGTTGTGCCATGTGGCTCACACAGACAGCCCCAGGTAATGGACTTCATGCACTTGACCTTGAAAAAATCACTATAAATATGCTCAGAGACATCTGTTCAAAATAAAGACACTACCTAATTGTTGCTATAACAATAAATTATCAAAAAATGGTAATATAATTGATTATGTAAATTACAGTTGCTTCAACTAATAAAGTACAAAATAAATTTTATTTTAAAAAGATGCCTAAAAGAGTCTGCTAGAATCGACATAGAAACATTTAGCCATTTTTAAAGGGCCCTTCAGTTTCTTCTACATGCTGTTTTGAATATGTCAAAATTGCTAGAATGACTAAGTACTGGTTTAATAGCTAAAAAAGGGATATTTGAATAAATAAAACCATCATGGTTTTTGTCCATGGGGATGTAGAAACAATTTCTGAAGAGCTCAGGAATTTGGTTCCAGGAGCCTAATAATTTAAGAGGTGCATTGCAGACTTATTATCAATGACCCACCCCAACAGTTTGCATTTATTGATAATTTAAATGGGCAAAGTGGGCCTCCTTGGTAGTACACGGGGTTAGATCTGGGCACTGTCAAGCTCTGGTCATCCACTGTCGCACTGGTTCTATCCCCGGCCAGGGATTGACCCATATGGCGCAGACCTCTCCTGCCTCACCCGCTGCTCCGCACAGCAGTGCATCTCAGTAGATCTGCCTAGTTTGCTCCCCACTCTGCCTCTGGTGAATCCTCTCACCCCGGCACCTCTCGCCCCCTGCACCTCTGGCCTATACCCTAGTTCTTACATGCATAAATAAAAATAAATATTAAACAAATAAACTGAGAAAGGCTTTTTTTTGGGGGGGCTATATTTATACAAGCTATCTCCTTTATTCCTAGAACAACCCCCTAGGTAGATATATTATTTTGACAGATAAGGATACAGAAGCTTCTGTGGTTAGGAAGTATGAGTTCTAGTGAGGCTGAGCTGATACATGCTGTCTGCACACTTAACCCTGGAGCTCCCTTCTTCTCAGGTAGTTTTTAGCTTAAGCATCTTCTCTTTGGATCATTTGGAGCTAGAAAAGAGGTTTCAGGAGGGAAACTTTAGGAGAATTCTAGCATTAACTAAAACTTTAGTTTCATATTCCATTTGTCATGTCTAGAAAACATATGACTGATATATGACATACTTAAGATGACTTTACAAATGCAAGATGGGTAAGAAAATTTGGGAGTATTTTCCCATGGAAATGTAGCTACTGCTTCTACTTTATTCTGAGAATATAATGACATCTTTTGAAATCTATAAAAACACCAAGCACGCACACACACACACAAACCCCACTTGTTTAATTAACAGAGAATACCTGTATGGTCATTTTATTTTATTTATCTGCCAGTGAAATCCTAAGAGGCATAAAATCACTAAAGAGATTGGACAAAGCAGGTAATTGACACCATAGATCATTCTGTGGCTTCATGTTTTATTAGTTTTATCTGACAGCATAAAGACATACATACATATCAAGGTAAAGAAAGAACATGTAAGGATCTAATTGCAGGGCCTCACTGGTGGAACATGAGATGATCAGTTTAATGTTTTTACAACTTTGCAATTTTGAAAATATAATTGCATTATGGGAAGAGCAGGAGGAAAAGGGGAAGAAGACAGAGGCCTAATCTTCACCACCAGCAAGAGCAGACAGTTTGTGGACACTGATGCTAATTCACAAAACTGCAAGTTAAATCCTAGGTGCAGAACTATTTCTTCTGCCATTCCTCTCTTTGAATTTTTCTGTATTCATGTATTCAAAATTCATCATGAAGAATAGTGTCTTAGATTTTTGAAAAAAGTTTTGAACACAAGAGATTGACTTTGTGTGATACAGACAACACGTTAGTAACTGTGAGATAACCTATGTTCTAACAATACAGATCTTCTATATTAAGAATTTTAAGTTCTGCCAGTTTCTACTTAATCATTCTTTCAGAGTTCCTTTATTCATTTCTTAAAACAATATATACTTTATGTAAAATATAAGAATGAACGTACTATCGCAGGTCAGTTTTTACTGACACCAACTAGTAATATATTTACTGCTTGCTGCACGTAAGTTCAGGTAAGAAACAGGCGGCACTTTTTTTCTGATCCATGCAGTAAATGTTCACAAAATTCAAGCAAACAACTAGGTTCCTGTTGGCTGAAATTAATCCTCTTGGCCACGACAGAAGGATCAACAAAATTAAAAACACTCATGGTTTCATCAAGACTGTGCCAAGCTAAATTAGTCCTGGAAAGGGTTTGGCTAGAAAGACCACGGAAAGAATTGGCAGCCACGAATTTTTCACGTGTTCTTCTATGCAGTTGAGACTATTTCCTCCTCACGTAGCTTTTCTGGACAACATAGGCTTTTGCTACAGAGGCATTTCAAGTTTCAAGTAAAATCATCCTTTCGTGAGAAAGCTGAGAAATGCTTCTCTAGTGCTTGTGATCCTGGAAACAGTTTACTATATGTCCTTAAGGCAAATGCCAAGAGTCAAAGAAATTGCAGAACAGTCTCAGAATGTAAACAATAAAATCGCTGATCAAGGAGTTATATCCGTGGGTGAAAATTCCCCACAATATCAGTTTCTTGATTTTGGAAGTTTATGAGAATTTTATATCCTAAAAGTGCTATGCGTATTTTTTTCATTGCAGAGTCTTCTGAAGAGGAAAAAAGTTCATGATGGGGCTTCAAAAATCAAAACAAAACAAAAAAACATTGCATGGAGAGATACTCAGAGACTAAGCAGTGTTGAGGTTTGTTTTTGTTTGCTTATTTTACTTTCACATTTTGCTTTTGTGGTTGGCATACGGAAAACCGAACTGGGAAATCATAATGTTGGAGTATTTTAAAGGCATGCTGTCATAAATATTAACAAGCTTGTTTATACAGTAAGACCTCTGAAGAAAGTGCTCGGCTCGGTGCCACATTCCTGAATAGCCACCATTGGTTTCTTTTTCTAAATTACCCATATTTACAGGTTTCACAAATATCCCAGAAGTCTTCCCAAGGTGCTTGGCGACGAGAAAATTCATGGCGATGTCATCACAGTTTTGCGTTTCATCGATCAAAGCGTGGACGGAGGCAGGTTGCTTCTGAAACAGTTCAAGGTATTTGCTGTTGAAGAAGGAAGCGCCGATCAGCACCATAGAGTAGTGATCACCATTTCCAAACTCTGGTGTTTGCAGTTCAAATCCTCCATAGCTGTAGATGCCAGAGGAAGTAGAGACATGCTTTCTAGGAACAAATCCTACAATTTGATCAGGAAATTGCTGAAGAGATGGAAAAAGAACCATTAACTGTGACATTTCTTTAGAGTAGGCATATTGAAAAGGGCAGTGACTTCTTAGAATTTAATTGAATTGTCAACTTTATTTCTGGTTTTTACATCTCAGTTTCCTCTAACTCCAGGCAACTTTGTAATAATTAAGTTGCCCTGATATTCTTATAGGACAAATTCCAGCACAATCCAAATTTCTATGAAAACAAAACTTCTAACCTCAGAAATATTCTTCTCAATCAAATATTACCTGACATTGATAAATTCCAGTCACTAGAGTCCAGTTTCTCCCACTTTGCTGCAAGTGAAGTTGAGTATACTAATTTTACTTATAGTGGAGGATTAGAAAATCTGATGGGATTATTTTGAAAAAAAATTAATATTTTACTTATCTAACTAAAGTTATTGTGTATGGGGTCGGGTGGGGTCTCAATCCAAGAGGGTGAAAGAAATTTCACAGATGGCCAGTGGAAGAAAAGGGAGGTAGCAGGTAAAAACAGACACAAATATCTCTCTTGTCCTGCTGGCTGGTGACCCCAAATCATTCTACTATGTAGGGCACTGGCTTGGGGGGAGGGCTGAAGATAAGGGTCACCTCTTGGGCAATGAATTGAAATTGTTCTTGCTGTTTGATATATACTTATATCTATATTTATAGATATAGATATCTATATATCTATATATCTATTCTAGAATCATGCTTACCTGCCTTTAGTTGTGACTCACTTGGATTGTTCCATTAATCATAGTTTCTGTATTGCCTATACCCCTGGCATATTAGGCAAAGTGATTTTTTTGACCTGTACTAGAAATCTCATGGGTAGAGTATTGAACTTTTGCCTAAGACTTAGCTTTTAATTTTCAGTACTGGAAAAATTGCTGGTAAGGGGGAAAAATGCTAATTAGTACACTAGGCATGAAGTAACAACTGACATTTTTTGAATGCTGACATCTGGAGAGTCCTGTGAGCACTTAGCATTAATATCTAACAGTGTTATATCCGAAGTAGTTAATTAAGGAGACACTCCAGTGCTAATTAAACCATTTAATTGATAGCATAGAGTTTAATTGACGGGTTCACAGTACCTGTATGTAGCTCTGGTTTCTAGTAATTGTAGTGCAACTTATAAAAATGTGTTATTGCTAACACATTAAATAAGGGTGTTTTTACAGATTAGTAAGAAATTTATGCCTGCTTATTCCACTTATGATTTGGGGGTTTGGGGCAAGAACCAGCTGTGATCACAAAGATATATACAGAATCATTATTATTCATTTCTAAATGGTGACTTCAGATTCAGGATTAAATTTTGTAGATTTAATTGGTGCTTTAGTTTAAGGAAAGCTATCTACAAGTAACATAGAAACACATTTCTCTTTTGAGACATAAGTCTAGAAAATATTTCTGAACCTTAGTCCAGATTATTTTCTCAATATTCTTTGGGAAGTAGCTCCAGTTCTCCCCATATTTATATCAAATATAGAAAAAAAGATACCATAATTTACAGGTTGGTTTTACTGAGTACAGGAAATCTTTATTATCATGTAACAAATTTATCTTTCCATAACGACTGTTTAAACGCTTCTGAATTACCCCGGTTAAGTCATAGACAAGACTTGATACTGAAGAGTTCATAAAGGACATAGAAATATTACCTGCCAAACTGAGAAAGCAAAATCAAGGTCTTGGGCACTAATAAGTGTGTCATCATCTACCATTAACACTGCTGAAAAGAAAGGAAAAAAAATTAAATAGAACAATTTGGAAATGGAAACAAAATTAGTAAGGCACAATGGTGTCTATAGATTATTCAATGAGACACTTCATGACAAAATAGTAAATAAGCAATGTATTGTTGGACAAGAAAGTTTTATGGCAACTACTTTTACAACTGCGGGGGGTGGGGAATTATCATATAGTTATCAGCTATTATCCTGGAAACTAATGAATCTTTAAAGATATCATACTGAGGTTCTTTTAAGCAAATTAAAAGCTCATGCACCCACTGTGAATGGGTGAAAAAAAGGAGGTAGGAAAAATACATAAAGCATAAGCCAAATGGCATTTTACTACCTCTGTGATGCCTATCTTCTTTTAACATGGAAACTTTTTGTCATTGTTGCAGTAGGTATGTTACTTCTTCCCCAGAAAACTGTTTCTTGAAATTACCTTTTGTTTTCCTGAGTGCTTTCTTATGATTAAATTTCAGTATTTTCTCTGATTTAGCCAATTGGAAGGCCAAATTGCCCTCCCCCCACAGCCCACCCTTCCCCCTCCCTGCCCCCCTCCTCAAGCTCTTGTTAGTTACTGCCCTATGACCCAACTATAGATTACCATTGGTTTCCAGTTCTGGAAAAACCTGGAGTCGATTTCTCATCCTGTTTGTTGTCTGTACTTTGAAGATTACAGGGATGGGGTGAGGACCTAGCGAATTCCATAATTCATCTGGTCCCTTCTCCCCAATATTGTTCCATACCACAATCACTTTGTGCAAATGTGGTACTGCCTGGTAATGATTTAAAAGTCTCAATAAGAGATCTGTTCTGTTGTAAGTCTGCATGATGAGAGTAAAGGAATCCAGGGTGGGCTTGCCCTGGGATTTTATTTCTCTACGTAAAGTGAGCATCTTGTCTTCTTTGATAGTAGGAAGCAAAGTGGTCAAAGCCCCAGCTACCAGTAATAACACCAGGATGACCACCAAAGAGAGACGAAGCACTCGAATCCCCATCACTCTTCCTGGAAGTTTGCAGATATGGCAACACCTGGAGTACAAGTAGAAATAAAATACAGAATAGGAGCACTGTTAGCAGTCACCATGGGTTAGCTTTTGGTTTTTAATTTTTTAAATTATTTTTTAAAGAATTATTTATTTTATTTAAGCATACAAGACCTGGGGTACAGGCTAAAGGTGGTGGTGGTGGGGATAAGAGGATTCACTGGGCACAGAGTATGGAACAGAACAGGCAGATTGATCAAAAATACACTGCTGAGGGGATGAGAGGAGAGGTCTGCCGTACCATGTGGGTCATCACCAGGGCAGGGGATCAAACTTGTGCTGCAGATAGCTTCATAGTGCTGTGCTTTAACCCCTGAGACATCAGGGAGGGCCCAGCCTTTTTTTTTTTTAAATATTTGTTTATGCATACAGAACTGGGTACAGGCCAGAGGTGCAGGGACAGTGAGAGGATTCACCACACACAGAGTGGGGAGCAGAACAGGCAGATCGATGAAGTACGCTGCTGAGGGGAGCAGTGGGTGAGTCAGGAGACGTCTGCCACGCCATGTGGATCTCCTCCAGGGCTGGCAGGAATCAAACTCATGCTGAAGTGGCTTTAGCTTCTTACTGCTGTGCTTTACCCAGCTGAACCACCAGGGAGGGCCCAGCTTTTGTATTTTTAATAAGAAAAGAGGTTAATCTTATTTTAGCTGATTCCAATTCAGCTCTCCCTTCTTTCATATGGGGATTTGACCTAAGATAAAAAGTCCAGTGAACAAGCTTTCCCTTCTAAGCCTGCTTGCTTTACCACTGCAGACAAAAGACCTCCAGCATAGAAATAGAAAAAATTAAGCAGTTCATTTTAATATTTGCCATTACTTTACAACTAAAAATTTGGAACTGAGATTATTTCTTCAAATGGGATCCTAGTACCCTTGGTAATATACTCATTTTTTAAAGTTTAATTGAGTTATCATAGATATATGAAAATTGTACAACTTGATGTCTTGGTGTCAGTTTTATTCCAGCATACTAACTTTAGTATGCTGCCATAGCAGACTTTTTCCAAATGAAATCACATGCAAACCCCTAACATGAAATAAAGTATAATAGTAGCAGTAACTGCAAGCAAGTACCTTGAGTGTATTACTTTTAGAGCCCTGTACTTTATGTTTTGCAAGTTATAGTAAGTAATTATTTATTTAGTAAACTGAACAAAAAGGTACCAAGCATTTTTTTGTGCAAGGCATTTTGTAGGTTCTAGAACTACAGCAATACAAAAGACAAGGTCTCTGTAAATAGCAGAGGAGAGTGGAGAGACATAGATAATAATAAATACAGTTAGATAATTCAGGATAGTCTGAATGAAGAGAATAAGTGAGAATGACATGATAAGCAAGAGCCAGATTAAGGAAGAGCCTGTTAGCCTGACTGAAATGAAAGGATTTTATTCTGACATGGGACATCACAGCTGGGCTTGGCTCAGAGGCGTCTTTACTACTGTTATTCCCTTTTAATAGTTCAGATGCTTACAGAGGTTAAGCAACTCGCTCAGGATTACTAAGAAACTTATATTGTGGATTTAAGATTTACATCCAGGTAAATTTGCTGCCAAGAGCCCAGCGTGTCATCATCCTGTGCTTGGGAGTCAGATCCAGGTTGAGCTGGGATAGGGTGAGCTCTAGAATTCCTGAAGCACCCTCTCCCGCTCTGTGCACAAGGTGTAATGGCCAGCTTCACACTCCCCTATTCACCCAACCCAAAGGAGCCGCCACAGATGGCTACAGCATAGTAGGTCAACAAATAATTTCTGAGTGCATTCTTTAGAGTTCCTGGTCAAAATATGTGTTTAATCAAACTAAATCATATGTGTAAGGCACATATGGTATGTTAAATCTCAGATTTATAGAGACCTGCAGCTGCGATTTGCTGACCTCCAACATTCATTTCATGATCACTTCTGCTGCTTCTTTCTAAGTCACTGTCTGCTTTCAACTGCCTCCAGTTTTATGTATGTGCATGTGTGTGTGTGTGTGTTTAATTCTGCTATTGCTTTTTTTAACTCCAGACTTTACTTGTTCCTCTACAAACCTCCACCAGCTTTTTAGGTATGTGTATTTTGTATTTTGTATTTTGCAACTGAGCACTCCTGTTCATGTAAATCTCAGCATATATCCTAGATCTATTCTACTCCTCTTTTCAATAACAAAAGCCAGAATGAGGAAAAAGAACGTTCAAAGAAACTTCGGAAAAGACTTAGAGATCAACCACGGGTTTTAAATAATATTTTTAGGATATCATTCAGGAAAAAAATAGATCTCTTAGAACCAGAAAGAGTGAGATATTATTTTTGATGAGTTTAAAGGATCCTTAGTCTATCTTTTACTTGCTTGATACAATTTCTCTTAAACTATACAATAAGCATATCCTCACCTATTTCTAAATAAAGGCAAATAGGATAAAGCTGGAAGACTTCTCACTGCTCACAGCTGTGCCATGCTTACTGTACAGAGCAACCGTTACTGTGCTTCTTTATATAACACTGTCTCTGTACAAGTTTATTTTTGGTTCTCTCCCTCTTCTGGATGTGCAATGTATGTGCCTATCTAAGCTCTTGATTTCGCACCTCGTCGATGATGTCTGGCTTTGCCAGCTAGGCCACCTAAAGCTGTAGTTAAATCTGCCTGTCGAACAGATTCAGTTCTCAGTGAAATCATGCTCTGCTTTCCAAAAGATGTACAGTCAACCTTTGTTTCTCATCGAGACTTGGCAACGGTCAGGTTAAAGTGACAATCACATTTCTGTGATCTTGTTTCATGTTTTGAGATGTGTATGTCATGGCAGAACCAGCTTCTCTGTCTATAAATCAGCAAAGAATAGGGAGGCTATCCAGACCGTGGCTTTAAGATCTTCTTTTGAGGTTTGTGAGAATGGGAACTGTGAGGGGTAGAGGAAGCTACTCCATGACATGTGGGCAGTGGGGCTTATACGAGCAAAGGAAGAAAGTTTATTCATAAGGACAAAGGCATAGTGAGTGTCATTCAGCAGCTCTTCATTTCAATAGCCCAGATCTGAAAAGCAAGGTTAGCTTGTGGTCACCTTTTCGGAGAGCTCGCAAGGATATTCTCTCCTAGACTTTGTCTGCAGCCAGTCTGTTAAGCAAAGCAATTTTGTACTTCCCCTTTTGTCATGGTCTTACTCTAAGACATGAATAAAATGAATTATTTTTGAAGTTACCTCAGCTTTACCATGATTACTTTTCAAGGACAGGAATTTAAGGGTTTAGAGTAACATGTTGTCATTGCAACCTCTCTACTTTAATGCCACCTGCTGTTGTTAATGCAGTCAATCAAAAATGAGCCACTATACACTAAGGATACTGGTTCAAAGGCCTTGAAAATCCTTCTAATGTTGAATAAGAAACAGGTCTTGTGAAATATATTTTCAGTTCTGCATAAAAATGGTTATTAATATAAGCACCTAGAGTGAAGAATCATCTGACAATTGCATTGAAGTATACCCTGATTAAAGTCTTTGTTCATTTTGTGTAGCTGAGTACAAATAGCATCTTGTAAAATGAAGAGGCTTTCTAGTCTCTAAAGCAGACATTGATAACATATTATCTGGCATTTTTAGTCTAGAAACGTAATTAAAATTTACTACTACAGCCTAAAATAAATATGCTTTGTCAAAGACACTTACAAATGACTGTTTCACTTTTCTCTATGCTTTTACATAGGGGTTATTTCCAGATCCATCACAGAAATTTTCTCCTTCAGATAGCTTCTAGTCCCTTATTATACTGTTATCAAAAATGTTCTGGGTGATATGAATAATTTATGTCTTTAGAAATACAATGTAAATATTTCATGTGGTATTTATTAAATAATGCAACCCAATACAACTATGTAAAATTTTCAGTCTGTATGGAAAAGCAAGAACAAGAACTTTATACGCTGCTGCAGATGACACCTCTGTACTTTGAGAGCCACTGAGGTCTCTAACTCACTGGTGAGCCCATTAGAACAGCCTGGAGAGTTATGATGGCTTAATTATCATCTACTTGCCTATTTAGATTTCAGTTTATAACTTTCTTTTGTTCCTTCTAGAGAAAAATCTATCATCTAATTCACAACTTTGACTGTGAATGGGTAATATGAGGAAGATAACTTACATCTTACTTGGAAACAACCAATGGATAAATATATTGTTTTCTTGTGCTTAATTCCTAGAATATCCTTCCTAGTTCTGTTTTTCCCTTATTTCTTTTCAAAGTCATGTCTACATATATTTATAGGCACCTGTCACTTTCGATTACCTTCCTGCCTTTCTCCTCTTTGAGACTATTACCATCTGTGACTTTGATAAACAGTCAATGTCAGCAAAAGAATATACAAATTCTGCTTCTTCTCTAGTTACCTGGAAAAACCAAAGATACCCAAATGAAACTTTTTATTAACAATAGTCTTTCACGGGTAGAGAACACATCTTTCTAGCTATTTTGCTACTGCTATACTAGCATTTCTGCAGCAGAAGATTTCAACAGAGGATGATTTTACTCTCCATGGGTCACTAGAGAAGTCTGAAGATACTTTTGTCAGGGCTGGAAATGAAATGCTGTTGCCAGTCTAGTGGGTCAAGCTCTGGATTACTGCTAAATAGAAAACAAAGACAATGACCAGAATAGTGTGGGCATAACAAAGAATTATCTAGACTAATAAGCCAATGATGCTGATGTCGATTTACCCTTTTCTATGTACAGTAGCCTAGTAAGACATACTTGCCATGATGGGGAGGAAGCTAACCAGATGGCCTCTGAAAATCCTACTGCAAGTTTTAGAGGCATACCTCTAAAACTGTGGGTTCCTATGTGCTGGCGACTAGCTGGCCACTCATGGGCAGCTGTGACCTATTTGCTATCTATATATCACAGCAGAACATTCCTTGACTAGCTGTGGAATATAGCTCATATCACAAGGCAGGCCCAGAGATGCCCAGGCAGCTGTTGGCTTCATTATGTGATTATCTCCATGGTGGTCTCGGGATATCTGCCTGTGATATACATCGGACTTTGCTGACGCAAATCTCTCTTGACACACAGGGACAATGTCCTCCTCCCCTGTCTCTTGTAAAACTTAGTCCCCCATTCCTATCCAGACCCTATACCTCATACCACTGTCACAGGATCAGCTTTTACTAGCCTGTTTGCTTACAATAAATGGCACAAAAACTTTGGCTCAAGTAGTAGAGTCTTGCCTTGCAATCTGCTCCATGACTGCTGTTTTCCTCATCATGCTCCTACTGCAAGGTGGCAACAATGTTCCTGTGGCAACATAAAATTGTCCCAATAATGCTGGTCTCATTTGTATATACACATAACTCAAAGCTGAGAGCACAGAGGCTTCCTATGCTAAATTCTTTTTTGCATGAATAAAGAATGCAAGGTGGAGGCAATAACAACTTGCCTAAGGTCATGTCTCATGCAGCTAGCCAGGCATGGAGCCAGAGCAAGAGTCTAGATCTGATGACACAGCCCATGGTTCTTTGTACTGCACTATAGTAAATTCTGCAAGGTTGGTATGGAAAATTGGTGTACAAGACTGTCACTAAGTTAACTGTAAATATAAATATGTTGGGGATTTTTTACAGTCATATTGAGCTACATTTCACATACCAAAAGTTTCACCTATTTAAAATTTACAGTTCAGTAGCTTTAAGTATATTTACAGAATTGTGTAATTGTTTAATTTTAAAATATTTCAATACTCCAAAGAGAAACTCCTTGCCCACTGGCAGTCACTTTCTTTCCCCCCACCCCCAGGTCATCAGGCAACCACTAATTAATTTTCTTTCTCCATAGATTTGCATGTTCTGGATATTTCATATAAATGGAATCATGCAATATGCAGCCTTTGTATCTGACTTTTTGCACTAAGTATGTTTTCAAGGCTCGCTCATGTTATTGGAACTGTTAGTACCTTGTTTGTTTGTTTGTTTTTCCAAATAATAGTCTGTTGTATAGATGTACCACATTTTACTTACGTGTTTATTAGTTGCTGGATATTTGGGTTGTTTCACATTTTGCTCTTATGAATAATGCTATGAATATTCAAATACAAATTTCCATGCAATCATGTTTTCATTTTTCTTGGATGTATACATCAAGGAGTGGAACCGCTCCATTATTACATCCAAAAATTTAAATATCTGAAAATTGAAGTAGTTTTTGGAAGTTTGTTTGAAATTTTAAGTACTTTTCTAAAATGTGGACATAAGATAGAATAAGAAAGTAAATAATGTACAGTTTAATAAGCAAGTTAGAAATTCCTTACTGCACGTCTTTATTCAGGACATGTGAATTTTCAAAGACCTGCTATTAAGCTATTTATTACACTATCTAATCAAAGTTCCCTAGAAGGAACGATGTGTAATGGAGAAGTCTTTTTCTCAGGGCTAGTTCCATCACACAAAAAAGCAATAATGATCCAGGCAGCAGCTACAAGCAAACACGCTGGAGCACAACATGAACAAAGATCCCTCACTCTTCCCCTCACTTATGAGCTAGAAAGGCAGTAAGTACCTTGATATCCACTAAACCCTCATTTTCATTTTGCTGCCACAGACGGTGGAAAAATGATAACTGTTCTGCCATTTCACTATGAGTTTTGCCTCATATTGAACAGATTGCCTAACAACTGATGAATACAGAATTCCAATACTCAAAGGCCCTCAGCAGCCAAGTGATGAAATCATTCCAAGGTGGAATGCACAGGCAGATGCAAACCTGGGCTGCCCTTACCCCCCAAAGAGTTGGAACACGCTCTTCTGATTATGCAAGTGATGATCAGTCTCTGGCCTGGCTTCTGGCATGGCATACAGAGGGCAGACATTGCTCAAAATTGGTGCCAACATCCCAAACAAGTTCCCCTCTTCAGGGACCCTCAGCCATCCTCAGCCAACTCTAGGGGTTGCTTTGAGGCATTTTCCCTCTCCCTCCCTGAAAACTCCTCTCCACCCCATCACCTCAACCACAGTCTCTTTCAAACATCCCCACCCCTGTGAATGTTTCTTCTATCACTTTCCATCCTCAGCATCCTTGGGAACTTGGGGTCTAGTCCCACTAGACCTAGTTTCCAGGAGTTAAGACTATTTATTGTGCCTTCAGCTCCTTTTCATTCTGATGACATCGTGAAGGTAGTTTCCATTAGTCTCCATAATCCAGAACAATGCCTGGACCAACGTGTTCAGAACTCCTTGTGGTAGCATGGAATGAGAGAATTTGAGAGAACTTGTTTAAATTGTATTAAACTTCACAATAGATAAGAAATGGCTGAAATAGCACCAGAGTAAATTCTCACCCAATACAAATGAAGGCTTTAGTTAAGAGTAGGAAGTATCCAAGAAACCCTTCCCTGGGTACAAGCCCCGAGAATTCTGTGGGGAGCAGACAGGCTGCCCCTACAGGTACTTCAGCGGATCAGGGAGGTAAGACAGCCATGCACCCTGGGCTAGGGCTTGAAGGGTTTCCATGCAAATGCCAATGAATATTGCAAGAGACCCTTCTCTTCAAAATGCAAACTTGTTCTATTTTCCCCTCTTTAATCTACTGTCCCCTTTATAGAGACCTATCATTTCATTAGAGTGAAAAGCAAAAAAAGGCAGGTGCTTACTCTGTAGGTACCCTCTAGTCCACATGTGCATGATAGCTCATTAGTTTGTCTTTTTTTGTCTCCTCTATTACTCCAGTCAGTGTCAATTGATTTTATGAACCCAGCACCTGGGTAGAGGAAGGTTAGTTTCCTTCTTACACTCATGTTGGTGATTTTCAAGCAAGTCAGGAGATGTGGACTCAAGCACTGGTCACCTTTTCCCTTTGAATTCTGGGACCAAGCTATTTGCTATATTAAAGATGTCCTTAAATACTGCTTTCGTCACATGTTTTCAGGATATTCTGCAATCAAGGGCCTTTACTATCCCTGTTCAATGGAAGCTGTTGGAGAATGAATTGATTTGCCTTGGGGAGAAAATCATCCTTGAAAATTTCTCCAAACTCTTTTAGGAACAAAAATCAACATTATCACTTAATCCAGCAGGCATCACACATGATTTAAACAGATAACAATGTCTAACCTAGCTGAGAAAGGAAAATGTATTTGGGCTCAGATATAGACCAAAAAAAATCTATAGACTTCAGGACAGATGGCAGGAAAAGAAAATGAGGTCAGGACACTGTCCCAATCAGGTCACTACTGCCCACACAGCAAGTCTCTTCCATAAAATATTTAAGCAGCACAAACTAAAATTTGCTTCACTGCAAAATACAGAATGCCAAAGATAGTACATGGAAGGTCACTTAATTTCACAAATCTTTTCCAGGTGCTACATAGTAATCTGGTAAGAGATTTTGCCTTTAGTATTTTCCCCAGCTTCTGGAAGTTCACTTTTCACTGTATCTCAGAAGTGCCACTCAGCTTTTCTCAATGCTCTCTATTCTCCTTCCTAAATGACTTACCCTCACTTTTACTCCAAAAGAGTCCATGTATTCTCAGAGTTTTCTGAACTCCCAATACATGTTAAATACATCAAAATAAGTTAAAGTATTTTGTGTTAGTAACAGTACACTGCTGAGTGGAGTAGTGGGATGGCCAGGAAGTGTCTGCAGCACCATGTGGGCCACCTCCCCCCGCGGGGATCAAACTCATGCTGCAGTGGCTTTAGCTTCTCAGTGCTGTGCTCTAACCTCCTGCCCAATTTGGGAAGTTTTATGGGGAAACTGTTATTAGGAATATCCTCTCTCCCCCCTCTATGCACATTAGCTCTACTAAATCTGTTACACTGAGTCTGCTTCCTTTGTCTTTGTGCACACAGATAGTTGAATCCCTTTCGAGCATGCACCCCTTAATAGTTTGGGGTCTCTGAGTGTCCCCTGATTTGGAGCATTAACAATAGTGGTGCACTGGGTTAAAGCACAGCATTATGAAGCTAGCTGCAGCCACTTTAGCACAAGTTTGATCCCTGCCAGGGAGCTAACGGGCATGGCATGGCACATTTCTCCTGTCGCGCCTGCTGCTCCCCTCAGCAGTGCTCTTTGTCAATCTGTCTGTTCTGCTCCCCAATCTGTGTCTGGTGAATCCTCTCAACGCCCCTTCACCCCTGGCTTATACCCCAGTTCTGTATGCATACATAAATAAATCTTTAAAAAATAATAAATCCCATCATTTTGGTTTAGTGCTGTCCTTCCAGCATTTTGAAACAAAGGTACTGAAACAGAATTGCTAAACATACTGATCAATGACTACATTTTCTATGACAGAGAGGCTGCTGTAACAAGTCATTTCTCACTGGAAGCTGTAAAGGAGTAATTTCTGTACTGGCTGAGTTAAAGATAAAGTCCTGTTAGCAGACAGGAGTGAGCCATTCCTTTATAGATAAATCAGGTAAAATAAACACCAGCACAGCATTTAAAACCTATGTAGCTACTTCTCTTCCCAACCCTACCCCATTATTCATAGCAAAGTCAGACTGCTTTTCCTCCTAAGCCTCACAACACAATATATTCCTACTCACTATTTCTTCAGATAGCTATCATCAATTAGCAAGATAAGCTTTATCACCATTAAGAGGAAATGACATATAAATATTACAAAATCTTCTTAAGGCACAGACTCCTTGAACCCAGCCATTTGTTACTGAAGGAAACAGTGAGATTCTTTATTGAAATTCTGTATTCCCAAAGTCCACAGTTCCAAATCATACTAGATAAAAATACCTTCTGGTCTACATCTTTCCCTGGCACTACCAATTAGTTACAGCTGGTGGGATGATAATGATGCTGATATCTGGAGAAGACCAAGCCCAAACATTAGGGTAGAGGTAAGGTGATTTTTACTCCTAAAAGGAACATCCAACCCTTGTAAGGACCCAAGGAGTCAAAGCATCCCGAGAAGAAAACCTAGAAATAGAAAAGCACTTTTAGCTCTCAGCACAATACCATACAAAATTAGTTCCAGAAATGGGTCAAAAAGAAACCATGTACAACTGCAAAATATATATATATATATTTTTTTTTCCTTCAGACTACCAGTTTTTCATTCGAATTTCTGACTTTAGTTACTGGAAAATGGTGGAATGGCAATTATAAGGAATAGATCCCTAGAATATTGTATAGAACTTCCTCTCTTTTATGTAATACTGGTTTTCAGCTATAGAATCACATTTCAAAATCACTTCTCTAAGCAAAATCTATTGTATACTAATGAATATAATTTATAGTTTTAGATATCAAATCAAATATACAAGTAACTCCAATTCATATGAGCTTTCTAATTTTATTAAAGGAAGTTCAAAACATCCATGCTGTATATTTATCCATCACAAAGGGTAGGTTTACTACAGGCTTAGAGCATTGTCAGGCCTTTGGAAGGCTAAGATAGGCTGTTTCAGTTCCTACCTTCCCACTAGACAATAGTAATACAAGTTGTCAAATCTCTTCCTGTTTAAAGCTTCATATTGGGCCTTCCTTGTGGTGCAGGGCTTAAAGACACAGCACTCTCAAGCTATCTCCAGCCACCTCAGCATTAGTTGGATCCCCAGCCAGGGAACTGACCCACATGGCGCAGCAGACCTCTCCTGTCTTGTCAGCCATGTATTTCAGTAGACCTGCCTGTTCTCTTCCCTACTTTGTTCCTGGTGAATCCTCTCACTCCCTCACATCTCTGTCCTATACCCCAGTTCTTACATGCATAAATAAATAAATCTTAAAAAAAAAGGCTCTATGATATCTTAAATCAGTAAAGTTTAAATTTTTAGAAAGAAGGGGATTAAAATATATGTACTCTATCTTGTAGATGGTATAGCTAAAACTGAGAATAGTAAATGATTTTTCCTTAGCCACAGAAAAGGCTGTGGGTCAGCAAATCTCCTGATTCAGAGTGAGTCACTATGTAATTTCAGTGTCCTCTGCATAGTTCCAATTGTCAGCTTTATTCAGATCTATAAGATTTTTTCCAGCTTTATAGATATTGATTTCACTACATAATCTGGACTGATGTCTCAATGGATAAGACCTAAAAGAGGACAGACAGTATTTTCTAATAGACCCTGGCTCAAGTAAGAACTTTTATTTCCATAGAAGCAAACATACCTCTACAAAACATAATTTTCCTCTGATGAAAATTCTGGTACCACACCTGTGTTCACAGTAGTATCATCCACAATAGCCAAAAAACAGAAGCATGTCCATTGACAGGTAAATGGAGAAATAAAATGTATAAACATATGGTGGAATATCATTCAGCATTTAAAAGGAAAGGGAATTCCAATAAATGAGAGATGAACCTTGAGGTCTTATGTAAGTAAAATAAGGCAGTCATAAAAAGACAAATATTTTATGATTCCATTTATATGAGTTATCTGTAACAGTCAAGTTCAGAAAATAGATAGTAAGATGGTACTTCCAGGAGATAGGAAGAAGAGAAGATGGGAAGCTGTTTAATTTGTATAGTTTTAATTTTGTTAAGATGGAAAAGTCCTGCAGATTGGTCACTCAACAACATGTGAACAATTTAACACTACACTACTGAATATGGAAAATGGTTAATGGCAAATGTTATCTCATGTGCATGTTACCACAATTTTTAAAAAGCTCCCCCCAAAAGGTACTTACCTCATTATGGAAAAGGTTTAATATTTATAAAACATTTCCTTATGGCTTCAATAATTGATAGGAACAGGTTCTCTGGTCACTATTAAGGGAAATGAAATAATTTTCTGTAATGTTTTTGTTAATCCACATAAAATTTTTTAATGCTTTTATGCCATTGTCTCTAGGCTTCACATAACATTTAGAACTTAAAAATTGCTATTGTGTGTTTGAAAAATTACAACTAGACAACAGGTAAGTGTTAGCATGTTGGTACTAACACTGCTATATTTTTGTTTTCATCATTTCCTTAACTATCCAGAAGCAGGATAGACTCATATCATCCCAACTAATGTCTTTACACATTTAAAACCAGAGCATATATACCAGGAAACAAAACCTCTGAAAACATTATCAATTTATATATGTATTCAATAATCTAGACTTTGAAGTATCTAAGATCATCTACAGTTACAACTTCTTTTTTCAATAAAGATTCACAGGGCATTCAATTTAAAGCAACTTAAAAATAAACACTGGGGTCTAAATTAATAGGGTTACAGACAAATGACATTTTCCGGTTGATTACTGAGAAATGACAGATAGCTTCTTTCCTACTCTTTACTGGCTATTGTTCAAGAGGAGCTGGAACTAAGCAGGGGTTGAGCTTCATGTGCACCTCAATTCTTTGTGCTTTTGTTTGTCACAATCTTCAATGACACGTCTGAGTAGCTGGGTTTTTCACACTCTATAGTCTGCGTAGTTAATCTAATGCAACTAATTAGTAGGAGATTATCTAAATAAATATCTAAAAGTTCAGGGTAGGAATCCATTTACTTTAAAATGTTCATTACTGTATTTTATAATCTTATAAACCCATTTAATCTTGTCATATATGAAGGAATTAAAAATTCTGATTGGAGCCTTTTGAGACACTAAATCTGTAACAACTCTCTGAAGGAGGAAAAGCATCATTTTTGATTTTTCAAAGTCATGTTCTTTCTTGATGCAGGTTATTGAGAGGCATAAGGATGGCTTAGTATATAAAGATTCATTGATTGACAGATGGCTCTCTTCTTACATCAAGGATACCTGTGGTACAAATCTTAAAGATTACGTAGTTCTAAAGTGCAGAATTGTCTTCTCTTAAAATTCGTTCAGAGAAAGAATTTTATGTCTTAATCCACTTCCTTTTCATCTCTAGCTACACATAAAATCTAGCATGTAGTAGATACTTATTAAATGACTATTGAATGAATGAAAGAAACTTTAGATTTAATATGACAACATATGTTGCTTAACATACATGGGACAGATGTTCCTTCAGGATGACAAAAGAAGTGAGACACAAACATTTCCCACATAGAATTTTTTGTGATTTAAATAGTGCTCAAATTGTATTTCCAATTAAATATCTTTCGTATTGAAGTTGGTAATTATGTCCTTCCGTACTGGAAGAGTTTAAGTGGTATTGCCACTCTTTGAAAGGAAAAGGCCCTCACAGACATATCACTTTTACAGCTTTGGTGTGAGGATTGGGGGAATTTGGGACTTCCAGGAAACCAATATAATTGAAATTATACTTCAGTTTTTCCAACTTATTTCAAAACTACTTGAAAAAGGATATTCTTGATTTCTCCATAAGCCAGCTAAGCAATTTTTCAATATAGAATTAAATGCAGATTTTTTTTCAATGACAAAACACAAAAATACAGGCTTAAATTGCAGCTGACCTTGAGTTAAGAAAAAGCAGGAAAACAGTTTCTGAAATTTTGTCATTTCTAAATATTCTCCCTCACCAAGTTACAACATAGGGAAATAAAGCAGGTTTTTTGGGGGAAAAAAACCCAATCGCCATGTAAATATTTATCTTTAAGCTAATTTGTTTTCCCAGTAGTGCAGTAGAGTAAAATTCAAAATCTATGGCTATACGTAAGCTTCCTAAAATATATAAGTAAATGCAACTAATTGAAAAGATTTACTTCCGTGTTTAAGTTAAAATAGTGAAATATACGACAAGAATAGCAAAGACAAAATGTTTCTTCCAGTACTTAATTTCTGAAATTTAGCTGTTTTTACACAACAGTTTCAATTAACATGGGCATTTTTTAAAAAAGGTAGGATAAGTAAAAATTAGATTTGCAAAAAATAAAACCACTGAATCGCTACCTCACACATGCACAAAGTTCCAAGAACAAAACGTGCATATATCCTCAATGCAATTTTTAACACGAGAGCAAATTGCTATTTTCCTTACCTCAAGTGCAGAAGACTGCAGTAGAGCCGCCGTTTGGTTATCATAAAACGGAAGAGGCGTCTCGCTCGCCTATTCCCCCCACACTCCTAAAGGCAGCGGCATGCATTCACCCTGCCCCATCCGCTGGACTGATCCCCTGGAAAAATCACTGCCCGCAAAGTGAGCGCCTGAAGCGGGGTCCGTCCCCGGCGGCCGCCCCTCCCTTTCGGTGACGCCCCACTTCCTGTTAGGCTACAGTTCCCAACAAGCTCGGTTTTGTAGTTTACAGCCTATTTCCAAAAGCCATTTTTTTCTTTCTTCCCCAAAGCAACAACTTCTAATCATTTACGTGACAGACCTTACCCAAACAATTTTCCCGCAAGGCGCGCGATGGGGCGCCCCAATGACAGTGGGTGCCCAGGACAGGCCTCCGGACTGGCCTCCCGTCCCCGCACTCTCCCCTCTCCCAACGAGTGGGCGTCTTCTCGGGGCCCTGAAATGGGCGGTGAGGTTCAGACCGCGTTACTGTCGCGCTGCGGCCGCGGGGATGACCTGGAAGCGAAGGGGACGCGTACCAACTCAAGTTGTGTGGGATCAGCGGCAGGAGGTTGTCGGCGAAACTGCATTTGTCAAACCTCATTTCAGTGTCTCGAAGTAGCTCCCTGGAAAGGGTTTTTTTTTAAAAACACGTTGCACATTCTTTGGACAAACATTTATTGATTGTCTACTGCCAGGCAGTGCAGAGGAATGAAGCACTGTTTGGGAGCGGGGGTGGAGCGGATTACTAGAATTTGGGTGCCCGTGGAGTGCACCCAGCAAAAGCATCACTTGCGCTTCCTGTGGGCTGGCGGCTGGAGAACACGTGGCAGCCTGAATTCCTAAGCTCTGCACCGAAACACTGGATTAATAGGAGCAGGGGAAATGGCAGGGGGCAGGCGCTGGGCGCCAGGGCATCAGGGAGCGACCGTGGTAGGCGGTCATGGTATGCGCTAGGAACCTCCCCGCCAGCCCGGAGTGCGGGATCTTCCCTTAGACTCCAGGCGCCGGAGCTCTCCGTGGAGGGTTTCTCACATCACCTGGTAGTTGTCACTTTCCGCCCCGCCCCGCACCTGCTGCCCCGCCCCGCCATAAGCCCCGCCCACCGTCGCACAGGCCCCGCCCCCTTTGCCGTCCCAGGACGCGTTGCGCGGCCCGGGCCGGAAGTCGGCGAGTTCCCGAGAGTGTGTCTGGGTCTGTCTCAGTGCGGAACGCGGCCCGGGACGAGCGCTGGGGATTCTCGCCTGAGGCGTCACCATTGTCACGACCACCACCCACGGAGCCACTTCCAGAGGGGAGTAGACCCGGCCTTTCGCCGGGCTGAGAAGATGTTGCCCCTGTCCATCAAGGACGATGAATACAAACCACCCAAGTTCAATCTGTTCGGCAAGATCTCGGGCTGGTTTAGGTGCGGGGTGCTGTGTCTGTGGGAAGGGGCGCCCCACAGGAGGGGAGCAGGCCCAGACCTAAGGATGGCCCGAAGTCCAGGGAGGGAGCGTCTGGAGTACCCGCCCTCGCCGCGAGGAAAGGCGCTGGTGGACTGGGAGGGTCTTGAATGGGGGACACAGTCCCCGGTCCTGACACCGCTTTGATTCTCCTGGCTCTACCCCACTTGTGTCTTGCCCAGGTCTATCCTGTCGGACAAGACGTCCCGGAACCTGTTTTTCTTCTTGTGCCTGAACCTCTCTTTCGCTTTTGTGGAACTACTCTACGGCATTTGGAGCAACTGGTAACCAAAGGGAAAAAGAAAAGGGTTGGGGCGGAAGCTGGGTTGGGGAAAGCCCTATTTGCTTAGTGCCACGTAGCTCCTCACCAGGAGGTTCAGGTCTGGCCGTTGCCAACACCTCTGCCTTTCGCTACAGGTCTTAAGATCCGGGGCCCACCACTTGCAGCGATTCTTTATATCTGGGTCACCCACCAGCACTCCCTCAATAAGAATGACTAGTTCCCTCCGTGTTCTGGTATAGTGTTTTGCCTCTCACACCTTAGCTTTGCTCTTTCTTTGCATTGGGAGGAATCTATTCCTGTCCCTCTGGAAGAGTGCCCTGCCTCTCTTTGGGGGAGTGGCATTTAGATTTAGATTTCAGCCTTAAGATTCTACAGGGAATATTTGACATGTTCTACTTAATTTGTTATTAGTTCTTGGAATGGAGAAGAGGTTTTAAGGGGATATCTGGCAAATTCTCTTCTCACTTTAATTCTGAAGCTGTCTGAGGATTTGATTTTGCTCTGAACTTGATTACAGCAGCAAATCCCATGTTTAAGTTATATTTCTTGAGTCATGGTTTTTGGTGTCACCTTTGAGCTTTTTTTCTTTTTTGAGCTGCTTCAGTAGAACTAAGTCTAGAGTAAGTGAAAATGAAGTGTTGTCCAGATACTTGTTGTTGAGTAACTTAAGGACTAGTGAAATTGTTTAGCTCATTGTAAGACCATCACAGTTCTAGGTGTAGTGATTCTTCTCTAAGTCTCATACCCATTTAAGAATCTGGTAAAAGACAAAACCCAAAATTTTAAATAAGATTTTCAGTATATTCTTGGAATAGGTCTTGGACCACAGATTGAGAATCTGTGCCATTTGTGCTTTATTTTCTATGAATAGTTTGTGGCTGTACTTTAAAATTCATTTTCATAAAGAATTGCTGTCCTTAAGCTTTATTGAGATTGAGCAGTGACATTACATAATATTAACAGTTTTTGTGATTATATTTTTATATTAAAAAATGGACCTTTTTTTTATTTAAACATTTCAACTTTATCTAAAAAAATTCAGCAAATTATAAGTATATAAAAGTATGTTAAAATATAGTGAAGATCTTAATATACATCATAACTATTTTGAATCCTCTGGGAATCAGATATATATATCTGAATATTTTTTTAAATTCTGTAATATTAACACCCTTCCATGTATCGTACACATTAAAAATACCACATTATCTTACTGGAATAATCTTACTTTATTATAAATACAATATTTATAACGTTATTTTGGCACATATATTGATTGTATCAATACTCTTAGCTTTCTTATGCAGTTTTGCTACTGTACTGTAATACATTTCCGCTGCATGAGTTATATGAAAAGTCTTGTTGGAAGGATTTATATTTGAACTGGCTAAGCTGCTTCTTTCTTGGAATGTAGTAATTCTTTGATCTCTAGAGCTCTATCAAAGAAATTCATAAAGCCACTACTTTGCAAGTGGTTTGTCAATATGCATCATTTCATAAGGAAAACAAATGACTTGTTTTTCTGCCCTTAGGTTTTCTTCACCTATAGTTTACTTTTTTTTTTCATACAGGGTTATCTTCCATATTTGATCTGGCTTTGAGCCAGTGAACTAATGTCTCATTCCTAGATCATTCTGTAGATATTTACTTCTCATAGCCACATGTTCCCCATTAGTTTTTTATCTTGGATTGGGAATACAAATGTGCTTAGCAAATTTAGTAAATGCTTGGGCCTTTTCATTATCTGGCTTACTATGTCTTATTTAGACATCACAATTTTTATTACTGTTTGTTGATTGGTCAACAGTTTCTTTATCTGATGGTTACCTGTTCCTGAAGACTCAATTAGAGTTTGTGTTTTTTGAGTACATTTCTCAGCAGAACTTTTACTTATCACAGTCATTTCTGTGTTCAGTTTTATTCTGTAAAAATTAAATTTCAAAATGTTAGGGATGTGACAAGTCAAGTGAATGAAACAGTCTCTTTACAAAGATTCATGAAAACAGTTGATCTGTTTGTAGCAAATATTAAATAATTTCTGGTTCTTGTTCAGAGCCTTCATTTTAAAGAAGAATTTAAATTATTGTTGATTTATGTTTTTGATGGTAAGGTGTCATCAGTACATTAGCTGAGTTCTTTGTGCATTTTTCCCTTATTAAATAAGAACTCACTACCTTTTACTTTTTCACAAAAATGTAAACTATTACAGAGGGGATTTTTTCTATCTTATTCAGTACATGACACATAGTAAGTGTTTAATACATGTTTTCTGACTGAAAATAAGGGAATAATAAATGTATGGATTAATCTATTTATACTAATTATCATAATATCCCTATGTGGGAGATTTTAAATTCCTCTTTTATAGAAGTTAGGAGGAAAATGGTAGGAATAATATTTGTGATGGTTCATTCTAGGATTCTTTTCTATCTAGCTTCTTACTGCCATTTACTTAATGTTGAGTAACTATTTAATCTCAAATTAATATAGTATGAGAACATGGCTTTGTATCAGGTAATGCAAAGTTTGTTTTCAAATTAAAGCAAAAGTCCTAAATAGTGGTTGTTTAAACAAGATAAAGCTTAATTTCCAAAGTTAAGAGTTCCAGTCATCTCTGGCAGCAAGAAGTCTTCAAATTAGGAGAGAAGTAAATAGTATAAACAATGTCTTTTCAGGCCATTCATTTGGGCACTAACATACAATGCTTTCACTTAACACTTCAGTGGCTCAAGCTTTTATTATGCACTCTTGAGTGTTTGCAAATGTCATCTTTGCTCTGATTGGCCAGGTATTCTGTTGAAAGTAGAGGATTCTTTGCTAAGGAAGAAAGGGAATATGTAATATCAGATATCCAGTTAATGTTCTATGTTCTCATTGTCTCATAAATTCTATTTACAGTTGTTCTTATACAAATCAGAATCCAAAGATGATCTACTCATGGTTATTTGGTTGATAGGTTTCTAAGTTAATTTTTTTTTAATTTTTTTTTTAAATTTTTTCCTTTTTTTTTTCATTTTTGTTTCCAGTATACCTTAAATAATATCCTTTCCAAAAATTTCTCTGCTGTTTGTTCTGTTCACATTTATTATATTTTGCTTCAGTGATTAGATTTATCCTTTATATCCTATGTAGTTTTCCTTATTAAAGTATCTTTAAAGTGTTATTCTTAAAAATGTTTTTAAGGCACTTAAAAAAAAAGGCAATGTTTAAAGATGGCAACCTAAAACAAGCAACTTTGCTTGTTTTAAAATTGGTGTAAAAATCATAACCTTGAATATGTTCTATGCTACCTTCATAAGGAAAGTTATGGCATGTGGTTTAAATGGTAATGCATAATCAGAAACATTTGCTAATATTGAAGGTGAAAAATGCTCATTCCTTATGAGAAGTGTGTTGATAATATGACATGTGAGCAGAAAACTAGAAAGAAACAGTTTTTCACATAAGTTTCAAAACATATATAGTTGCTGCTAAATAGTTTCCAAATCATTATACCAAGTATAAGTGAAAAGATTTCATATCCCAATGTTTTCCTAAACACCTTGTTCTACATCAGAAAAGTGACTAATTTCTCCATAAAATCACATACTAAAAATAAAGTTTTAATGTAAATTATATTTACTTAAAATTTAAATAAAAATCTTACTTTGATGGGTATTAAAACTGCTGTACTCTTTAAAAAGGAGCTGAATTACTATAGTATTCTGAGGTTTATCACTTTTCTACCATTATGGCAGTATTTGGTTTCATTAAAATACATACAAAATTGTTGTGAGAAAAATAGTGTATATAATAAGTAGGCTAAGGCTGTTAAAAGAAAACAATATGTTATAAACAACATTTATTTCTTTGTGGTTCTAGAAGCTAAAAGTCAGAGATCAAGGCCTTAGCAGGACTTGTTCCTTCTGAAGCTCATGAAGTGTGGTTTCCATGCTTCTCCCTTAGCTTTAGTTGTGCGGTTAGCAAGCTTTCATGTTCCGTGGTAGCATCACCTGACCTCTACCTCATGTTTATATGGTGGTCTCCTGTGTCCATATCTGTCTCGGAAATTCTCCTTTTTGTAAGACAGTAGTCATGCTTCATTAGTGACCTACTCAGCAAATTATACTTGCAGTATAAGTAAATTTAAATCACCTTAAATAAATCAGGTGATTTATTTATAAATAAGGCCACAGTTTAAGGTACTGGAGATAGAGGACTTTAACTTACATAATTCAACCCATAACAGTGTCTTACTAAAAGATGTATAAATTAGTAAATATTTTCATTTATATTTATTTAGAGCAAATACTCAGCCTTCTATAATTAATTTACAGCAATTTAAAAATAAAAGTAGAAAACTAAAATAAAAATCATATGTATAATGCAATCTTTAAGAAATACAAACCTTGAAACCTTACTATAGAAGGAAAAATAAAGCAATTAAATATGAAGACTAATATAGTTACTAGAATTGACTTTTACACTTTGGTTCTGAAATTTCATAAAGTCAAGACAATAAGGGCAACAGATTTGTCAGATTTTACTATAACAATACAACTATTAACATTTTATCAGAATGGGATTTATTTAAACCAAAATTTGTCACTTACCATCTTGATCTTTTATCATCACATAGAAAGCAAAATCATAAGCAATGTCTTTTAGAGGTTTCACAACTGTAGAGCTGTTCTTCAAGTGGGTCTCTCACACCTCAAAATATAATAAACTTAAAGTGTTATTTTTAGTGCTACGTATTATTAAGGTTCATAGACTTTTCTGGGTTTATGGTAAGCTAACTATCCCAGGAGAAATCTTAACAAATTTAGAGATTGAATAACAAGACTGTTATTTTGTCCTCCTCAAATATTAATTTTCTCATTTAGTTTTTCATTTATTGGCTCATTCTCATTCTGCTTTGAATTAAGTGTCTGATGAGTACAACTAGTATGTAAGCTATCTTCTGCAGCTATGCTTGAGTAAAACACAAGATTATTTATTTATTATTAGACCATTTAAGACATTTTTCCACAATACTTTAATGATTTGAGAGAGGTTTATATATTATTGTACCTTTTTTGGAGAAAGAATAATATAATGTGTTTTACTTCACTTTCTAACTTTGTAGTTACTCTAAATTATGAGGAAATTTAAATTGGAATGGAATTTAAGTGGAAAATAGCTCCTTTTCCAGTGCTTTCTCTACTTTGAGGAGCAGTGGTTTTGAATTTTAATGTGTAGCACTTAAAATTCATGAAGATTCCTGTAATTAAGAATTATAAGTCATGCTGAGAACAACAGGTAGTACACGATTTTATTAATAATAGGGATGTCGATGTAGCTGGCACTTTGATAAGTGTTTCATATATATTAACTCAATTATAAATATTGGTACCTTTTATCATTACCTTTTTGAAGTGATGGCTAATTGAGGTACAGAGTAGACCAGCGACTTGATAATCACAGAACCAATAAATGGAATTAATTGGGATTTCAACCCAGATACTCTGAGATAATTCTTTTAACCGCTCTGATACTTTAAACCATTCTGATAAAAACTTAGCTGCTGATGTGCTTGTTTTCAGACCATGTTTCTTAACGTGTCTTAAGGTTTACTGATTTCTTTCCTCACTGTGTCTTTTGTCTACTGATAAATCAGCAGAAAATTCTTTGTTACTGATACTTTGTGACTTTGTGTTTTGATTTTCTGTTGTTTCTTAACATTTCCACCGTCCTTTTTATATATATCCCATTTCTCTCCTGAAGTTTCTCACTGATCCATGCATTTTGTCACCTTTCCCATATGTCCTTTTGTATATTGTTGTATAGTTCCCATACCTAGGTCTGTATCTTGGTCTAATTCTGTTGGCTGCTTTCTCTTCACATGAATTATTTGTCTTGTGATTTTTGTCTTAAAATTATTATCTAAGTCTGGTCATTGTGAGTAAAAAACAGTAGATACTGAGGTAATAGTAATTATGACTAGAAAGAGGCATGCTTTATCTGGCAGGCCATTAGTTAGTTAGGCTTTTGTCTGTAGTATTCTTCATATGTATGTGTCACAGAAGCTCGCTCTTCCCACTTACAGCACTCTTGTCCCTTCCCCCACTGCTGCTCCCAACTGCAGATTGGTGTTGGTTGTTACTCAGTGCTACCTGGGTTTGTGGTGAGGGCTCTTCTTTGACTTGACACACTCACAAGTAAGTGCTTTGAGCCTTAATCTTGGGATATATTTTACTGCTCCTTTCATGCTTTTTTTTTTGTCAGTGTATACACTAGTATGTATAATAGGAATCTTTAATTTATCACAAATATGTCACTTCATGTATCTTATAAGAATCTTACAACAATATACTTCTGTTTTCACCTTCTCTCTTTTGTACTGCTGTGATACTTTTCACTTTGACTTGTTATTAATTTCATAATACAACATTCTTATTTCTGCTTTATATCAGCAGTTAGCTAAGTTTTTCACTAAATAATAGAAAGTAAGTGTTTTGGACTTAAAGGACTACATGGTGTCTCTTACAGCTTTGCCACTCCACTGAGGTAGCACAGAAATAGCCATAAACAGTTCATAAATAGATAAGCATAACTGTGTTTCAATGAACTTTGTTATAAGTGACAGGGATATGGATTAGTAAATTATCTTTTTTTTTTTTAAATATTGATAGCTTTGTTGAGATATAGTTACATACTATAAAATTCACCCATTTAAAGTACACACTTGAATAGTTTTTAGTATATGCAGATCTGTGAAAGCTCACAACAAATTTACATTGTTGCTACCCCAAAAGGAAATGTAATACCCGACTCATCATCCTCTAATTCTCTCATCCCTTGCTCTGCCCCATTCTAGGTAACTTCCAATCTATCTGTAGTTTTACTTAGTCTGGGCATTTCAATAAATGAAATCATGTAGTATATGATGCTTTGTGACTGGTTCTTTCACTTAGCATAATATTTTTAGAGTCATCTATATTGTACAAGTATCAATATTTCATTTATTTTTATTGCCAAATAATATTCCAGTAGTATGTGAGGGTTACAGTTTTTTCACATCTTTACCAACACTTGTTGTCTTTCTTTATTATAGCCACTACAATGGGTATGGAGTATCTCATTGTGGTTTTGATAATGCACTTTGAAGCACATCCTTGATATCCAGTCTGTGCTACCTGTTTTTTCTATTATTGATGTGCTTTTGGTTTCGTATATAAGAAGCCACTGGCCAATCCAAAATTGTGAATATTTTATCTGTGTTTAGGTCTTTGATCCATTTTGAGTTAATTTGTATGTATGGTAGGAAATGAAGTTTCTAAATAATTTTTTACATGTGCATATCCAATTGTGTCAACATCATTTATTGAAAACATTTTTTTCCCATTGAATTGTGTTACTGTCCTACCCTTGTCAAAAATCAGCTGACTACAAATGTGAAGATTTATTTTTAACTATTAATTTTTATTTCATTGAGCTGTGTGTTATCCTTGTGCCAGTGCCACACGTTTTTTTTTTACTGTAACTCCTATAATATTTTTAGAAATTGGGAAGTGTGAATGCGCCATTCCTTCCAATCTGGGTGTCTTTTATTTCATTTCTTGCCTTATTGTTAGATTGTCTAGTACAGTATTAAGTACACATGGCAAAAGTGGACATCCTTATTTGGTATCTGATCTTAGAGGAAAACTATCAGTCTTAACCAGCAATGGTGTTGAAACTTGAGTGTTTTTATCATTAAAAAGCCAAATTTTGTTGAGTACTTTTGTCTGTCTGTTGAGATGATGATGTGGATTTTGTTCTTTATTCTACTGATACATATGCTATAGATTGATTTTCATATATTAAACCAACTTTGCATTGTTGGAATAAATTCTGCATGGCTGTAGTTTATAAGTGCTTTTTGTGTATTTGCAAATATAATAATCTATAGTTTCTTTTTCTGATTTTGGTATTAGATAATACTGACCTCACAAATGATTTGGGAAAAATTCCTTCACAGTCTATTTTTTCGGAAGAGTTTGTAAAGAATTGATGTTTAATGTTCTTTATTTGGTAAAATTTGCCATTGAAACAATCTGGGCCTTCCTTGTTGGAAGTTTTAAAAATAATTCAAAATCTGGTGGCTTTTAATAAAATACACTACATTTTTGTCAGTTTGGCTAGATTATTTCTAGGAATCTCTTGTATTTCCACTAAATTATCTAATTGGTTGGCATATAGTTTTTCCAGTATTTCCTTGTAATCCTTTTTACTTCTGCAAAGCCAGTAATAAATTCCTTTTTTCATTCTTGATTTTTATAGTTTGAGTCTTTTTTCTTGGTCAGTCAAGTTCAGAGTTGTTAACTGTTGATAATTTCAAAGAACACCCCTCCCCGTTTTTGGTTTGTAGATTTGTTCCTACTGCTTTTCTTTTCATAATTATCTATTTAAAGATCTTGAATACATTATTTGCCCAGGGTTTATAATTTTTAAGTTATTTTTATATAAATCTAAATTTTCTCCTATTTTTGACTTGAACAACTGACTCTTAGCTTAGATCTTTTGCCAATGAATTCTCTCAGCCTTGGTTGTCTGAGAAAAGTTTTATTTTGCCTTCATTTTGAAATGTATTTTGTGGAATTTCAGTTTGACACTTTTTTTACTTTCAATAATTAAAGACATGTTCCATTACATTCTGTTTTAAGTAGTTTCTTATGAAAATATGCTGGAAGATTAATAGTTCTTATCAATTTTTATTTTTCTTGTTTTCAGATTTTTGTCTTTCTTTTTGATAATCAGCAATTTGTGGAGTATTGTAGGGTGTTTTTCATCCTGCGTGGGATTCATTAAGCCTTTTGATCTGTGGTTCATATTCTTTCATTACTTTTAAAAAGTTACAAAGCATAGTCTTTTTAAATAAATTTTCCACCGTTTTTCTCCTTTACTGAGAGTCCAAATATATTTATTTTAGTATGTTTGGTACTCTTAACAAGTCTTTAATCTTCTGTTTTTCACACTTTTTCTTTGTTTTACTTTGGATAATTTCTTTTGACCTGACTGATTCTTTCTCTGTGTCCTGTCCATTCAGAAGCCCATGTATGTTCTTTTTTTTCAATATTGTGGTTATTAAAACATTTTTATTTCTATTTCATTTTTTTAATAGTTTCTGTCTTTGTGGAAAGACTCTATTTACTCATAAATTTTTCCAAGCTCTATATCACATCCTTTAATATATTCACCATATTTGTTTCAAAGTACTTCTGTGATAGTTCTAAACTTTGGCCTCTTCTGGTTCTGATTTTGTTAACTGCTTTAGCTCTTGACAGTGCTCTCTTTTTTTTTTAATCTTGTATGTTTTATAAATATTGTTGAGTGCTAGACTTTTTTTTTGAAAAATGTTTTTACAGGTTTTACCTTTCTGTTTTCAAGGTTTTTTTATTTTTTTAATAACAGTTTATTTTTACATCATTTTGTACATTTTTTTTTCCCATCTCAATTGTAATCCCCGTGGGTTTCCCATCACCAAGTCACCCGTGTGCCATCACCATAATCCCGTTAGTGCTAGACATTTTTAAAAGAACAAGACTCCAAGGTTAATAGCACAGGCCTAGCCCGCCCCCATTCCTTATTGTATGATCGGTGGGTTATTTCTTGGGTATGGGGATGTTCAAAAATGATCCATATAAATTTTAATTCAACAGCATTCCCAAACCCAAAAGCTAATCACAACAAACAGTAATGTTCTACTTTTGGTTAGCAGGAAGAACCAGTATTTATGTTAAGAAAAATGCACACCTGGTTTTCTCAGGTTACTAGTTGGGGGGCCATGGGTTAAACCTATTTGGTCAGTGGTTGAACAGATTTTATGTTTTCTTAGCACACATTTGTTGCAACCAGCCACTGGCTTGAATTTTTTTGGTGATTCTGCACATTGTGATTAATGTGGGATTTGGAATACTAAAAGAATTTTTTTTAATGTGTTCTCACCACATACTTAACCCTCAGTAAGCCCTGCATACCTATCCCATAAGAGAATCTCATACTCTTGCTCAGCTCTCAGCAGTAGATGCTATTGTTCTGTGCTTTAGTCAGGGTTTAGGAGGAGAAGGGAGAGAGGACATTAATTCTTTTCTTATGGGTTAGTGTTAGGCAGGTTCTTTATACCTGAGTACCAGAGTGGGTATTAATGTTGCTGCCCTTTCCACTACCCCTCCCAGCAACCTTGTATCTAAAGAAGGAACTAGTGGCCTATTTCTGTTCCACAACAGAACAGAAAGATCCTAAGTCTAAGCTTGTTTCAGCCTTACTCCTAGTAGCAGATACTTTCTTTTCTCTCTCTCTCAGTCAGTGAAAGCTGGGCTTTTTTTTTGGACCAAGGGTTTGAGGGTTTCTTTCTAAGATAACACAAAAATTACCCTTAATATCTTTCTATGTATCTGTATCATTGTTTTTTCTCTGAAAGACTATTTCCTCTGAGCAGAGGCTGAATCTTAGATTTTTGAAAGGATAACTACTATCTGGTTATTATTATAATGTGCCAATGTGTTTGTTCTTTTCCAGCTTAGGCTTGATTTCCGACTCTTTTCACATGTTTTTCGATAGCACTGCCATTTTGGCTGGATTGGCAGCATCTGTTATTTCAAAATGGAGAGATAATGATGCTTTCTCTTATGGGTAAGACTTTTAAAAACCCTTTTTATTGAAGTATAAGAAATATAGAAAAATACACAATCCCAAATCTCACAAATTGAACTCACTTGTATAACTTGAACCCATAAACTCTCTCATGCCTCTTTTGAGTTCCTTCACACTCATCTTCCCAAGGCCAGTCAATTTCCTAACTCTGTGGGTTAGTTTGCGCAGTATATAATTTGAATCTACAGTTTGCACTTTTTTTTTTTGATCTGAATTCTTTTGCTAACAGGTATGGCATCTTAATTATACCAAAACTACTTTTTACTTGACATTTTTATAAGCTAGGGGAAGTTCTTAATGCTTAACTACCTTTTTTTTTTTAAGAAGAAAAGGAAAATATACTAGCATATGAAAATATTTATATTTCTTTTTCTTCTTTGAGAGGATATTTTATTTACTCATTAATTTTAAAATATATTTCCTAATGGCTTTATATTATCCTCTTCAGCTCTGCTTTCACATAAAATATTTCTCATAGTCTTTTTGAATTTGACCAATCAAGCAAATATTTGGAGAGTCTTGATGCTGAAGGAAGTATATTGCAAAATCTTTTCTTAATTCTTACACTTAAAAGCAAGGTTAATTTTTGCCACTTCTGATTGATTTACTTTGCCTGAGTGTTTTAATTCTGAGCTCTTAGAATATTTTCTAGTGTAATTACATTTCCGACTAAGTGACACTCAGGACTTTTCTCCAGTCCCACTTTCTTTTTTTCTTACTCCTCTTTCTCTCCTTGCTTGTTGATTCTTTTCCTCTGTCGTTTCCGTTTGCTCCTATTCCTCTCTCTCCCTCTCTCTGTGAGTGTTCCCTCATGCATTCCATTCTTCATCTGTTTTCCTCCATCTCTAACTCTTGACCCATCCTCAGATTCATCTCATCTCTCCTGACCTCCCTCCCTGACTTGTTATTTCTTTCTAGCTACTTGAGCTCATGATCTTTCTCCCTGCCTGTTTTTTACTCTTCTCTCTTCTTCCTTCCTTCTTCACATCTTTTCTCTTATTCTTTTTTTTTTCTCTTGCTCTTTCCCTGTACCCTTGCCACAGATTCTCATCCTTCCTCTTCTCGCCCATGACTTCTGCAGGTCTAGCTTCTTTTTCTCTCCCTTTACCAGTCTCTCTCTTTCCTCCTCCTCCTGATTTTTTTTTCCCTGAGCTCTCCCTTACACACAGTCTCTTAAGCCCCTTCTTCTCTCTTCTTTCTGCTCTTGTCTCTCACCCCTTCCTCCTGTCTCTGGCTCTCACCCTTTCTACTTCTCTCTCTAGCTATGGTTTTGTCTTTAGCAAACACACACTCTTTATTTTACACATGCTCTTGTTCTCTTGAGATGTTTATTGAGGGCCTAGTATGAGTCAAATTCTGATGATATGAGGATGAATAATACATGACTTCTGCCTTGGAGGAACTGTGGTTTAATGGGGAAACAGTTCCATAGAAATACTGCAAGTAGGCTAAGTCTAGGGATGAGTCCAAAAAAACCTCAGTTCAGTATGTTAACTATAGCAGACTAACTGCAATAGAAGAAATAATATGTAGATTCTGAACGTCATCAAAATTTTTATGTATTTCTTTATATAAAATTCATCTTCGTGTCTTGTCATACTTGTATTTTTGAAATAGCAATGTCAGCATGAAAGGTAATAGGCATTCAATAGGTAGGTTAGATGCTTATGTACTCATGTACATCTACTTTTATTATTATTTTTTTTGCCCTGGCTATAGATTTCAGATAACATCATGTTTACTAGGCAATAAAACATTCATAAATTATATAGTTTAATTCCAAGCTGATCAAGTAATTGGTCATTTGTAAAGGCAAGTATATCTAATTTTCACAGGCTGTTTATTTTAAAGGGTTAAACCAAGTTTGACCAAATATTAAGCTTAGCTAAATTAGCTTACTCCAGTAATTTATCAGAATTTATGAAGCACCTATTAAGCTTAGCATTAGGGACCAAAAAATGACTGAAAAACATACCTGCCTTTGATCTTGAAGTCTAGTAGAACTCACAAAGACAAAGGTTTTTAGTCAGAGATTAGCTATGCAAGTGGGGTGAATTAAAACAGTGCTTTTTATTTGAGGGGCAGTTATCCTGCTCACAAACTACATAAAATCATAAGTATAGATTGAGAAAAGCAGTTTGTGAATTCCATGAATAGTGAACTTTTGCTCTTGGATTAAAAACTATGTTTTGGCAAATAATGCTATTAATTTATTTGCATTGTTAGGAGGTAGAAATATGCCTTGTTTCTGTGTATAGAGTAGGTGCTATGTTAGAATGTACTTGGTAGAGCAAATTACAAATGAGGCAGAATATATTTTAAAGAGTTTCCTTTATACTAAAATTTTCATTTTGTAGAAGCTAACACTGAAAGCTAGAAAAGCAGTATTTTTGATGTTCCAATCACATTGTTTAAGGACCAGAGTGATTAACTTCTGTCAGCACCCTTTGAGTAATGTTTGAACAAGTAAAACTACCAAGTTAAAGTTGTTACTAATAACTTTAACTAAGACAACTATACCTCATGGAAAAATAAAATCTTTCCCCAATGCCTCACACAGGTAGGAAGCAGAAAGCTTCAGAAGTCCATGGAGAAAAAGACAGGTATTTTTAAAAATAGTTTAATAAGAGTTTTGTGAAGCTATAAATGATTCTAAGATAGGTAATTGCAAAGTTTTCGCTAAGTTTATTAACTTTATCGGAAGAATGATAGAAATATAAATCTCAAGTTGTTTCTGGGGTGATTTAGAAATAATTTTATTTTCCTTCAGATCAAAGCTCCACTGTCAAAAGATCTGAAAGCTAAAAGATACAAAGCAGAAAACAATAAGGAGTTCTTAGAAGAGGATTAAGTTATATAAAAAACACTTTTCAAGCTTTTTCTTCATCTTTTATCTTTGGATCCTTCTTTCCTTTGCTATTGTCTGGCCTTATTCTTCCTTCTCCAGTGGCAACTTGAGATTTACATTTCTGTGAAAGTGCTTTCTAAACCTGCTTACTCTAAGATGCCATTTTGATTGGCCTGTAGAAATTACGTATTTTATGGCATCCTGCTATTAAACATAATTTATAATAAATTTCTTTTCCTCACTTCTACAAGAAACATAAAATAAAACATCCAGGCCCTTCCTGGTGGCACAACAGGTTAAAGCACAGCATTAAGAAACTAAAGCCACTTCAGCATGAGTTCGATCCCCACCCTGGAGGTGACCCACATGGTGCAGACCTCTCCTGACCTGCCTGCTGCTCCTCTCAGCAGTGCACTTCGTCAATCTACCTGTTCTGCCCCCGTGAATCCTCTCACCGCCCCTGTACCTCTGGTCTATACCCCTGTTCTGTATGCATAAATAAATAAATCTTAAAAAAAGAAAAACAAACATCCTGTGTTATAAAACTGGGACTTTGCTGGCCACTTTTAGCTATTCATATAATATAGTTTATAATCTGAACATATGTGAATTTATAATTTGATTTTTGAGAAATAATAATTAGTTCTTTACTTTGCTCTTCTTTAGGTATGTAAGAGCGGAAGTTCTGGCTGGCTTTGTCAATGGCCTATTTTTGATCTTCACTGCTTTTTTTATTTTCTCAGAAGGAGTTGAGGTATAGTAGATAATGACTAGAACTAGTAAATTGCATTTCTGTGTGAAAATGTTTATTAACTAAAGATACATGTAATAGAGTTGTTTTTCACACTGTCATTAAGTATTGAGGATAGTCTTGGATTAGAGAAAAAATGTGTGTACAGGGAAAACTTGCAAAATTGTTGAATAAATTAAATGTATGTGAAACTACTGAAAACTGAAAAAAGTGAGAGTAGTTTAAACTGTGAATGAAGTGTTGATACTTTGAAATGTAGAGATAAAATCTCTGTAGTGAGGTTTCTTGGGATGAATTCTTAAAATACAGCCTGAGAGTTTTATCAATGAATCTTTAATATTTGGTGTAGTTAAAAAAAAAGTAAGAGGAAATTTAAAGAGTGATGAACTTAATTAAAATAAATGACAATATTTTAAGATACCAAGGAAGGAGTGGTTTTAGAGGAAAATGTATGCTTTCAAATATTTATATTTATTTGAAAATAATTATTCTCTTGTATAGTATGTTAGCGCTGATTTATCTATAAATAGTTTTGGCAAATATTTTTTGATTGCTTTTAATTCTGAAAGGAAACAGTTTTTAAGATTGTATTTTGTTTTTATTAGTAGATCAATCAGAAATTTTATCAATGCTGTTTGTATTATGTGTTTTCTAGAGAGCATTAGCCCCTCCAGATGTACACCATGAGAGACTGCTTCTTGTTTCAGTGCTTGGGTTTGTGGTAAACCTAGTAGGAATATTTGTGTTCAAGCATGGAGGTCATGGACATTCTCATGGCTCTGGTATGATGGTTAGAACCCTTTGTTTTTTTTTTTTCATTTTCTGGTTTCCATCATAATTACTCACTTTTGAAGACTGATAATTTTAAAATTAAATTCTATTTTGATTGTTAATAACAAAACAATACGTTAATATGCTCAATGTCTTCCTGAATCATCCCACCCATATCTCTTCTTGCTGCCTTCCAGAATTATGCATTTTATCTCTTTGGTGTTCCTCTGTAGCTCTCTATGTAGTCTAATACCATCTAAAACAGCCAAGTAACCACCAAAACTACAAAACAAATCTTAGTTAATTTAAAATCAGTACTTGCACTGATAATTTTCTTATGAGGAGCCATCTTTAAATGTGAGGGTAAACTATACTCATATAGGTCTGCAGTCCATTTTGAGACCATTTTTATGTATGGTGTGAAGTATGGCTCCAGTCTGTCATTTTCTTTAGACATTTCAGTTGTTTTCAGTCCCAGTTGTTAAAGAGGTTTATTTTTTCCATTGAACTGTGTTTGTATCCTTGTAAACAGCCAGTTGGCAGTAAGTGTGGAAATGTATTTCCAAACTCTTAGTTCTGTCTTATTGATTTATATGTCTGTCCTTTAGCCAGTATTGTGCTGTCTTGATTAAAGTAATTTGAGGTGGTTTGAACTCAAGGTAGGAATTCTCCAACACTTCTCTTTTTTTCAGGTTGTTTTGGTTATCTGGGTTGCTTCATGCATTTCCATATAAAATTCATGATCATCTGATCAGCTAGAATTTGCATTGGAATTAAGTTGAATTTGGAGATCAGTTTTGGAAGGATTGTCATTTTAAGATTTAGTAAGGAATATTAAAATAGGCTATTTTTCATTTATTTATAGCTTCTTTAACTTCTTTCAGCAGTGCTTAATAGTTATTAGTATATACATCTCAGTGCTTTTGTTAAATTTACCTGTAGATTTTTTTTTTTTTTTTTTTTGGCTGCTGTAATAATCAGCTTCATTTTTGGATTGCTCGTTGCTGGACACAATTTACTTTTTTATATTGATCTTGTATCTTGCCACATAGCAATTCCTTATTCTACTATGTTTATTACTGAATTCTTTAGAATTTTTTTTCAATAGAAATTAGAGTAGACATTCTTGTCCTTTTCCAGATTATAAGATGTAAGTATTCAGACTTTGTTGAATATAGTGGCTAGCCTAGCATGGTTAGCTTTGGGGTTTTTCTAAATGTTCTTTGGATTGAGAAGATTTTCTAATCTTAGTTCATCTGGGTGTTCTTACAGAAAAGGATAGTGGATTTTGTAGATGACTTTCTTTTTCCTTCCGTAATCAATTTGTTCATCTATTATTCTCTTACCTATAGTAAGAGAATTCATTTTCGATATTACTTCATTTCGATTCTCACTTCATTTTCGATATTAAAGCAACTTTATTTTCTAAGGATAAATCCTATTTAGCCAAGGTTTATAATCCTTTTTATATATTGCTGGATTTAGTTTACTAGTATTATGTTGAAGGTTTTTTTGTGTGTGTTTTTAGATAATATGGTCTGTAGTTTTCTTTTGATATCTTTAGCTACAGCTGGTATTAGGTTAATACTGGCCTATGTAATGACTTGGAAAATGTCCCCATCTGTTTTTCAGCTTGGTTGGGGTTGGGGGAAATTTGTGAATTACTGTTATTACTAAAATGCTTCATAGAATTCTCTACTGAAGTAATCTGAGCCTAGACTTTTCTTTGGTAGAAATTTTTGAATTTTGAATTCATATATTTTTTGTCTTGTTATTGGTCTATTCAAATTTGTATTTCTTCTGGAATCAAACAGTTTGTGTGTTTTTAAGAATTTGTTTATTTCCTCTAAACTATTTAATTTGTTGACTTGTTTAGAGTGTATGTCTTATTTACTTTATTTCCAGAAGGTCAGCATCATAGTATCTTCACTTTCCAAATTTTAATAAATTGTACATTCTTTCATTTTTTTCTTAGGCAGCCTGGTTAAAGTATTGTCAGCTTTGTTAATTTTTTTTTCAAAGGTATCCCTTTTGGTTATATTGATCTTTCTTATCTTCTTATCTCTATTTCAGTTTATTTCTGCTCTAATTATTATGTCTTTTCTTCTTGTTTTTAGTTTAATATGCTTTTCTATTTTCATAAGGTTGAAGATTATTAGATAATTGATTTAAAATCTTCATTTTTAGCATAGGCTTATACAGCTATAATTTTTGAAATAAGTTATCTTACTATAACCTTGGAATGTATGTTTTGGTATATCATATTTTCATTTTTCTTATCTCAAAGTTTAAAATTTTTAAATTTCCCTTGTGATTTTTTCCCCCTTTAATCCGTCAGTTATTTAGGTTGTATTTAAGTTTGTTTCATATTTCTGAATTTCTGACTTTATTCAGTTGTTGATTTCTAGTTTAATTCCATTGTGATCAGACAACATATGTTTTATAATTTCAATTATTTTCAAATGTATTGCATCATGGTTATCTCCTAGTGTTTGGTCTTTTCTGGAAACATTCCTCTGCTCTTGAGAAAAATATAAATTTTGTTAATGTTGGGTGGGTGGAGTGTTCTATAAATATCTGTTAGTTTTATTTGGTCCTGTTTCCTGCTGATCTTGTGAATAGTTGTCTGGCCTTTATTGAAAGTAGGATATTGATGTCTCCAGTTGTTATTGTGGAATTGTTAATTTTCCAGTCATTTAAAGTAGCTTTTTAGCTTTGTGTTTCATGTATATTATAGCTTGCTGTTCAATACACCTGTGTTTATCATTGATAGTGTTTTCCTAATAAAATGGACTTTATTAGGAAATAACTTATTGTTATTCTTTTTCTCTCCCAATTACTTTTGCCTTACAGTCTATTTTGTTAGGTATTAGGATAGCCATTCTACTGTTAGTATATTTTTCTTTCTATCATTTTACTTTAAATTTATTGAAGTCTTTAAATCTAAATTGCTTGTAAATAATTTATAATTGTATCATATTTGAAAAAATCTTTCCTGATAACCTCTGCATTTTAATCAGGGTGTTTGGACAATTTGTATTTTGTATAACTACTACTAAGGTAGCATTTGCATCTGCTACTTTAATATTTACTTGCTGTATCATCTGCCCTTTTTGATACTCCTCTTATTTCTCAAAACTTATCCTTTGAATTTGCTAATGTAACTTAATTCTCATGTTGTTTCTTTTATTTTAAATAAGTTTTTGGAATTATTTTCTTCATTGTGATCATGGGGGTTACAAATAGCATATTAACTTAAAACAGTCTAGTTCCAATTAATAATAATTTAACAATACCTACATGTATTTGTTATTTATCCGTCAGTTCTTTCATAAGTATTGCTTGTGCAATTATTTTTTTAAAACATATAGAAGAAGAGCTGCAAAAAACCTTGCTTATCATCTCCTTGATTTTTAACTTTACCAGTGCTCTATATTTGTGTGAATTTGATGTACCGCTTTAGTGTCCTTCCATTTCATTTGCAGGCAATGTTTTTGTGTAGGTGGAAATGCCTAAATTTCTTATTTATTTTTAAAGAGAGTTCAGTTGAATTTAGAACTTTTGGTTGAATCTAATATTTTGATTTTTCTTTTGATCTTCATGTTTTTTGTGGGAAGTCAGCAAGTAATCTTATGTAAGTTTCTTTGTATATAGTAATTCATTCCTATCATACTATACAATTTTCAAGATTTCTTTTTCATTGAAAGCAATTTAACTGTGTCCCAGATACACTTCTCTTTGAAGTTATTCTACTTGGAATTTCTGAGCTTTCTGAATATGTGAGTTAGTATTTCTGATCAAATTTGTGTAGTTCCCATGTACTTCTCCAGATATTTTTCATCTCTTATTTCTCATTGTCGGGACTTTTGTTTGGTTTAATTTGTTGCAGTTGGTATTTCCATCAGTCTCTAAGACTGTTTCTTTTTCCCTGTTTCTGAGTGGATATCAGTCCATCTTTTAGTTTGCTGCTATTGCAGCTTAAATCTGTTTTGGGGTCCCTCTAGTGGCTATTTTATTACATGGTTTTTAGCTCCAGAAATTCTGCTTGGTTCTTTTAAAGTTTTTTATTTGTTCACTTAAACATTCTCTCCTTGATATTCACTGTTGCTGTGCTTTTGTTCTTTAGACATGGTTTCTTTTAGTGCTTTAATAAGCACGTTTACAATAACTGATTTAAAGACTTTATCTGCTAAGTTCAAAATCTGGATTCCTTTCAGGAGGTATGTGCCACATTCTCCTCTTTGCAATGTCTTGTTTTTTTGTTGTTGAAAATTAGGTATTTTATAATGAGTCTCATATCTCCTCTCATTGTTTTTTGTTACTGATATTGTTGTTTTTCTTGTGTGATTTATTTTGACTAATTCACTTCCTACAATTTGTGACCATTGAAGTATTGGAGCTGGATTCTGAGTCTAATGGCCACCACATTGAAAATAGAAATTATTTTCCCTGGGAACTGCAAGTCAGGGCCAAATGTTTATAATTATCTGAACATGGTCATTTCAATAAAGCTTCAAAAGAAATTAGGTCTCTCCCTTTAGCAACTGCAGTGCTTTTGACTTTTGGTTACTTTCAGCTAAGTTGGGTCAGAAGGCAGACTGGGGATAGGCTTATGTTTTGGCTTTGATTAATTGCTAGAGTTCTGAAATGTTTAATTTTTAGTTGTCTTTCCTATATCGTTCTTAAATGGAGAGAAGTAATTAGCCAACATTCCTTTACCATTCTGGATATCGATCTCCTCATCATTCCTGTTTTTTCATATAATGCAGTGCTGACTTCCAGCTGACTTTGATTTACTGGTATTCAGGACTTTTGTGACTATAAGTGATTTTTGACAGTCTTTCTGTACTGGAATAGCTTGTATAAAATGTTTCTTTGGTGGCCTAGTAGTTCTTCACCTACTATGGAGAGAGAATTCTGCATTTTTTTTTTAACCCTAAGGATTGATTCTCATCTTTGATGTAATTTTACCAAACTTTTTACCAAATGTAGCAACTTCTCTTCTCCTATTTCAGTACAACCATATGCATGCTTTTATAGTATGTGTAAAAGTATTCTGCAAAATTTTGGTCAATATTTTTGTCCGTGTGGCCACCATATGCATGCTTTTATAGTATGTGTAAAAGTATTCTGCAAAATTTTGGTCAATATTTTTGTCCGTGTGGCCCACTAGGGCGGACATCTGTGTCTGTGTTATCCATAGTGCCTAGTGCAGTGTCTATAGCATAGTGTGTCCTAAAATACTATAAAAATGTTGAATGAGTGGCTGGCATTATCTACTCTCTTGAAATATTTCTGAGTATTTCTCACTGTTTTCATCTCCAGGAAAGCTACTTTCTTTCATTTTCTCTTGTACTCTGTACTAAGAACTCCATCAGTATTGTTTTAATGAATATGTAATACTTCATTATGTTAACATTTATTAGACTGAATCTGATTTTAGAGCCAATTCTTTTCACTAGTATCAGTATTATTGTGACCTTTTATATAATACATTTGGACATAAAGTTTTGCTCTAATACTCCTTGTTTTTTAGGACATGGGCACAGTCATTCCCTCTTCAATGGTGCTCTGGATCAGGCACATGGCCATGGAGACCATGGTCACAGTCACGAACTGAAACATGGTGCTGCTCACAGCCATGATCATGCTCACGGGCATGGACACTTCCATTCACATGGTGAGTTCTGCCTGACGACTTTCAGGTGAACACACTTCCAAATAGGCAGAAGTTGTGTAGATTATTTTTCCTAGTTGAAGCAATCTGTAGAAAAGTTACTGCAGCCGACATTTTTCTTTATAAATCAGACTAAATGGTTCCCAGGACTAGCTTAGTTCAGTATATAATGAAATTAACTTGTTTTAAGGCACTAGATGTACTTTTTTCCCTTTCAGTTTCATGATAAAAAATCCCACTATCTTGAAAGAATCCGTGAATGAGGAACAATAACATTCTAGCAAAGGAAAATTGTGATTTTTAAAAGCATGGTAAAGCATTTATTGCCATATATAGCTATATAAAGTGTGTTTTAAATTTTTCACGTTTTTATTATAATTTTTGATGGATATCACCTAATAACTCCATGTTTCTTTAGAAATTAATCTTCTGCTTACTCTATTGAATGTACTCCATGAACTCTAAATACCTTAGTGATCTGAGATCCACTATCAAGCATTCAGAAATATGTAAACAGTTATAAATTTTACAGTGTACTATTTGTCCTTGAATTCTTTTTTCCATTCTGTTTTCTCTTATAATTTTATAATAATGGAATATTTTATGGAGTTCTAATGATGGAGTGTAATAATGGAGAATTTTATAATAATGGAGTATGTCATAAATGTAATTTAATTGTACATGTTATACTTAACATAAAAGATATAAACTACGTTTTTTTTTTTTTAAATTCTTAGAAACAAGACTGCATAAACATAAGACTTTGTATTCCCATTTTATGCCAGCTCTAATCTTTGTTGAGTTTATATTGTAGAGGGTGGGAGTCTGTTCCCCATGGCAACCAGAGATCCAGGTTTCTTCTATTGATGCGTTTCTTAACCTTTGGAATCTACTGCTGCAGTCTCTGCACTTCACTGGAAATAAGAATGCATAGAACCTCATGTTTTGGGACATTCTTATGAGTCTGGGAGTAGTTTATCTTTGATTTTCTTTGTCTTACCAAAGGAGTCTGTGCAATGCAGTTTAGTTATTCTCAAAAAGGAAGAAGAAATAGGTTTAGTAAGCAACCTGGGTAGTTGCCCCAGAAAATAAATTTTATATCCAGAACGACCTTCATGTTTTACATAGATGGGAGTTATGTTGTTGCCTTACAGTTATTACATTAATACAGCTAAATACACCTTCAAAATAATTGTCAGAAGTGACTGTATGGATCTGTTACCTCTAGAAATCTGATATTTTAATCAGGAGCTGGATCTTTTAACCATTACATTTTGACTATCAGCAGGGATAGTTAAGGGAGCTGCATCTTTCTCCCCCACAGCAGTGTCATACACAAACAGAAATCGCTGTCCAGCCATGTTTTCATCCCTCTTCTAGCATAGTTACAGTGCTCTGTCAAAGCTGTGTAGCAAGGGTGTGTCAACTCTTTCAGTGCTCGCCAGGGTAGGCTCTGTTAGTCATAACCTGAAGCTTTCAGTCCTCCTGATGGTTTCTTGTAACGAATATTGCTCCTCTTTTACCCTGTATGCTTTGCTGTTAAAATTGATTACTAATCTTCTCTAAGTATAGAGACTGCAGTATTTTTTCATTACTTCATCATGAGGGCAAAGTGAAAAAGTATTCTAAGTCTCTCATGTGTGAAAAGCATGCTACCTCCACCTATCAGTAGAACCCTTGAAAACCTACAGAATTCATTTATCCTGGAAGCTATTTACCTGCTTTCATTTTAAGACTTCTTACAAACTTTAAGCAGATTGTTCTTTTCTGAATTTTCCAGTTGTAAAATTAGTACTGAATACTTACCTGGCAGGGGAAATACCATGATCACAAGGTGGTTTTCCCAGGGTGAGGCTTATCCATTGCACTCGGGTGTGCTGACGCCTGCAATTTCCCAAATGTGGGAAACTCGACTGCATCATTTGTGGTAGTGGGAGACTGCATTCATGCTCTCCCTGAAAAGAAAAAAAAAATTAGCATTGAAGGTTAGAAGACTTTCACAATGATTTTAATTTACTGTGGCGTGTTTTTTTTATCAGTTTGATTGATATAGTACTTTCTATACTCTGCAGTTGATGTATTTTTAAATTGCTGTGTCTATTTCCACTAAATTACTACATTAAATTAAAATATAACTTTATAGGTCTGATGTGGCAATATAGTGATGCAGCCCTCACAGTACATTTGAATGAAAAGTATTCTGAATTGGAAGAATTGAATCAGGAGTTAAAAACATGTTTTAAAATTATTTAACTTTCTACAGATGGTCCCTCCCTAAAAGAAACAACAGGACCCAGCAGACAGATTTTACAAGGTATGACAAGCAACTTGTGTATGTCATAGTTTTCTAAAACTGATTTCATAGTTTTGAGCTTATCTAAAGTTTTTCTTTAAGAAAACAGTATCAGAGTATGTTTAAAATGTTAGCCTTTCTAATGATTTTTAAAATAAATGATAATATTTTAAGATACCAAGGAAGGAGTGGTTATATTAATAGATACTCTTTTAAATGTTACTTGATTGTTTCTTTAGAATTAATGAGATTAAAATATTCAGAACATCGTGCTATTTAAATACCCATGCCTGTGCTTACACTAGCACCATAGTAGTATGTTTTCCTTCATTTGATTATTAAATGTTTTTCTAAGGATAATAATATGTGTTTACAAAGTAAAAAATTTGGAAACTAGGAATATAATTCATGCAAAACCATTAAAATATGCAACACCAACCATGAATTTTGATGTGAATTATCAGTTGACAATGTCAATGTAATTTTATCAGTTGTAACAAATGTACCATGCTGGTAGGGAATGTGGACAATAGAAAAAGGAAATTCATGGGAGCTAGCTGTGCTTTGCATTTAGTCTTGCTGTGAAATTAAAACTACTCTTAAAAATAAAGTATATTGGCCCAAAAAATAGATGACTGCATCAAAAAGATGTGGTATATCTACACACACACACACACACACACACACACACACACACACACACACACACACAGGAATTCTATTCAGCAATCAAAAAAGATAAACTCATGCCATCGGTAGCAACATTGATGGATCTAGGAAGGATTATGCTTAGTGAAATAACTCAGAAGGAAGAAGAAAAATCTCGATGGTTTTACTTGTAGGAGAAATATAGGGAATCAAATAAGGGATCGGGGGAAATAATAATCATAAACACACAGAAAACAAAATGAACAGGCATTTATAAATCAGTGACAGTCTGTGTAAGGGAAAGGGGGCAGGAAAATTGGAGGGGAAGAGCACAGGAACTGTGTATAGCTATTGTGATGTGTGAATTGGGGACTGCAGTTGAAAGGAGAAAACACATACAAAAGTGAGCAATGATATAAATAAAATATACATACATAAATGATATTATTAAAAAAATCAAATAAGCATCAAAAAATTAAGTATTTTGTATTTTAAAAAATGAAATTCAAAGTGAGACTTTGTCTATATCCGTGAACATCAAATGATGATACCAAAGTAGGAATCTGCCATGTGATATAAAGCAGTATGTCATAAAATTTTATAAACCAGAAAAAAAAATCTTACCTATGAACTATGCAACAGTCTCTTTTTCTGGGATGTGAACCCATCTTAACTCTGAATTTCCATTTAGAGTTCTTTGTCAGAGTTTCCTAGTTCTCAGCTCTCCCATTGTCCCACCTTTATTAACTTTTGACTTCAGTTTGACTTTCCTCAATAGCTTGTAATTCAATTTCTATTATACCTATCTTTTTCCCATTATTTCTTTATATTAGCTCTTGCTTTTTATTTTCTCCCTGTGAAAATGTTCCTCCATACTGAATTTATTTCAGGAGACTAGTTTTCCATTTGCAAAATATATAGAGTTGTTTCAGATGGCATTTATTGAGATAGAATGTATGTTATGCGTCTATACCTAATGCTTTGATTTACTTTGATAATAAGAGTTTGTTTTTGCTTTTGAAAATCATCACAAATTGAGGGGAGGGAGGTTGGACTTGTCTCCCTGATTATCTTTTCTACATATTATTGTGAAAATGAGGTTATAGTTTATGAGTAGTCATCCATTTATGCTGGCTGAAGCATAGATAGTTGAAGGATTTAAAACCCATACATAAGAAAATTTTAGTTATTTATTGTCTCATCAGCGAGGCTTTTAGCTTTCTAGATCATTGGTAAGTTAAGATGTCAATATCCTACAGGCTTTATAAGGCTTTCAACTTCTATGTAAGTTAAACATGTTAATTTAAATTTCTTTATTTAGTGAGTTTCCTTTTCAGATCATTACTGGGAAGTAAGAAGCACAAAGTTAATGACATTTGCTAATAAAGCTAGTTTTCAGGTCAGCAAATAAGATCATTCCAATCAGAGGAAAATCAAGAACAGTTTTTCTTTTTTCTTTCAGATTTTAGGGCTATTTTTATTTTATCCTACTAAAATCCTGATCAGAGAATATACAGTTTTGCAATCACATACTATGTAATAGTTTTGAAACTTTGGAACCCTCAGTCTACTTCAGTGTGTATTTTTCTCTAGTTTTATTTAAAATTTTTAAGTTGTCTTAGTACTTTATTCTTTATTATTTCAAAAGCCCGGGAGAGACCCTCCCTGGTGGCACAGCCGGTAAAGCCATCATGGCTTCAGTGTGAGTTTGATCTCCGTGCCCCGGAGGTGATCCACATGGTACAACAGACCTCTCCTGTCCCACCCACTGCTCCCCTCAGCAATGTACTTCCTCAATCTGCTTGTTCTGTTCTCCACTCTATCTCCGGTGAATCCTCTCACTGCCCCTGCATCTCTGGCCTGTACCACAGTTCTGTGTGCATAAATAAATCTAAAAAAAAAAATTCTAGAGAAATGCATTCTTTTCATTAAGTAGATTTTTGACCTTATATTTTTGTTACAGGAAAAGAGCCATTAACTTTTGAAGAAATGTAAAGGTCAATACTATACACAAATGAAAAGGTGTATTAGGTAATGAGGGATGAATTACATTTGGTATAATACCTGTTGCATAACCCGCAGCAGCAAATGAAATGTGTTTTCCTAGAGTACATTTAGGTGTGATTGGACTCATTAATAGTGCATTTTTAAATTGTAAAAACTGTTTTCAACTAGAAATAATAATTTACTTTTAATCATCGGATGCATAGTAAAATAAAAGGGATACATGCTTTTTACACATTTTGTATTGCCTCCAAAATTTCTTTTGAAGTTTAAGATACAGTGTTATGCTATGCAGTAAATTTTTCTATGCAGTAAATTTTAGCTGTTGAAGATTTAAATGTTGAATAATTTATTGTTTTAGTTAGTTTCAAAAGTAGTGTTTATTAAACATCTTGACATTTTTAAATGCTTTCCCAGGCATTATTATACCTATTTTTTTTGTTGGCAATTAGAATGTCACTATTCTACCAATTCTATCTATCTATCTATCTATCTATCTATCTATCTATCTATCTATCTATCTATCTATCTATCTATCATCTATGTATCTATCTATCTATTCTATCATTTATATGTTTGTGTAGAGGTCTGGGATCTAAGCCAGAGGCACTGGTGGTGAGAGGATTCACCAGAGAAAGAGTGGGAATAGAACAGGCAGATTTACCTAAATACAATACTAAGGAGAGCAGCAAGCAAGACAGGAGAGGACTGCTGCGCCATGTGGGTCAGCTCCCTGGGTGGGGTCAGTCTCAGGCAGGGATCTGCCTCAAGCCTTAGCGGTGATAGCACTGATGCTTAAACTCTAGTACAGTAGGGAGGCCAAATTGAGTATTTTCAGTAGCAAAATTTGAATATCTAATTCTAACCTTAAAATATTTCAAATCCTTCCATTCGTATCAAGTTTGAGCTTAGTGTATAACATCAGGTAATAAAAAACTTCAGGATAATTATTAAGTATATCAGGACTAGTAAAGTTACAGTTCATAGGAAATTCTTTTAATTACCAGTAGAGGGCTCTGTGTGTACATATATTGTACTTCTGAACCGATTATTTAGCTTAGTGTAGTTTTTTCTCTAGAAAATTATTAATTCATTTCTGGACTCTTAACCACAGATGAATGTGAAAATAAGTTTATTTCTCTACCCCTTATCTTATTCCAAAATATTAAGGAATATTAAGAACAAGTATAATTTGCAAATCGTATTTTAACCCTTCTGATATCAAAAAGGAAAGATCACTTGAATTCCCAATGGTACTTGATATGACTTCATTACTGAACAGTGAATCTACATTTTGATTAATTTTTCAAATTAATATTTCATAAATCAAGAATGTAGCTTTGAGAGAATTATGTTTCCAGTTAATCAGAAGATAGTATTTTGATTCTGGCTGTGCTTTATTTCTAGGTGTATTTTTACACATCCTAGCAGATACACTTGGAAGCATTGGGGTAATTGCCTCTGCCATCATGATGCAAAATTTTGGTTTGATGATAGCAGATCCAATTTGTTCAATCCTGATAGCCATACTCATAGTAATAAGGTAAGTGTAGTGTGTTACTTTCAGGTATTAAAATGAGAGCTGATAAATATGCTGTTTAAATCACAGATTTAAATTACTGTTATGTTTCTTTTCCTTTGGTCTTTAACAAATTTTTAGGAAGGTAATTTCTCATCTTCCTAGGTTTTTTCTCTTGCCAAGGGTTTGATGTTTCTTTTTAGTATTCAGCAATTAGTCTTTTGGGCATGTAACTTAAGTCAGCAAACGTAACACTGTTTGTAGAGTAGAACATTGGAAACAAAACTATAGTTTAGAATTTTATTCTTTTGACCTGAACATATTGTACTATTATTGTAAATATTAGTGAAATGTCTTATACAACAATTTTTAATTTATAAATTTATGTTATCATTGCAGTTTTATAAAAATGCTTACTTAAGTATATTCCTATCTATGTTCTTATCCAAGTTGTAAATTCTTGAAAGGTTCTTTAAATTCTAATGCTTTCTACTGCCTATGTAGGGCTAATATGTATGTAAATGTGTATGTTAATCCTCAATAGAAATTTTAATTAAATTGTATATTGTTGTCTCATAAATTTGTCTCACCCTGAGATATATTTTATTATTGTTATCTTTACCAGACAATGACATGTGCTTTTATTTCAGTCTTTAATAATTTATATAGATATATCATGATTTAACTTTTTATTTATCCATATGACTTCATTGTCAGTAAAAGTTTATTTTTTAGTAACAACAAAGACCTGCTGGAGGGCAAAAAGTGGTGATTTTTAGAACTTATAGTTGTTAAGTTTAGTAAACTATAAAATGATAATCTTATAAATCAGTGAGTCCTGAAGACTTTTTATTTTACTTTAAAAAGGGCATACATTTTAAATATGCAGAATATTTTAAAAATTAAATGATTTGTACTAGGAAGCAACTCTGCTGTGTAAGTTTCTTAGAAAGTTTGGGGTGCCTTCTTCATTTTTGGAAAGCTTGCTACCTTAAAAGCTCAACTTAGGTGTTATATATTCTGTGAAACTTAACTCGTGATAGATTTAATAACTTAACTTTTGTACCTCTATTTTCATATCAGTATACATTTCATTTTCTGTGTACTGTAATTCTCAGTTGTTTCTGATTCCTCTTAGAATTGGATTTTAATATTCGCTTTGTTTTGCCTCCACTGTTATTGTCATCATTCTTCTGTCCTTGGGAGAGGTTGGCCTTTCTGTCTCCCTCCTAAGCGCTATGGCAAAAGTGATCTTTCTTTAAGGAAGATAATGCTACATGGAAAAATTACTTTGCTTTGAATTCTTCAGTAGCTATATTTTACTCTCAGTCTAACATCTGAATTACTTAGTCAGGTTTCATAATGTTACTCATTTATTTAGTCAGGTTTCATAATGTTACTCATTTACTTCAATCTCTCATCTTAGTCCACTTTATATTTTGCACCTCTCAGTTACCTACACTACCTTCCACCCTTCTCTCATGACCTTTACTTTATCTAAATAGTTGTCTTACTGTCTTTCTTTTTTCTTTCTTTCTTAAAGAGTTATTTATGAATACAGAACTGGGTGAGAATCCAGAGGTTCAGGGGCGGTGAAAGGATTCACCAGAGACAGAGTGGGGAGTAAAACAGACAGATGTACTGAAGTACACTGCTCACGGAAGCAGCAGGCGGGTCAGATGTCTGCTGCACCATGTGGGTCACTCCCTGACCAGGGATCGAACTCACATATGGAAGCAGCTGCTGCTAACTTCTCAGTGCTGTGCTTTAACCCATTGCACCACCAGGAAGGGCCTTTTTGTCTCTCTTAAGCTGCAGCAGAATGAACTGTTTCTTTGTTGTTTTAAGTCAACACCTGACACTGCCAGACAAAAGATTGGTACACTCTGGGTTTGAATCAAACTAAATTCATGTTATTTCAACCTTAGATAAATTGCTTTCTCTAATTCGAGACAAGAATTTCTTACTTAGTTCTATTCCCACTCAATGTTTTCACAAATCTGAATAAGTAAATACATATACACACATAGGGGAACTTTTTTTTTTT
>NW_004567127.1:13787917-13799708 GCF_000260355.1 Condylura cristata | reverse complement strand
TGGAAGAAAAACATTTTCCTCTTAATATTTTCTAACTCAGGCAAGAGTGATACAAATGTTTGGGTTGTGCTGTGAAAACTGCTTCCCAATGAAAAGGGGCAGAGTGAGTGTGACAATGGGATTATATTTTTTTATCTTCTGAAAAACAAACTTCCTTTTAAAGATTTCAGAGTGCTTCTGTTCTCATTTATTGGAAGCGAAAGTAGATACATACATAGTTTGTATGCAGAAATCTAAATTATAAACTATAACCTTAATTACACTGTCATAAAAGTGATATTATTTATATAGATTTGTAATATAATTTTTAACTCACCTAAATAAAATGGGAACTACATGATGGGGAAAAATATATAAACAGCATGCAGTAATAAGCTGTCAGTGGTGTATTTCTGAATTTTTGCTAGATTGTTTTTAATAAAAATTTTCACAAGTTACCATCCTATGCTTTGTACCTTTTTACCATTATCATTGTGTGAGATATAAAGGAAAAAATAACCCAACTTCTAGGGAACATAGTAAAATACAGGTTTTAGAATGATCTGTAATGGTCAGAAATACATTTAAATAGAAAGAATATACACTAAGGAAGCAAATTTGTAAATTTGAAATTCTAAATCATGGGTGATTGCTATTGTTCATCAATGCAGGATTTGATAAATCTTCTTCTATAATTAAATAGATAATTATTTGTGGCCTACATAAGTAAAAAGTAAGCATTTTTTTTTAACATGCAGGAAACTACCATATCTTCAGATAGTTAAGAGAAATCGTGGAATTTTTTTTTTTTTAATGGTTTTGGGTGTTGCCTTAAATTTCCCTTGTGGTTTGCTTTTTAAGTGGTTGTAGTTTTTGAACTATATTTTGGGGGTTAACATAAAGGTAATTATTTCTCCAAGATTCTTGCTTTGTGTTTGTATGTATGTTCATATTTTAAAGTTTAATATATGGGGAAATAATTAAATGGTAATTATATTTGAACATTATAAAATCACCATAGTAGGAGCATTAATAAATACCAATGATTAAAACCGCCTTTTTCAACCAAGGTTCTGGGAGAGAGTGCTGTCATGCTCTAAGGTATCCATCTGTGTGTAATCGCTAACTTCTCTTGAAAGCATCTAGAAAAGTATTGGTAATGTGTTATCCCTGAGGGAATTGAGAAATAGTAAAATGATTTTGTGTTTTTGGTGGTTCAGATGAGGAACCTTTGTTAAAGAAAGTTTGGTAGATGGTCTTGGAAAACACTAGAATGAACAGATCAAGTGTGGTGATGCTGAAAGGAATTGAACCACTTGTTTGTCCTGACATTTCTCTAGGCTTTTGAAGGTACAATATGAGGCACTAATTCAGTTCTAATAACCATCAATAAATACTCCATATATTTAGAATATTTCTGAATTGAGCAAGTCTCTTCTTCTTCCCCTTTGCCATTGCTTACACTCTCACTAGATAAGTAGTTACACCAGTCTGGTCAGTTTTTGGGATGAATGCATATTTAAATGGAGGATCTGGTACTATTTTTCTCTCTGGAATAAATATCAGTGGGATTTTGATAAGGAGCTAATGTCTACTCTTAAACACCTCTAAGAAAACTGAATTAGAGAGACAACTTTGATTATGTATCTTTTACACTCTGGTGTGTCACATTTCATTAATGCTTACTCAAAAAATGAGAATGGTACTATCTCCATGAAAAGAATTGACAATATTTACTGTAAATAAGTGTGTGTTTACCTTTGCTTAAACAATCCTATTTTCAGGAGTGTATCCTAAAGATAAATTGATAAAAATATTAAGAGATATACTTTATATAAGGTTATCCTTTGTGGTTTATTTGTTACTGTCAGAGATCAAAAAGAATGCAAGTTTCCACTGGTAAGAGAGTTCTGTTTCAGCCTTAAAAGAAAAAAGAGCAAGAATGAGGGAGAAGTAATAACATTAGCAAGACAGCAGAATAGGAAGCTCTAGACTCTCCTTCCATAGAGACAGGGGTTTAATACAGCAGACTAACAAAATACCTCTATAAACAATCCAGAAAGTAGCTAAAAGATTCTTATTTGCCAGGCTTGTAGGAAGCCAGGCAATTGGAGACTTAGTTGGAAATTCATAACATTCTCCATGCTCGTTAGAGCTATTCTCCACTAACCCCTTTCACACACACTCAAGGTCAAGTGATTTTGAGACAAACCCCCAACTCACATCTTTTCTCTGGGAAGGACAGGAATTGAATGTATCTCAAACTGATAGGGGGAGAGAGGTTGCTAAGTAGTCTGATGCCTTTTTTTCCCCCTTGTATCTAAGTAATGACAAAAATGGGGTGCAAAGTTGGACATCCCTGAGGAAAAAAATGATGTTAGAATGTGCAGTGTTACAGACAAGCAGTAGATGGAACCCCAGGACCATGATTTACTACAATGAAAAGGTGTGATATCGCATACAAGAACACTTGAGTAGCAATTGATAAGCCCTGAGTGGACATATACCCAGAAAAAGAGAGTGGTCTCCACATTGCTACCTAGGTTATTTTGATAAAGTCTTCCTTGTTTTAACTGTCTGCAGTTGGCTGATTTTTCAGATGTTAAAATTCCACAACAAATAGTAACAAATATTAAGAAACAGTTAACCATGACACAGTTAAAGGATCCAATTTGATTTCTAGAATCCTAACATGAAGAGGAAACATGGAAAAGAAACAGACATAAATAGCCTTGTTGAACCTGGAGATTAATCAGCACTTTGTATCCATTTCACTTGGATTTTCCTGACTATAAAGCCCTTTGCTCTGAGCTAAACTTGTAATCACTGAAGCTATTGATTTTGATAGTCTTCAGAAATACTTATTGCTTTCTTATCTTGTTTTTCTAAACAGGGTCCTGCTTTTATGCTTTTCATTATATTTGCTTATTTTTTCATTGAGGTAATGATAGAATTCTCTCTATCAGGGATCACTGCCATGGGCCTGGCCATAGTCTTATCACCATGCTAGTCTAGCCACTGCTTAAGTCGATAGTGGAGTGATTCCTTAGATTTTTGCAACTTAAATAGTACCATATTTACAGTGAATAATTTTAATTTATTGCTGACCATTCATCTTTCATACCTATGTATGTTTTGTGGAGTTTTTTTTTTTTTAACATCTTGCTTTATTGGTTCCAGTGTCTCTTTCTATTTCCCTACCTCTTAATAAGATATTATTGTGAATTCACATTTCTTTTTCTTATCTTTCTTAACTGTACTTGAGTAGAGAATAAGATACATCTGCTATTACTTTTTAGAGATTCTTTTTTGGAGACTCTTCTTACTCTTCTTTTTTGTTATTTAGCTATTGCTATGAAAGGTTGATAGTTATGTCAAATAAGACCAAACCTGTATTAAAATAATCTTCACTAGTTTGAAATTTTGCAAGATTGTACATACAGCAGTGTCAGATATCAAGATCTTATTATATTTCAAGCACTGCGTTAGGCACTGGGAATATAAAGAATATGACATGATCTCTGGCTCTAGTAGACTTAACACTAATGAGACACCAGGGCATAGTACAAGGAGCTTTAGCCTTGGATTGTCATGTTCATCTCTGCCACTTATCAGTGTATAACAAAGAAGTTGTCTTAATCTCTCCAAGAAAGGTTCCAAGAAAGGTTTTTTTTTTTTTCCTGTAAATTGAGGGAATTGGCCTAGGAAGAGTTTGCCTTCATCTGACATTATACAACTGCAGAATAGAATGTTTTTCTTAAGGTTACTTTAGATTGCTGTGAGACTCAAATTAGAAAAACTTTATGAAAGCACTGTAAAAGATACTAAATTTTGTCTAAACAAGGCACTGCTAATAATTTATGAATTTGGCATTATTTACTAAAGATTTGGTCCAAAGTCCATTTGCATTATGTGTTAGAACTATATTCCAGAAGTTTAAGGAAAAGGATGACTTTTTAATGACTTTGGTTCTAACTTCTAGGGGTATTTTAGGGTATCTTCTTATAATAATGATTGAGTCAAGTAAGTACTCATATAAATATGTATTGACTTAAGCAATAGATTATGGAAACTCAGTGTAATTATGAGCTGAACCACATACCTGTGGTTTTGGGTTACTTATTAGCCTCACAAAATTTTGGGTTAATAAGTAATTGTTCATCGCTATGGCATAGTTGTATTTATGCAAATATGATTGCATATTTACAACCTACCAGGGGACCACCAAGTTGAAATGTAGGGTATATTACAATTTGGGGTCAATTTTTTTGGCTTTTTTGACCACTAGACATTTTTGAGTGTATAACATATACCAGACCTTCAAATACAGCTTTATTTCTCTGTAAGTTGTAAGAACCCCTGATTCAATGAATATGCTAATTCAAAATGTTGAGTCAGTAGTTATGTTTTAATTATTATTTGATGTTTGTTCTCAGATCTAAGTAATAGTTTTTTTCAACTCTGAAATACTTTATTAAGTATAATAATTATCACTAGTCTGATTATTCTTCAGTAATTCCCATAATTTATACCCTCTATTTATAATTACTGCTAGATAATTTTATTTACTGTTGACATGGTGAGGCTTCCACTAAAAGCTCCTTGAAGTAAGATTTGAATATTTTTCATTTGCAGATTTACTGGCAATAAAGAATAATAATTAGCAGTTGCTTATTTAATCTGTTAGTGTTTAAGCTTTCACATTAATTTTACACTTATGATTAAAATTGATATAGCTTCAGCTTTTGAAGACTAACATTGCATTGTTTTACTGGTAAACTCTCATATACCGATGACTGATTCCTTTTTATATATGCTAGCAAAATGATGGTTCATTGTTAAAGCTAGAACTGAATTAGTCAGCCATAAGTGAACCTCTAATTGTTTCCAAATGCTTATTTTTTGGGTTTGGATGCAGCTTTAAGTCTTAGCTCAGTCAGGAATTTGCTAAGCTAGTCTTTTCCCCCATATCCTTTCATTATGGCTAGATCGATCCATGGTGAAATCTGTTTTATGATTCTGCTTCACAATAGTTAATCAGAAAAATGTGTACACAGAATTCTGAACTAAACACAGTCTTAAACAGAAAAAAGAGAGTTTCTGAGGGCTTCTTTTACATTTTTATAACCTGTGAAATTATTATGGAAATTAACCATGGTTCTAAGTTGAATATTATCATGTGATTTAGCAAGTACTTTCTTCTTCTCCACCCTGCTCCCAAATTTCATGACCTAGCTAGCTCCTACAGCTGAACATTATTTTAAAATGACCGCTAGAAAATTACTGGGTTTTTTGTGTTATTGCTTTTTTTGTTTTAATGTGATGTGAAGCATGGATTCATGGATGTGATGCATCCATGTGCTTTGGTAAAATACTTCTTTTATATGTGAACATTTTAATTCTACATAAGCGAGATTTCAGATTTTATAGCGAAATCAGCAAAAACTTCAGTTGGCCCTTACTAAAAATAAGTTATTTCCTCATGTCAGTTGAAATATCCTTTATTTGCTTTAAAATAAATGTTTGCGCTAACATTAATTAAAATGCTTATCTGCATTATGGTTTTGAATTGAACTTTAAAATAAATTCCCTGTTAATTCTATTAATTTGTCATCTGTCAAAATGGAATATCTTCATCAAGTCTAGACTTCTCAAACTAATACCACTTGAGAAAGTGAATTTTAGAAGACTTGGGAAAGTACAAATTTGTCTTTTTCCACTAATTAGTGTAAATAGACTGTTTCATAGCTAGGAATTTCTTTGAAGCAAGGTATTGTGTATTATTTATCTTTTTATTTCCACTCCTAGTTCATGTTTGGCACATTGTTGTCATATAATAACTATTTTGACTTGAGCTTTTTTTTAGAATTTTGGGTTAAGTTTTGGCCTTTCTATTTGAGTTCTCCCACCCATTAGCTGTGTTTTTGTGCTCCAGGCCTCCATTTCCACAACTCTAGAGTAAATTTCCATCTAAAAAAATGTGATGCCTAGTAAGCATACAGTAGTGCTTAATAATTGCTTATTTGTATTAATTACTTGATAAAATTAATTTTAATTAATGGTAGATAATCAATTTGTCACTGTCTCATCTAGTGGGTGATGCTTTTTATAATTATAAATTAAATTAATTAGAATAAACAAGTTTATTCTCTTCCCAGTATTCCTTATAATTTGACCATTTTGCTTTTCTTATTGACTGAAAAATAAGGCTGGGAAAAGCCTTTTAGATATTTAATCTACTTTCTCATTTTATAGATGAATTAACTGATGCTCCAGAACTATTTAATGGGAGAATTAGATTCCAAGTATTAAGATTTCCATATGAGTGCATTTTCCATCTCAGATATATGCAGGGGTTATTAGCAATTGCTTGGGTTAATAATTAGAGGAAGAATGGTCAAAATAACTTTACATAGGAAGCATACAGGGAAAAATTACCTTTTTCTTATTCTCAAACAGTTCATCTGGGAAAACTTATTTGTATCACTTCCTGAGAAATACAGTGAAGAAAGCAGGAAAACATAAAAATTATTAGTTTGGTATACAAAATATTCTATGACCTGTTCTATTTGGTGAGAAAGGAGGAAGGCAAGAGCATAATGGGTGAACTATACTTTATTAGTCTACCTTGATATTTTTCTCTAACTTTTTTTTAACATCACAGTAGATAGACATGTTCCTCAAATTAGATGAGAAATAGCCAATATCCTTTCATTTTCAGAAATGCTTAACCCCACCTCCAGTTGCTGTTTTTCCCTTCTGACCTTACCATACATATCTCATTTTTATAAGAGCACAGAGAGGACATTTCATACGTTTTGGCAGATATTTTAGGATCAGAAAAAGACCTAAAAGGAGTGACATTTGAGACTTCAGAGGAAAAGAAGTAGATTAAAGGGCATGTTAGGAACATTTAGGCAGAGATTACAGCATGATCAAAGCGTGACAGGAAGGTATAGCAGAAGATAAAGTATATGTATGTTTATGTTTACAAAGCTTAAAATGTGAAATAAGGATAAATAGGAGGTGAAACCAGACGGGCCTGAGTTCAAAAAATATGCTCTGTCAGCGAACTTACACTTAGTCTCATAGAACTTTTAACAAACTTTTTTTTTTTAACAGAAGCAATAGGGTAAGTACAGGTTTTAGATAGTTTAATAGCTTTACCAAAGAAAGGTTGTGTTAGTTTTCTGTAGATGCATAATAATTTACACAAGAACCTAGTAGCTAAAAATCATATTATCATCTTACTGTGTATCTTGGTTCAGGAACTGAACTTGAGCATATCTAACTGGACTTTGTAACTCAAGGTAGAGACTTCAGGGAAATGATGAAGGTGTCAGCCATCCCCAGGTTCATTTGAGGAGAATATACTGCTAAGCTCACTGAATCACTTGTAGATAAATTTTGATCCCTCTGAAGCTGGCTGTTGGACTGAGAGCTCAATTCCATTCCAGAGGTATCCCCCAATTCCTTGCCACATGGGCCTCTCCATAGGTTAACTCACAGCATGGCTGCTGTGAGTGAGCGAGCGGGAAAAGAGGGTAAACAAGATGACAGCCAGGGTCCTTTTAACCTACTCTAAGGAGTGACATCTTACACTTCTGTCTTCCTATGTTAGAAGCAAGTTACTAGGTCCAGCCCACACTTGAGGAAGGGATTACAGAAGAGCATGGATGCTAGGAAGGCAGTGTTTATTGAGAACTTTCTTTAAAACTGCTTTTCATAGTGGACATGAGGAGCAAAAAGACACTTAGGATTCTGTTATTAGGATCCAAGTAAAGATTACTGTTGACTTGTGCAGTGGAATGAAGAAGAGGGGATGGAACCAAGAAATTATTTATGATTTGGAGAGAAGTGTTTGAAGGGAGAAAAAGGAATGGGGTAGCATCTAATTATTCTTGGCTTTTCACTAAGTAACTAAAACTTATTTTCATTTGAATATGACCTTAAACTCTATTTACATTGAGCTTTTCATCCTCTTTATTGCCATCTCCTTTATACTTTCAGGCATCTGGACTTGTCCTTTATGTTACTTCACTTTTTCTAGTTAGATGCTCGTTACTCTCTCTCTTGGTTTAATTTTCCTAGTTGTCTCTTTTTTTATTATTATCCTCCTTGTCCAAGTGCCTGTCATTGTGCACTTCAGCTATGGGAACACTCTCCTAATTCCCCCCCCCCCCCCGTGACTTTTTCCTGTTTTTAATCCAGATTGTAAAACATCTAATTTTCAGCTATCTATCATTCATTTAACCAAAAAGTGTTTATTGTGGACCTCCTTTGTGACCAACACTTACAGGCCTCCTTGGGACAATAAAAGCAATGACTTAAGCTTACAAGTGTAGTGAAACTGTTTCTTACCTCCCTTCTCTCTACTTGAGCACTAGAGCAACACCTTATCACCCTGAGTCACTGGAACTACCTACAAAGTTTTTCCAAAAGCTAGGTGCCTGAACCTTCCTTCAAAGATTCTGATTCACTATGTCAAAAATGAAAACAAAACCTTGAGGTGAATTTGATGTGAATTTGAATTTAATTTAGAAAACTACTGCAGTAGCGTCAACCTCATTATTATATTAATGTTTTGTATATATTTAATTATCCAAGTCATCTAAAGTATAATTTCCAAATGCTGATAGAAGGCTTTCCACATTAATATATACATACTTTTGTGCCTTATCCATAGGGCTTCTAGTTCATTAATCTGTGCTTATATCCCAGTTTTTTTTTTTAATGAGATAAGATTGATACATAATCAGGTTGGAAAAATCTTAAATGAGTGGACTAAAAGATCACATTTATTATTTGTATTTTCCTTGATATCATAAGTCATATAAATGCGTGTACATATTTGTAAATGTTAAGGTCTAGTTTGCCATGATATTATTTATAGATTGCTTTAGAAATTTCTGGTTATATTTGAAGGCATATTTTAAATAAGTTGAATGACTGCTCCATTTAGATTTTTTTTGGTGCTCCAGTATTATTTAGTATTATAACAAGTTTAGTGTTTTCATACATTGATATTTTATTAGATAATATATACTAAATACTAGATAGTAACTTCTTGGTCCCATGAAAAATTTGGTATAATAACTAGATTCTTTTTCCTGTGTCTAATTAATCATATTATGTTCTACTAGAAAAAAGATATACTATTATTTTTTTCCAGATGAGGTTGTCAGAATGTACTTTAATAAATTTGTTTTCTTTCTATCCTTTAGTGTTATTCCTCTTTTAAGAGAGTCTGTTGGAATATTAATGCAAAGAACTCCTCCCCTGTTGGAAAATAATCTACCTCAGTGCTATCAGAGGGTAAGTTTTAATCTTCCAAACCATTGGGTTTTATATTGTTTCCAACTATAGGGTTTTTAACTTCTGCAAATATGGGTAGCATATGTGTATAATTCAGTATTTTTTCCAAGGTTGAATGCTGACCACGACTGCCATTTATACAAACCAGAATATAATCATTGGAAAATACTAAAGTATGCTAAAGAAAATGTGGTAGAAATCGACCTTGTCTAGAAATTGCGCTTTCTTTTGAAATACAGATCTGGATAGCAGATGATACAGGCATGTTACTCAACATTTATTACTTAGTTTCCACTTTGTGCCAGTTATTTATCTTAGGCACTAGGGATATAATGGAAAACAAGGCAAACCCTGACTTTGTTCTCAAAGGGCTTATTGTTTACTGGGGAAACACAGGCACTAGTTAAATGTCAATAAGTAAGAAAAATCAGTGATAATTGCTGTAATAGAAAAAAGATAACATGGTAGCCATAGTTGGTTGCATTAGGTTCATGGAAGAAGACGTCATATTCAGAGAACTTGAGACCTTGATAAGAAGGAGCCAACCATATAAAACTTAAGAAGAGTATTCCAGGCAAAGAAAAATATTGATGCAGTAGTTTAATGGTTGGAAATAATTTAGTGTGTTCGAAAAAAAGGAAAAAACCCATTATAACTGAAGCATAATAAATAAAAGGAAGAGTAGCTGGAAAGGTTAGAGAATGTCAGGAGTCAGATCATATAAAGATTTTCGTGCTTCTTAGAGGATTATATCTGATTCTAATTCAGTAAGAGCCATTAGAAGGCTACTAGGCAGGAAGCATGTCATAAAGCTTGTTTGTAAGAGATTATCCCTCTTGCTATTAAAGCATAATACTTTCAATTTGACGAAGAATGAAAGCAAAGCAAAGCAGCTATGAAGCTATTGTCCTCTTAAGTAGTATGTGGGAGGGAAAATAATTTTTCATTTACTCTTCTGGGTTCTTGGCCGAGATATCCCTATAATAAAAGACAGATTAACAGAAGAAAAACAAAAGTTTAGTGTACTGCCTGTTTACTTTGGAGAGACCCAGAAAAGCTGGGTAACTTGCAGAAATGGCTTAATCCACCACCTATTTCAGACAAAGTATGTTGGGGTAGGGGCAGGAGCTAATGGAGTGAGAGGAAAGGTTAGTTATGGAAGGTCACCAGAAGTCACAGCAAGCAAAGACATAATTGCTGTGTAGATTTATTTTGCCATCATCTCCAATAAGAGACAGAGTTAATCATCCCTTTCTTCAGTGTATAGTGGAGGAGATACTTCCAAAATGGAGCTTTGCCTTGATACATGCAAGTTATCTCTTTTAAAAGGGTACTCAGATTTTCAGAGCTTTTTCTTTCCTGCTGTTTCTTGAAAATAACAAGTCTGAAAAATAATTCTTATGCAAAAGAAAAACATTTTGGGGTGGAAAATTTTGCTCCGACAGAAAGGGAAAATTGTGGCTTGAACCACAATGGTAGCAGTGAGATGGAGCTAATTAGATATGTGGAATATATTTTTGAGCTAGATTACATTAGCAAAGGGGAGAGAAAGTGTTGAATGCTAAGTAGATAGATGCTAATAGATGCTATTGAGAGTGAGGCTGCTTGGTAGAGATTTGAGAATGAAAAATCTCAAATTGAAATTGAAATGTCTGTTATTACTCTCGAGGAATTGTCATTTTAGTAGTTGTATTAACACTCAAACCTGTTACCCAAACTGTTAAGGGGTGCATACTCTAAATAGGCGTCCAGCTATCCATGAACAAAGGCAAAGAAAGTAAACTTAGTGTGAAAAAAATTTATTAGAATTTTACATAGAAAGAGAGAAAGGATATAAAATAAAACTCCAATAAAACTCCAAAAATTATTCATTCCCTTGGGGCAAATTCCCAACCCAAGAGCTTTGCCTGAATTAACACCACTGAGGCCTGAAAGCTTGCTACAAATCTAAGGTACTTCTGCAAGGAACCACAGAAAAGAGGCAGGTCCCAGAGAATTGGCACAGGAGAGACTGAAAATACATCACATAGCCCAACATGAGGTCAAGATAACTCTTGCATTGTTCTGCCAAAGACCAGGAGCAGTCTCCTTCTGAGTCTTTCACCAACGTGTGTCTTTTCCAAGTCTCTCTTCCAGGTGTCTCTATGGCTTTCCTCCATGAGTCTCTTCCAAGTGGCTCTTCCTGCCTCCTTCATTCTATTTCTGTTTACATATCTCCTTGCTCCTTCCTAGTTACCCACCCCTCTACTGAGGAAGTCCAGTTCATGGCTTGCTAGGACTTGTAGTCCAAGCTGATCGCCATACAGATGATGAGAACTATTTGGCTTCTACTTGGTTGTAGTATTTTGTATGTTCCTAAATTGATAGTCTATAATATTCGTTGGACTCTCTATTAAGGTTTTAAGAACTTGTTATTTGTAGTTCTCCTTCTTCATATTACATTTTGCTTGGCTGTATATATATATATATTTTTTTTATGCCTTTTTTTATTTTTTTT
>NW_004567127.1:13726097-13787736 GCF_000260355.1 Condylura cristata | reverse complement strand
TTTGTATATATATTTTTCATCTCCATCAGAAACATGTCTCGTCAATGTTAACCTTAGCTGTGGAAGTTGGGAGGAGCCAATGGAAAAACTTAGAGACCACCCTGCCTTTTTTGTTGTCGCATGATATGTGGGAGGTGGTATGTTGGCCCTTAGTTCTTTGGGTCCTGGGGATACAAAAGTCCTGTTACTTCGGACAGTTATACATGTTGACAGTTATATTCACCATTGTCCTGTCCAAAGTAACACCCAGTAAGAAACTGATTCCTCTAGCTCATTATTTCAAAGAAACAGTCTGTGATACTGTGAATTCTCATTTCTAAATCTCTGGATATCAGTTTCTCTATTTTTTATTAAAGTTTACTTTGTTGTTCTTTTTCTAGTTTCTGTACTTATTTGTGTTTATACTTGTTTGCTGATCAGAATATTTAGAAATGTGAATTTTCCCTTCTGCTGTGCCCTCCAAATTTTGATCTGTTCATTCATGTTTCCCAAACACCTGTCATGGTACTTGGCACATAATGGCTACTCACGAGGTATTTGCTAGTAAGTTCAAATATTTCGCTCCATTTTTTAAAACTGGAGAGTAGAATCCATGCTTGCTGCTGTGTTGCACATAGATTTGGGTATTATGTTAAAGCTGGCCTTTATATTGTAGGTGCAGCAGTTGCAAGGAGTTTATAATTTACAAGAACAACACTTCTGGACCTTATGTTCTGATGTTTATGTTGGGACCTTGAAGCTAGTGGTAGCACCTGATGCTGATGCGAGATGGATTTTAAGCCAAACACACAATATTTTTACTCAGGTATGACTTTTTACTAACTTCTTCCAAAGATCTTTGAATTTATTACCTGTAAACTTTAAACATATTTACTATTTAAAAATGTGTGTTATAAAGTAGGCATAGAAGTACAGGGTCAAACTTGGGAGATCCTTATTTGGCTGCTATACTTAACATCATAGTCCTATTTACTCATCATTGTACTGATCTGAGTTCCTGTGAGAAAAGCTAGATTCTCTCTTACTATATACTTCTTATAAGACACCTTAGATGTTCTTTGATGGCAAGAATTCTAAAATAGCATTTGGAATAAGAATAATGACTTGTCTGTGGTGTTAGTTAAAAACAGACTAACTGAATGTTTTTGTGTGATGATAAAGCCATATTTAACTCCTGTATGACTTAATAGCTCACTGTGTTATTATATTTCTCTTAATTTTGTATTTGGAATCTTGGATTAGTGCATGCTTGCAACCAAGTTGTTTCAGTTAATTCTTGTCCCATCAAGAGTTGACATATTCGTGTGATTGATGGTCAAAGTAAGGATGATTTTGCTATTCTGTATGTGTTGGGAGAATACGAACACCATGTCAGTAATATCTAAGGAAGGAGAGAATACATTTCTATTTTCAGTCTAGTTTGTTGGAAATATTTGGTGAAAAAATCTAGATGTCAACATGCCTGCCAAAATGATCTAACATTCAGCTCTAATGAGGAAACTGATTCCAAACCTTCAAAATCTGTGCTTAAAAACTGAAGTGTGCCTCCGCGTGTGATTTAACAAAAAGTACATGACAATGACCTGTGGTACCATTGCCAGAGTGGATTATGTGGATCTCAACATTAGCAAACAACCCGATAAACCAGCTTGCCCAAATTGTGCAAGATTGTTAGTCTAGATTGTTGTAAAGTGTCAGTATCACTTTTCAGTCCTCTTTTCTGCTACCTGTGTCATATTCCACACCCACTAGGCTGTTTACTTTTCGGTGTGGGGCAAAATCCTCTGTAATGGAAAGACCAATTCAGTTGTTACTTTTTCTCTGCAAAGGTGTATAAACTCACACATGATAACATCTGCGTGAGGGACTTGGACAACAAAACATAATAAGCAGTTTAGATAAATTCAGAACCTTGGCATAGATCATTCTCTGATAAATAGAATTGTCTGGGTAGGGTCCTCTGGAAGTAATTAATGAGATGACCTTATATATAGATGATAACTAGAGTTACTATTACAGAAGTAGCATGTCCTAGCACCACTTACTTCAGACTTTAAGAAATACTGTAATAACTGCATCATGATGACTTTCATAGTGAAGTTTACTACAAGATCTTAATCTTCACAATATGTCTGAATCCTCACACTTCCTTCTCATTTTAGAGGCAAAATGAAAGCTCAGCTAACTATAACTTTGCTTTTTTCTGCTGTTTTTGTTAGAGCTTACTCTCTCTTCTAACCTGTTTTCTCCTTGTTGCATGTCCTTTACCCTGATGGTCCGAGCTTCTGTTGACCTCTAGGATACCCCATGATCTCCTAGACTCTGGCATTTAAGCCATAGTTTTCCTGCTGAGAAGGAATGTAGTTTCTTGTTTTCGAAATGCACAAAGCAGCTGGCCTATGCTTAGAAACTGCTGAAGTTGTAATTGAAGTTGGTGGAGAGGTTCTTCTGGTAACCCTAGAAATCTCGGCTTTTAAAATGGTTAACTTGAAAGTTGACTCAGCTGCTGCTTTGGTTTTGGAAACTGTATTTGGGTTTTGAAAATTTTAAGCTCTGACAAATAGTTTAAACCTGTTTTATCAGTTAAGACCAAGCCAACTTGGTTTCATGCCTTGCCAGAGGCGAGGCACTCATTCTATTTTGTTGTGAAGATGGTTAAACACATTTTTCCCCAGGAAGGAGAGGTTACCCTACTAAATAAAGACTTTCATTCCAAACATTGAATAATTTAAAGTTGTTCCTTACTCTTTTATTTTTGGTTCTGACGAAATTGAAATGTCTTATTGATACAGTTTCCTTTTGTGTATATCCTAGTACCTATGTAAGTAAATCCCAGAGCTTGTGGTAATGTTTCCATTTCATTAAGTAACACTTAAATTTAAATTTTAAATTTCAGATTAATTCATAGATTGTAGTTAACATTGTCATAAAACTGAATGGTTTTGTATTTTTTAGAAAAAAATTATGCTGATGTTTTAGGTATATTTATCAAGCACCTTGAAACATTGGTGGCCTTAGTTCCAAAAGGTCAAAAGGGTTTTCTCATTAGTAAGCTGTACTGTCTAGCTTTATGACCATTTCAAGTGTCTATCTTAAAATTGATTTTTTTTTAAAGATTTATTTATTTATTTGTGCATACAGAACTGGGGTACAGGCCAGAGGCTCAGGGGCGGTGAGAGGCTTCACCAGAGACAGAGTGGGGAGCAGAACAGGCAGATCTACGAAGTACACTGCTGAGGGAGCAGCGGGCTGGTCAGGAGAGGTCTGGCTCGCCATGAGGTCTCCTCCGGGGCAGGAGGCAGGCGGGAATCAACTCATGTGGAAGTGGCTTCAGATTCTCAGTGCTGTGCTTTAACCCGCTGGGCCACCAGGGAGGGCCCTATCTTCTAAAGATAGAAATTTAAAGAAGAAATTAAGTAGTAGCTTTGGTTTAAATTTTTTGTTGTTGAAATTTATGTGAAAAGATCAACAACAAAAGTGTGATAATTATAACTTTATATTTTGTTTGTAAAACTATTTGTCACTATTTTAAGACTGTATACTGGGAATGTCTTTTTTTTATTGCATTTCCATAGTTGTCAGTTATGATTTAATGTTTTACAGTTCACTTGCTATGCACAAATATAAAATAATGCATGTGTAAAGTTTTCTGTTGGCATAGAAAAAGTTTTCTCTCCCAGATTTCTCTTGCATTAAGTAGTGAGTTATTTAGCAATTGATAAAATAGAAAACATAGTTTTTATGCTTGGCATGTGTACAGGAAGAGAAGTGGGATACAGTGCCGCGTCCGGCTGATCGGAGCCGAGTCCGGCGAGGGACGATGAGGTTAAAGAAAACACAGGACGCCGAGGTTCTTCATCCAGGAGTCTCTCGTTTATTTCCAGCGATCCCTTTATATACCATTAGGCAGTAGGAGTGGAAGATTAAGGCGGGAAAGGAGGAAGTAGGGATTTTCTCTTGCCACACCGCCTGCAGCTGCCAGATGCTGACACTCCCTTACAAGGGAGTGTGCTAGGGCAGAGAAAGGTCAGGTCGTCCCTGTGGTGTCTTAGGCAGATAAACACAAGTCTGTGATGGCTTTATCGTCCAGATCACCTGGCCACCTTGACAGGCACAACAGGGGTCACATCCCCCGGAGCCCTGGGGGTAGTGTGCTAACTGGGCACCAACAATACAATATTCAGAAGGCTATTTAACACTTTACATTTGTTTTAAACTGTTAAGTTTTTTATAGTGTACTTCACTGTTCCGTCTGTAACCTTAAACTTTTAAAATACATTTTGGTTAAAAGTAACGTTGAAGAAAAATTCTAGAATATGCTTGGGGTTCACTACCCTCCTCATTCCATAAATCACAAAACTGTTAAAGGCTAATACATAGATTTTTTTTACTTCTTTCATACTTTATCTGCCTATTTCTTTTATTAAGTCCTAAATCCCCAGATACCTCCTTCAGCTTTTAGTGCTTCATTTTCTAGCCCCACAACATAAGTTGACACTAATATCAAGGAAGGGACCTCACAAGCTTAAGTGGGAGTTTCCTAAATTTCAGAAACTTCTGTGTTCATCGCTTCCTATCTCTTACCACATACCTCATCCAGCCTAATATCTGCTGGCAGATGAGAGGAGAGATTAGGTAGGAGAAGGTATTTGGACCTTTCCGTGCATTCCATTTGCTTTTCCTTTTTGTAAGGGACTTGAATTGTTTGTAAGTACTGATTTTACTTGTTGCTCTGGAATAGTTTCTTACCAATATTTCCAATTCTTTTGGCCCACCACCTCCTGAGGAGCTTGAGATGAACATAGAATGTGACCAACACATTCCTAGGTTTATTGTTCTTATTTAATCCACAGTTCAGTGTGTGTCTGTTGGTTGATAGTAGTGGCTGGTTGTTGAGAAGAATAATAGCAGCAGCAACTGGCCTTTATTGAAGGCCCACCACACTGCAGGGAGCTCTCCTATCAATGCACCCTCCCATGACAAGGACTGTTATACTCTATTTACAGAAAAAGGACTTCAGAACAGTATTACTGCTCTTCACATGTGAGACAGTCATACTCACTATTTCACTTACTTAGCTCTCACGTGGACGAGTCAGGCTTTTTCAAGACTTCATTTAAGAAGAATGAAGTTAACATTATATAAATTTAGTTAAAACCTGAAACAGCAAGTTTCTATTGTCTTTGAGAATTAGAAAATACAAACCGTAGTTCTCTATAGCCATGTTTCCTTTTCTGATTTTTTTTACTTTTGATTTTTTTTTTTTCCCTTTGTACAACAATGAATATTTATTGGGAATATTCCAAGTCTTTAGTCCAGGTTAACACTTATTTTCATCAAAGTGTATGTGTCTAAAGTAACTAAATTGTCTTTTCAGTTTAAAAAAAGTGTTGACTGGATTGTGGTTTGTTCATTATTCTTGGTATGTAAGGCAGAATGGATATTCTGTTTTTCCCATTTTAAGGACAATACCTCAGCCAGCTCTGATTCTTGGTGTCCTCTCAGTGGTAGATATATTATAGAACCACCCGCTGTTTTGACTTGCTTATCATGTTTTTGTGGTATAAGTAAAGTGTATAAAAACCCTAGTTTTCACTTAGGAAGTAGGTGACTTTCCATAGGATTCCTTGGAAATTCTACCTTCCTCTCTACTTTAGAAAGAAATTGAAAAAGGGAAATGGGAAAGTAGAAAACTTGAAGCTGTCCCCATCAGGACAGATGGATGAAACGAAATGACTTTTCTGCTATTAGACTAAGCTTTTATGTAAAGCAGTAGCCCCTCAAGGGAAAGATATCAGCTTGAGTAATTAACCCATGATTATGCAAGGATCAATTTACCTAGCCTCTTTGTTTTTCCTTTCTTTTTTATTGCCTTGGGCTACTTCATTTCTTATTACTAGCTTCACTGTATTAGTGGTAAAATGGCAGAGATAATAGGAGCTTTTTGGCTCATTTTACTTTTATGGATTTGTTAAAAAAGACATTAAGATAATTTATTTAGGCAATAGTTGTTTTTTCTTAAGGTTAGACATACAACATTTTGAAGTTAAGTATAGTTATTTCAAGAGCCATCTGGATTGAATAAATCAAATATAATTGCAATCACTCACGGTAATTTGTTTTAATAGCTTTTTGTAGCTTATGAAATTCTTATTCACGTGCTCCTTATAATTGTCCTTGGTATGTAGCAAGGAGTTATTAAATATTTGTCAAATGTTGGATGAATATATAATTATTTTGTGAGAAAGAAAAGCTGGTGGTATTCACCAGCAGTTTTAAAATGATTTTGAAAAAATGGATTTGGTTTTAATTTTTAGCACAAAATCTTGCAATTACTAAGTTCTCTTCTGTCATAATCTTTAAGAAGAGGGTGCTATTAAACACACTTTCCATGCATTTAAAGAGTGTTTTAATTGTGTCACAGCACAGATTTTTTTTCTTCAATGAGGCAAAGAAGCTAAAGTTTTCAGTTTCGGTAATCTTTTAGAGTATATTCCGAGTTTTATTCCATTAGAATAAGTTCTGACTCTCTTAAGCATTTAAGAGTCGTCCTACTTAATGCTAAGGAAAAAAAATGTCATGCTAGAAATAACTGCAAGAAGGTAGTATTCATATTTTATCTCCCACTCTGGTTTTTTCTTTCCACTAATGTTCTAATTTACCTTTCATTCTAAGACATTGACAAGAAAAGTCTTATTATAACTAATGTTTTAAGTTTAAAAAAATTTTTATTTGACAGAAGGAAATGAAAACATTTCAACTTCCCAACAAATATGTATTGTTCACTAAGTACTGCTGGGTAGCAACTGTTACATATTATTAAATGTCTTCATCCTGCCTTCATCTGGTTTCCATTAATTAATGCCCCCAATTTTTTAAAAAGCCAATGATCGATTCCAAGTGAGGCACTTTTATTTTGGATACACATTAGGAGAGGGGCAGCAACTACCCTGGGCCACACCCTAGCCTAGAGCTGTCCCCTGGTTTTATGAGGTTGGTTATCAGGGTAGGGAGAGGGACATCCCTGAACCCCCAAACCTGCCATCTGCTGCATCAAGACAAAACATTTAAGACCTTTAATGGAAAGGAACTTTAATGCAATTAGTGTGCCATACAGAAAAGACAAAGAACATAGTTTCTAAATCAAACACCTGAAGTTTCCTATCCCCTTGTGGGTAAAAGTCTAACCAAAAGGGATTGGACCAAAAAGGCCTGAAAATTGCCACAAGTCTAAAGCACATTCTGTCAGGGACCCCTAGAAAAGGATCAGAAATGGCCAGACAAGTCTGGGAGGAAAAGAGCAAAATCAAAATCAGGATAAATGCTGCCATAGTCACCCTTCCCACGGGTCTCTCACCTACATCTGCTTCAACCAGTCCAGGACCAAGAAGCAAACGCAGTTTCCTCACATGTCTCTGTTCATTGTGGCTTCCTCAGGTCTCCTTCTGGCTCCCATCCTGCTTCCTTCTTCAGTCTCCTCTCCAGATTCTTCTCTTCTCTGCTTAGCTCCACCCTCCTCTGGGTGGGGCAGAGAATCTGGAACCCCCATTTTCCTGGGGACCCCCCCCCCCGTCATAATAGTGTATTTTAGCCTGGACTACACTGGGGCCCAGTAGGTTACATGCTTTTCTTATATCAAATGTCTCATCAGCACCTTAAATCCCCACTCATGGGTGGGCATTTTAGTATGCAAATGAGTCCTGGGTAAATTCTGTGTCACTTTTCTTCTTTTGAGTCTGCTCTGCCCTAGGCTTGGGCTGGTTCTGGAGCCATTGCTGGAATGCAGGAAGTCTCTGCAGGGTGGAAGTCCTGTTTGTCACTGGCGGTTTTGTGATTGGTTGAATTCCTGTCAGCCTGAGGGCCTCAATAACCAGAAGGTTAGGCGTGGCTGTCTAGGTCCAGAGGTTCCTGTAAGGGCAGCAGGGTGTGTGTGTGGGGGGGGGGGAGCGGTGTGCAAAAATGCTATAACTTAAAATTACAGTATAATGAAAGAGCATAAGATAGCAATATCAGAAGGTGTGAACTGTTAGGACAGAAAGAGGAGATGGCTAGTGCTGAGGCAGTTTCCATCTCTGTACCAAGCTTTGGGTTGTTTTTTTTAAAACCCTGTGTGTGTGTATAGCTCTGTCTGTATCTCTCTTTCATCACCTGACATACTATATTGTAGGGTAAATGAAGTTGATCAGGCTTTTACACCATTGACCACCAGTGGCTATCACCTGCAACCTTGACATTGCTAACATAGAGGGATGTAGGGGGTGGGTTACTTGTGCCTGACTGGCCACTTGAGCATGGCTGTGTGCGCGTGTGCCTCTTAGACTGGAGGTCAGGGATATAAGGGCAGTGTTACTCAGATGGCTATGGAAGTCTGGCTACAAGACGAGGAGCAACACCTATGAGAAGAAGAGACCACAAGAAACACCAGGGAAAGCCCAGGGAAAGCATAAAGATTCCCAGGGCGCGGCCCTCCCCGGTGGCTCAGCAGGTTAAAGCACAGCACAAAGAAGCTTAAGCCACTTCCACATGAGTTCGATCCCCACCTGCCCCAGAGGTGACCACATGGTGTGGCAGACCTCTCCTGACCCGCGTGCTGCTCCCCTCAGCAGTGTACTTCGTCAGTCTGCCTGTTCTGTACCCCACTCTGTCTCTGGTGAATCCTCCCACCCTCTGCATCTCTGGCCTGTACCCCAGTTCTATACAAATAAATAAATCTTTGGAAAAAAAAAAGATTCCCAGGGCACTAAGGTGCTCTCTCCCTGCTGGCTTGTTTCCCCTGTTTACCATTAAAACCTGTGAAAATGATGCCAGGGACTCCAAAATTCTCCTTCAAATTGCTAGAACCAACGGTGACCCTACCTGGCCTGGGATGGGTGCAGAACATTTACTTACTTACTTGTTTATCATTTCCCCTAACAATAGCATATAAACTCCATAAGGGCAAGGATGTTTTTGACCTCTTTGGTTCACCTTGTATTCTCAGCAGTGTGGTCCCCAAAATACAATTAATGCATAGAAAGTACTTGTTGGGTAGATCAATTGAATACACTTGGTTAGGGTGGTCAGCGTAGGTAGGCCTCACTGATGTCTGAGGAGAGAAGCAATTGTGTGACCGTCTCCGGAGACATTGTTCAAGGCAGAAGAGCAGGTATGACTGAGGTAGAGTGAAAGAGAGAGGGCTAAGAGTGATATCAGAGGGGTAATCAGGGACCAACTATATAGGGGATGTGTGGGTCATTGTAAAAATTTGGTTTTTTTTTTTTTTTAAGATTTATTTATGCATACAGAACTGGGGTACAGGCCAGAGGCCCAGGGGCGGCGACAGGCTTCACCATAGACAGAGTGGGGAGCAGAACAGGCAGATTAACGAACTACACTGCTGAGGGGAGCAGTGGGCGGGCCAGGAGAGGTCTGCCGCGCGCTGTGTGGTCAACTCCTGGGCAGGTGGGAATCGAACTCATGGGGAAGAGGCTTTAGCCTCTCAGTGCTGCGCCACCAGGGAGGGCCAAATTTGGGTTTTTAAAGGTTAAGGAAGTTGTGGGGTTTGAATGATGGAGCGGCATCTCTCCTGGAAACAGACCAAAGGCAGGCAAAAGTAGAGAGGATGGTAGTTTCAGTCAGGTGGTAGCAATGAAGGTAGCTAGTATAAAGTGGTCAGAGTCTGGGTTTATGTGAAGATTAGCAAACAGGTTTTGCTAATGGGTTAGGTGTGAGAGGAAGAGGCTGTTTAAGTTGTAACATTAAGGATGAAATTGAGCTGTAGAAGATAGTGAGTGAACGCATGGGCTTAAGGAGAGGACTAGTGTTCAGTTTAGCTGAGTTGTGATGCTTGTCAGACATCCAAGTAGAGCTGGTCAAGTAAATGGTGGGTGAGTGATAAATATAGCAGCACTTTTATAGAGATAGACACGCACGCGCGTATAGATAAACTTAAAGTCTACATGCTAGAGAGCTCATCTAGGGAACGAGTGTAGAAAAGGAAGGAATCTGAACCTTGGGATGTTCAGCGATGGGGAGGGAAAAACCCAGCAAAGGACTCAAGCAAGACTATTAAGTCAAAAGACAAGCACTGAATTTTTACCTGAAATCCAAGAGTGGAGAAAATATTTCAGTAGGAGGGAGACATCTCTTGTGTTCTTGTTGATAAGTATTAAAATAAGCACTGGTAATTGAGCCTTGATCTGGGCAACTTGGAGGTGACCCTAATAAACATTTTTGAGAAGTAGCAGGTGGCAAAATTTGGTTGAAATGGGTTCAAGAGAAAAAGAAATGTGGACAGCAAATAAGAAATCTTAATAAGCAAGGAGAGTTGGGAGCAATTTTAAGAGCAAGTGTCTTTGAGTAGCAAGATCATACCTCACATTGGAAGGGCTGGAGTATATGAAAATAACCAGAAGATATTTAAGTGTTTACCAGCCTCTTATCACAGGAGGATGTAGACTGATTTTAGTAGAAAGCACTATGGTGCTTTCTAGGCAGATGGCTTAATCTCGTTTTTGTAAATCTCACTTGGACCAAGTATGTGATTGGTAGCATGACTAGCTTTTGCAGTGGTAAATGAAGCATCTTTTGGAATTTACAGAGATAACTTGTTTCTAAAATAAAATTACTGGTGCTTTCTAATGAGAAATGAAGATTTATTCCCCAGAGGTAGAATAGAAAAATAATTTTTGCCTTTCTCCAAAAAATGAGATGCTTCTTGTTCCTTTTTCTTGAAATATATGGTCTCTTGTACACTTTCTGGGTTTTCTAATTTTTCTTTTTTTAAACTTTTCAGGCTGGAGTGAGACAGCTTTATGTACAGATTGACTTCGCAGCCATGTAACGAATAAAGAGAAATTATGCTTTTGGGGGGACCTAATTTTTCTGGTACTGTACAATTCCAAACATTGTACCCAGCTTTTTTAAACAGAGAAATGATCACTATGACTCCCTAGCGCCCAGTAGCCCAGGTAGAGTCACTGCTTACACTCTGCCAGGCGCGCACAGCGAAGGGATCAGAATTAACAGGATCTTTCCTGGACTTTCAGTCTTGTCTTTCATGATCTTCCCTTCAAAGACTTTTCATTTCTGAGGTTTTATTCAGAGTGTGTGTTTTCCTTTGTTTCATTTCAAATGTGCCCTCACTCCCATTCCTCATCCTAGCCAGTAAAAAATTCAGATTGTAGGTTGCCGATCACCTAGAATGTCTTCACTGAAGCTACTGGAAACCACTGCTTTCATTCCCACAAAACCAGTGTTATTTGAAGAAAAAAAAAGAGAAACAGAAATCTGTTTTATATGTAATGTCACGGTTTGTTGACGTTCTTCACTACAATCATATGTTTGTAAAATTGTTTGTACCTTGCAAACTTATGAACCAAACCATATTGGGTTTTCAAAGTGCCTTTGTATCAGAAAGTGTATGTGCCAGCAGAGAATTGTACCATCGGAGGTCATATGTGGTTTTTTTTTAAAATGGATATCCTGTAATCTGTAAAAAATAAGACTCTTCTTAGTATTATATACAAATTGTCTTTCGTGTACTTTCATCCTGCAGTTAGATATGTGAAATTTTACTTTTATCAAAAAATAAAATGTGTTATTTTACTTTTGAAATCATACTCAACTATCATATTATCGACTTTGTGGACTGTACAAACCTTTCCAAATGCATGCGTAATAGAGTTGACTTCCTAAGACATCTGCTAAATTCCAAATTTCCTTTAAAATCTAGTGTGTCTGTGAAAAATGCTTCTCTTTAGCTCCTTGTTGTTTTTAATGGACTTTATTGGTAGAAGGAAAAAGTAGTATAGACTGAAGGCAGAAATAGTTGTAAACATGGTATTTTTTCATTTTCATTCTTCAAATGCCAGATCCTGCAATTTGTTTTTCTGTGTAATCATTGCAGAAATACGTTGAGTTCAGGAATCCTAAACCATTTTATTGAGTTCAAACTATCGAAGGTAGAGAAGAAATGTGGTAATATGAACTCTTCCTAACACAAGTATCTTAGAAGTTAATAAGTTGATTTCTAGGTTCTTGTGTATTTGAAAATAAAATTGCCACTTGCAATGACAAATGCTTGAACATTCTACTCAAATTTTCTTGATGTTTTATAAAGAAATATTGATCTGCATAAACATCTTCCCACTGGACTTCATATCATCCCTGTGTGTATTCCCTTTTAATTTTAAAAAAATGAAAGTGTTTGGGGAAAACCCTTCAGTATGGAGATGATTGCTGAGATTATAGATTAATCACAAGCACCCTTTCACTGTTGGTTTCCAGGTTATCTTATTCCCAACTTCTGACCTACAATTTATCTATATCCTATTAGGAAAACAAGACCACTCAACGCTTTTCTAAACTCTTTAGATTGTAACTAATTGTGAAAGGTGTCCTTTTTGCAAATGAAGTAGTATTTTCAGAACATTTCTACTTACTGCTAGATAGTTGTAAGACTTAGAATTCCCATAGTAGCATTTACTTAAATGAGTGAAACAAGTGTTGAGATATTTCAGGAGGAACAGGCAAAAGAATTAGAAGTCCTGATAACGGTATTGTTTTTTCCTTATATGTATAATAGGTCATTTGGGAATTTGCAACCACTATGAAGCCTGATAGAATCCTGGAATGTTCCATGGGTTTTGCATATTATGGAAATGGCAGGTCTAGATGAAGGCAGGGATTTTTGAATGTGTGCCTTTAACAGCTAAATATGTGTAATAGTGCTGATATTTCATGTGGAAATAGTATTTGCACTGGCCTGTAAAGTTCAACAGTGCAGTTTGAAGATGAGGTTCAGCCTTTCACTGAGCCCTTCATTCCAAGTATAGTTATTGCCAAAAGATACATTACTTTATGTTTGATTATACTCTCAAAACATAAGGGCATGAGCATGTTTGTTTTCTTTAATAAGGCATAGAGCACTTGGCTGATGGAACTCTTTAATTTTGTCACTGTCAGAGAAGATTGCTAAGTCATATCATTTAGCAGGTTGGCATTAACATTTATGCTTAGTTAAATGTTCTTAATTAAGCTTGTGTCTGCAGCAGTAAAAAAATGGAGAAAAAAGTTACTTTTTTCTTCACTCTTAGAGTATACCTTTGTTGCATCCGAGTTCTTGGCAAGATGTAATGCTAAAACACATTGTTTCAATGAGAAATATTATTGCTATAAAATAAATCTAGAATGTTCCTACTGGTCTAACTCTTGTCAAAAAATATAGCATAATTTTACTCTTTTTAAAAAACAAAATATTCTCTGAAGAACAAATTTGTATTGCTCAGGGTAAGTTTACCTTGTCAAGTAAACTTCCCCACAGAGAAATATACATATATTGTTTGTGCTTTTAAGTCTAGATTATATGAATCAAGATGAAAGGGCTTAACATATGCATAACTTCCTTATTTTGCTGTCTGTGTACCTTTATGAAAGACCATGACTAGTTTATTATAGCTCAGTGTTAGGCTGTCATTTGCATAAGCATCGGTGGTAAGGTGTTACTGGCAGTGTGAATTTCCTTCTACTAAGACTACTTTAGCATTTTTCACAGCCTACACATATACACCAGTTACCAAAATAATGTGACTTTTGTGCATCCTTGTAAGCAGCTAATTAATTTGACTCCAAATGCAGTTGGTCATAGTTCTATAATGCTTACCTGCTTAGAATAATCCATTTTATAGCGATTGTTAATTTGGTAGCATCCTGCTATATCATAGTAGATGTCATTGCCTACCGTAGAATTTTACATCTAAGGAATCTGCTTTCCATTGAGAGCAGTTTTGTCTACCTCTCATTTTACTGATGAGAAAATTGAAGTCTAGAAAAGCTGTCATTTACTCAAGATCATAGAGATAGTTACTGGCAGAGTCAAAATTAGAATCCAGATCTTCTGAGTTCAAGTTGAAAGTTCTTTATGTTGCCTCTCATGTAGTATTTGCCTTTCTGTAAATGTGACAAAAAGCATTTATTTGTAAATAAAGGACAGCTGACCTCCATTTTTGGTATACTAAGGCACTTTACAAATGGAGTTTTATTGTCTCATTTTTCATATCTAATTAAGGTTTAGTCTATTATTTCCATAGTATTCTTTACATAAGATATAATTTTTTACTCTTTTTTACATTCTTACTCTTGTGAAACCAGTTCCTGGGTTTTTTTTTTAAAAATGATGACTTCTGTGCATTGGATACTTTTTAACTTGTGATTTTTTTTCCTCTTAATTGCCCAAGGCTAAATCCAGTTTAAGGATTGTATAGTTTCTTTATTTTGTTTAAATTCTGTGAACAGGTACTTTTTTAGAAAACAAGCTAATTCACAGGTCATACCATTTCATTTTTGCTACTGTAGTTTTCAGTCACTGGAGAATTTTTTTCATTTTTAAGATTATCTGCAGAGATAGGTAAAATTGGGCATTAACTGTTAATTCAGCAGAGTAAAATTTGAAGTTTTAATAGAATCACAAATGCTAAAGTACTAACATTTAGTCCTTCATAACAGCATTACCTTGAGAAAGCAAACTTTTTTGTCACCATCTTTAAAACAAATTATTTTCCAATTTATAAGAAGTTGGGCAGAAAAGGAAATTATGTCTTTGAAAAGCATTCACTAGACGCTTCATCAATGGAAGACTGTTTCAAAACCCAATTCCCTCAGAAGCCTTAGTGAGCCAGGTTTCTAGCACAGCATCAAGATTAATTTAAATACCCTGACAAATTTTGGATCAAGAAAGTATTTGCAGAGTAGTTCCATTTAAAGGCCAAATAAAAGTAAGTCTGTTTGATGAGGTCATTTTGGAGCATTTCCTAATTACAAATTACACAGAAAATGGATGGGATTTAACCTTTATAAGTATGTGCCAGGCTTTGTGTGAACTTTTTCGTGTTACCACATTTAAAAATTCTCATATTTCTATAAAAAATTTTTCATTATTTTATAATTGACAAGGCATTTTCAAATACATTTTCTCTTCTGGTTTTCCTGTTACCCTGTGAGGAAGGAATTTTTAACCCTATTTAAGGGATGATGATACTGTTGGGAGAGAATTTAAATGATTTGCCTGGGGGATAGCCAGAGTAGAGTACAGACTAAATCTAGCACCTTTTTTTAGGAGGATTCTGTTTTATAAGTCATTCCACAATGATAGAAAACTCTGATAAGTTATAGAAAACTCTGATAAGTTATAGCCAACTCTCCTGTAACATGAATGAGTGATCATCAAGAAAAAAATGGATACAGGAGAACAGTTAATATTATATTGCATAGACTCATTTCTTTCAATGCTCTTTATACTTATTTTCTACCTTTACCATTTAAACTTAAATCATGCAAGCTAAAAAGGGGCAATCAGACTATTATATACTTTTATTTTTTTTAAGTAACAAGTTTTACTAATATAGAGTAAGCTGCTTAAAAGAAGTTGACTCAAAAGATAAACAACTCCTGGTCAAAAAAACATTAATTAGTTTTATTAGGGAGTTTTTGTGTAAGAAGTAAAAGTAATTTTATTCTGTATGAGCAATATCTAGGATTTGATTTACAGTTTATTACACTTTTTCAAAAGGAAGAAACCTGTGCTTAATATCTGACTGAACTCTTACCATGACTGAAGATGCAATTTTAATCAAGTTTTTTGAAAAAGTATTTGTTTCATACATTCCCTTACCTTAAAATAGCATGAATTTATACTTACATGCTTGACAAATGTTTGGTTAACTATTGAGTAAATATTATAGATAGTAGTGGACACAAATGTCAGTGTTGGGGACAGGTAAAACCAGTAATTGCAGTTTGTTACAGAAGACATCTCAGCTTTTCTTTGCACAAATGGACTTTTTTGGCCTTTTCAAGTAGTTCTGTGAACTATTCATTTTAATATAGTGGCGGTATAGAGATGCTTGCATGTTGGACAAGATTTTGGCAGAGCTTGGACTGTGGGATCTGGTCACTTGAACTTTTATATCCTGTATATACGAGTGAGGAACCACATTTCCTACTTCTATGGAAAACTGCCATTTTTGTATTACTTTAAAGACATGTACAGAAGTATAGCAAGGCTTGTCATTTATCCCCAGGTACATTGTCATCCTATGCCCACAGTTCTATCTTGAAGGTGCTTCTATAAAAACACATAATCTATATTCATTAAGTCATTTAAAATATTCCAGGATAGTTTTTTTTTTCTTTTTCCCTCAAGATACTAAGTTTTAGTAGAACTGTGCTATATTTATTGACTTTTGTTATATTTCTTCATTGCTGCTGCCACTGTAAAACTCTTCCCTTTTTTATTGGAGGAGGACAAAAGCTTGATTTTGAATTTTAACATTGGAAGTGTTTATTATGCATGTGGCTTCACTAAAGATTCTATATTTAAATTGACATATCCTTCCAGGAGTTCCAAGTAATCCATTTCTTCCTGTAATAACAACAAATTCAATGACATTTCTGCCTGAGTGATATTTTGCCCCAACATTTGTAAGTCTGACAATAAACAGAATGAAAATTTTATATCAGAAATACTGTGAATGAAAAATTGCCAAATGACTTCTTACTATATTCTAACATCACTACAACACTTTACCTCCCTGTCTTTACTGGTTTCTAATTATATGACCAAGTTGAACTTAGCTTGATTCCGTTGGTGAAGATTATGGAGAACATCAAACATTTCTGAAATGTTTGAGTAGAAGGCTGAGTTGGAATGCCATATTCCAAAGACTGTTGTAAGTTGGTTTAAATATGCTAAGTGAAAAATTATGATTTGCCTAAGTAAAATGCAACAAATCCATATTGTATATTTCACTTTTTTCTACTTGAAAACATTCATGTATATATTTTGTTTAATCTCAGATGTATTTAAAGAGTAAGAAACAATTGTATCAAAATTCTTCAATAAAATTTCTGTTTAAAATTTTTTACCTGACTTGTGTCTGTCCGTTTGATGCATTGAAAAGCACATCGTGAACTTGACAGTTATTGGAATAGATTCTAAAAGACTTAAGAATGAAAGGGAAAGAAGAATGATATTCAAGAGCAGAAAACAGAAAATTCATCAGAATAGAAGAAATGGTAAGAGATTGGAATTAACATGGTCTGGCGCCTCACTTGTAGGTCTTATTTTTTTACTTCATTAACACATCTCAATGAATTTTATTTCCAGGTAAATTGCTCTCTCAATTCATTCTCTCATGACTTCAGTTTATAGGAAATGAAGACTAAGAGTATCTGAAACAAGCCTCCTTTATCTTTCGACCTTTTCCTCTTTTATAAGAAGCAATTCTTTAAAATAACTTATCCACAAAACCCCAGATCCCACTCACCCACCTTCTCAAACATATTTCCACCAAAGCAGCCTCTTGTCTATGAACCCCTGCCTCACAATAAAAGTTTTATTCCCAGTGCCTGTTGTGGTGTTTCGCCCACCTCTAACCCATCTCCATAGATCCTAGTAATAGGCTTTACTACACTATTTTGTAGAAGTTAAATCAGGGCCACCAATGGCTTTTTACAAATACAGGACAAAACTACCAGCATCTCACATTCAACAGAAAGAAAATATATTTATCTTTCCTATTCAAATCTCTTCTCAACTACTAATTGCTGTCAGAGGTTTTTACAAAGTTACTAGAAATCTAAACAGTGCCTTTATTACCTCTATTTCCTGAATCCCCTTTCTCAAAAGTCTTTTGTCTTTATTCTTTGAAATCTTGAAAGTTTACCTTTTCCCATTGCCTTTTTTTTTTCTTCATTGTTGGCTGAATGCAGATTCACTCTGAGGAAATGTCTGGCTTTCCCTTTCTTCCATTTCCCCCCACCTTACCCCACCACCAAAATAATTCTGATCATCAATGGGAAATAAAAAGGAATTTCTGCTGAGTCAGTCTTTGCCCAGGCCTTTCAAAACATTTCCCTTACAGAGGTTTCCTGACTACCTTCTGTTGGCCGTTCTGCATACTGGACTTCGACCTGTTAGAGCTGGAGGTCCTGCATGTTACTTCCTACCTTTCCTGTGTCCTATATATATAGTTTGAGGCAAGCTACAGACTACATCTCCTTACCGAATCTTATCTAATATTTTGCTGCTTTCTCTTCACAAGCCACCTTGTGTTAAATAAACTGACAGAATAAGTAAGCTCCTCAATTTCTACTTTTCGTACTCTAGCTCAGGGATCTTGAATAGCTTAATGAGCTCCAGTGCTCATCAATGACAAATTCCTCTGAACAACTTTAGAATCTTACTTTTTTTTCTTTTCTCATTCCATCTCATTATCCATGCTGTGGCACTAAGTCAACTTTTCATTAAACTAGAGAAACAGCAAAAGGAGGAGCAAGCAGGTCCAATAGATAGATGCAGATGGAATGACAGCAATTCAGCATTTTCATTTTGTAAAAAAAAAAAGCGTATTCTAATGAGATTCTAGTTCATTCAAACATCTGCCAGCTCATTCAACTCTACTCCAGGCTTAAAATTAATCTACCATGAAGTTCAGACTTAGCACATGCTATCAACATTTAAATGTCCAACGTTAGCTGCTAAATTTCTAAAACGAAGAAGGCTAAAATGGTAACCGCAAGATAATACTCAAATGCATGTGGTCTGGCATAGTTTTAAGTAATTTACTTTCTTTAAATGATTAATTAGCTTTTAATATGAAGTTTAGCTCCTCTTTGAAAAATGGTTCTGCAGATTTTTAAAGGGAAGTATATTCTTTTGTAGGACAGTCACTGCTAAAGCCAAAGGATTAAAAACAAAGCAATACAATAAAAAAACCAACCCCTGCATATTTTCTGAATACATATTAGTATTTTAAAAGGGTGATGCTGTGTAAGTAAGTAGGAAACTCAGATTCACACTTAAGCACAGGTATAGTTTCACAGCAATTAGAACTCTGCCATTTGGCTTGAACTTTTGAAAATATTGTAACCACGTCTAAAATGATAAATAAAAGACCTGTGTACCATCAACAAACCACTAAGTTAGTTCAGACTGACGTTCAGCTTAATGAGGGTTCTCTCCTGTATGTCCATCATCCTATTTCTCAAGTAATAATTTGTACACAAGTCGTGTTACTTTGTACATACAGAACCTCAGAGCAAGACAAAGTTATGACATTGTCGTCATAGGAATTGGAGCCAATTTCCCATTGATTTCAAACACAAAGGTAAAGATGTACCCTGAAATTTCTAGAGTACAGTAAGTAAAAAGTTTTGGGGAAAAAAATACTGTGCTGACAAAGAACAAAGGGGACTCTCTTAGAATGCCAGTGGGAATTCTAAATGATACTTAAGAACCATCTTGGCAGTTTATTTAAAAATGGACTTCTTATATGTTCCATTGATCTACTTCTGGGTATCTATTCTAGAGAAATAAACCTTATATTCACATAGAAATCTGTATGTGAATGTTTTTAAAATTATACCAAATGCTAGAAAGTGCAATCACCAATAGTGATTGAATAAACATATGGTTTATCTACATAAAAGAGTATTGCTACTGCTCACAATAGCCAAGATCTGTAAACAACCCAAGTGCCCAACAGTGGATGATTGGAGAAAGATGGGATATTAAAATGGACATGGGTGAGCCCTGTTAAGTAAATCAGAAGGAGAAAGAAATAATATAGGATTTCACTCATTGGTGGAATATAAAGAAACAAAAACAAAACCACAGTTAGATTCTGTTACCAAAATGATGGTTACCTGAGCGGGGCCTAAGCTAGAAGGCCAAATAATTGGTGGTAGGTAGTGACTGGACTAAATGATTATTGAGTGATATACGGTGTTCTAAGCCTATGCTGCCTTGATGTATTTTAAATGTCACTTGTCTCTTAACATTATGACAAAAGAATTTTTTATATTTACCTCGAATTTACATGAAATTATATTTTGAAATTTTATTTAAAATTATACTTTAAGTTCTTTATCCTTAGTTTTTGGACAATCCTCAGATGTAGGATGCAAAGTCTTTATTATTCAAACAGTAATTCTAGCATTTGTTGCAAAGCCCAAAGTGCTGATCAAATCTTATGAACTTGCTGAGATTCAAATGTGAAGCTGCTTTCTCTTGCAAAGAAGAGCAGTAGTTTCTGCTCAGCTTTTCCAGAATTCCAACTATTTGATTTTCCACTAACTTTGCTTAATGTCTTCTCTTCAGCTGCATGCTTCAGGAGTTAGCCGAAGATTAAAGGTATTGTATGTGTCTGTGCCACCTTCATTTCTAGAATTTCATCCTCCAATTCCTCTAGCAGCCCCCCAATTCCTCTTTCAAACATGTAGTACTCCCATTCTTGAGTTCTAGACACTTCTTGCAAGTCAGCCTGGGGAATGCTCTGAGGGGAAAAGTCTTATTAGCAAGTTCTCATAATGCTTTTAGTTCTTTCCCAGTGCTTTTAGACAACTATTTATTATGTTTTCCCCACAGTTTATAATTGGGAGGGCTTGTACATTACAAGTTATTTCACTATTACTAAGTCTGGAAGTCCTCCATTTTATTAATCTTAAATGTTTGTTTTAATGCCTAAGAAGGAAACAGTACAGACCGCTATTTAAATGTTGGCTTTCTTTTCTTTTGTGTCCAAGAGATTGAAAGTGGACAGATTCATACATGTATTTAAATATCCTTTATCTCAAAAGAAATTAAATATGCCAAAATAATCTCTTGCAAACTGATGCTTTCAGGAAGTAAAGAAGAACTTGCTCAACAAATTTACTGAACAAAGCAGTCAGACAAGTTGATGAGGCCATGGAAATACTCACTGAGATCAACTAAACTCACATGTAGCAAAGCTCTTTCTTTTATGAACTAACAATATAAAACCCCATGTTTGTCATGAAACATAACAAAGTGTTATTTAGAACTAGTAAGAAGAATGTGATAACTGGTATAGACATACATACCTATATATGTGTCTGTATATATATGAGCCTGTTAAGTAAGTGGGATGAAAAATCTTGAGTAATCCATTGTCTTCAAACGTAATTTTATTTTGTAATCAGCAATTTTGTACTTGTCTGCTTGAATGTGAAAACAAATGGTAACTGTATGTGGCTGACCAAACGTTCATAATTCAGTCATTGTATAACCTCCAAAATCCAGCGGAGCATAAGCCACATATTAGGGTGTCAGCTCAACAACATAAGTCAATTCAGAACATCGTTTGAAGGCGTGTGCTCAGTTGAGCTCAAGAGCACTGGGGTTAACTCCTCCTACCTCATTTATTCAAACTCATATTAACTGCAGCCAGGGCAACCCATCTTGCAGTCAAGGAGGTGCCTGGCTTTTTTAGGAAGAATAAAGTTTCACCTGTGTAAACTGGTTTTCTAAGTAAAAATTGCTTTTCTGACAACTCTGTCTAGGGATGTCTAGTTACAAGTTCTCCAGCTTGACAAGTGTCCTATGAGTTCTTCCTGAAAAATTGCCAAAAGTGTAGCAACAAGCATCCAGGGAAAACTCTAACAGAAAACAAAGAATTGCTGCGTCATGTCTTTCTTCTCGGTCACTTATTTTATACTTATTTGATAAACCAAATAACCTCCCTGCTTATGTTATATAAATAGGTGTATGGGCCCATATGGCTGAAATGAACATCTTAATGGAAGGAAATGCAAATGCCCGTGTTCACAGTCCATCAGTGCTCTGGGATTCTGTGCTCTCTTCTGATAGGGAAAACAGACTTAGCATCTCCAGTTCCAGAGGATGCATGCTGCCTCCTGTGATAATCAGAGAATGCAATGGTCCTCCCAGGTCCACAGTGCACATCTGTTGCAAAGTGCCTGCTGCGATTTTCTGGTCCTCAGCTCCAACCCTGGCTAAGCCTACACAGAGTGTTTCCTCGGTGACTGCTGTTTAAAAAAAAAAAAAAAAAAAAAGGTAAGCTAAGCTACTGCCATTCAGGTTAGCAAATGCATTATCATGGTCAACATCCAAACTCACAGTGGTGACAAAAGTACATTTAGAGAAGCCCCAAATTTCTTCAATCTCCCTAAGCACTCATTATGAACTTTATCAATTGTAAGATCTTAAATGATGCAAAACCTTTGGAATTTTCAGTCAAATGGGAAGTATTACTTTATATGCCAGTGACTGCATAACATTTAAAAACCTCAGAAAAAATAATAATTACCTTTATCCAATACTTTATCACTGCATACCATTTGTCTTCAAACAGATTCAGATTGAACAATGCTTATTACAAGATTGTATTTTTTTTTTTATTCATACATATAGATCTGGGGTACATGCCAGAGATGCTGAGGGTGAGAGGATTCATCAGAGACAGAGAGGGGAGCAGAACAGGCAGATGGATGAAGTACACTGCTGAGGGGAGCAGCGGGCGGGTCAGGAGAGGTCTGCCACGCCATGTGGTCACCTCAGGGGCAGGCGGGAATCGAACTCATGCGGAAGTGGCTTAAGCTTCTTAGTGCAGTACTTTAACCTGCTGCGCCACCAGGGAGGGCCACAAGTTTGTATTTTTAATAACTTTCTTGAGATATATGAAAAACCGTGATGTTACGAAATAGATACCTAAATTTGACTTTCTGCTTGGTCACTAAATCAGCATGTAACAAATTTAAATTTTTTCATTTTTAAAAATAAAATCTTTTTTAAATGGTAATTTTAAGGGGTAAGAGAGAATAGATAGGAATTAAGTAGACTATAGCGCCCTTAACAATAATGGGAATTTAACACTACTTATGCTTTTGAGTTCAAAATGACCTATATTAATGAACTTTAACAATATTCACTCTGGTGCACCAGCTAAAGGACTATTGTTTAGTTGAGAAAGTCATCTGGCTTTATTATTTAGTTGAGAAAGTTTTCCTAAGTGAACAATGTTCAAAATGGGGTAAATGATAATATGAAGAGAAACAGGCCCACGGGGAGCTCTGCACAGTTATGGATACAGGGCACTCTCTCAGTTTCATGACTTTATTATTTTTTTAATTAGAGATTTATTTTTATTTATGCATACAAGAACTGGGGTGCAGGCCAGAGTTGCAGGAGGTGAGAGGATTCATCAGAGACAGTGGGGAGCACAGATGAGCAGCAGGTGAGACAGGAGAGATCTACTGCGCCTTGTGGGTCAGCTCCCTGGCCAGGGATCGAACTCATGCTGCAGTGGCTGTGGATAGCTTGTGAGCTTGATAGCACTGACTTTAACCCCTGTGCCACCAGGGCCCCTGTTTCATGACTTTAATCATCTATTGAAGAAAGTAAGCGGTTACTCATGATTTCTGTGTATCTTTTCTATCAAGGATAGCTGCTGAAAGGCAGACAGAGCTTTAAAACAGAACATGATGACAGGTTCTGACAGGTTCATCAAAGAGCCTCTCATTAACTTTTACTGACAGTAACATTGTGTTCTTTACTACAGTGTCTAGATATTAGGAATACAAGGATAAAGTCTCGTGTTTTTAGCCTGAAGCCTACTATTCTGGTGTCAGTGTTGAGAATAAGAAAAAGCAGAATATGTTTTTGCAGAACAGAACTTGTCATAGATCTGGGCTAAAATAGAAGTTCTGTAATATTTACATATTAACCTATTTGCATCAAATCTAATTTATAGTTTGTGAAACTAAACTTCACTTTCTGAAGTAGTATCAGTTTTACTAGAACTCCATTGTTCTTTCAGTACAACTTTCAGCATATGAGATTTATATGCTGAAATAGTTAAAATAGTGGAAAAATGAAAAGAAAAAGCACAAATGAAACAGTGCTGTTCGTGTGTGATGATGTGTCAGATCCACATCTTAGTGCGTCAGCGGGGGAGAATGAGAAGATTTTAGGGTCCCAAGTACCTGGTTCTTCTCCTTGTAGTCTTTGATTCTGAACAATCTCCAGAAGTTGCTGGGCTGCCTGGTTTACACTCATATAACGAGGTGGTTCATAGATCTTCCTTCCCCTGTAAATATAAAACCAGATGCCACTGTGCCTACCCATGAAACTATATAATGCATTATTAATGCAATTACTCCCTCAGGTACGCCAGTCTACCTTCTGTTTGAAGCTTTCACATGACCCATTTTAAATACACACTCAAATACAAAGCAGTGATTCTTTATCTTTAGTTTCTCAGGCTTATTTCGTTATTCTATTTCAACTGCCTGTTGATCTTCCTGAACTGGTGGTAGGAAGTCAAAGCTCAATAACTTAACCATAAATAGCTAACCCAAAGTTACTTTCACTCAAAGTGTTAACTCAGGCAAAAAGAACTCAAATAATTGGCAATATATTCTGTACTCTAGCTTACTCAAGTCTGTAGTGCTCATTTTTACTGCCATGTTTAAACCACATAGTCCTCTTTGCATTTTTCTTCTAAGAAAAAGTAAACTAAAGCAATAATACCTTAGAATTTTTTTTTAAAGCAGTAAATATCTAGATATCTTATAGGGTAAAATATATTTAATCCCATATGCTCAGGAGCCTACCAGGTTTGCCCAAGGATCATAATAAAAATATTATAGCTTTGTAGCTTATAAAAAGTTTATGTAGATTATTTTACTCAACTATTTCCTAAGCCAGTACTGTCCAACAGAAACAGAATGTAAACCACAAACATGATTTTATATTTTCTAGTAGCTATATTAACAAAAATAAAAAACAGTTAATTTTAACAATATAGTTTATTCAAATCAACAGATTCAGCAATATCCAAAAGACTGTATTTCAACATTCATTCCTATAAAATAATTTTAAAGATTGTTTTTGTTTTAAATCTTTGAAATCTGGTATGTATTTTACATACCAGACATAGGGACTCAAACTTATGCCTTCTGACTCTCACTGTATTAATTCACTCCACAAATACCATATCATATCTATGAAATGTATTACTATTTCTACTTTATCACACTGCTTATTTTAAAAGATTAAACGCATTCTATTTTTAACTTAATAAAACTGATTTTCAGCACTCTTTACAACTCATGGCATTTAAATAGAATTTGCTGAATTATTCAAGGCATTAAAAGACATCTAAGTAACCTTAGAACAAGAACTTACTTGATTAGATTTTCCAAAGACTGCTCCTTTACTTTGATGTCTGTAGGAAGCAATAAATAGTTTTTTAATTTAATTAACACCTTAAAACCCTCTGGATGAACTTATTATCTAAATTTTGGGGAACTTCTCCCATCTCCAAAATATTATTGGAGAGTTTGTGAGTCTTCCCTCACATGGCCACTTTTTAATGGAAATACGTAGAAGAATGGAAGTCTGTGTTTGCTTAAAAATCATAAGTCAGAAAACAAGCTGAAGTCAGCCCTGAGACCATCCTGAAAGGATCTAATTTCTTCTTGGAAAAGAAGACACAGGAAGGAGTTAGATAAATATTGGCATATACACTACCTAACAGCTAATAAAAATCTTTGTGTTTTTCTACTAGCTGGTGACTGCATAAGCCCAACTGAAAAGTCTTGGTATGTTTCTGATCTCGTCTATTTTTTAGGCACCAGAATGTAAGCTTCAATGTATGTAACATAAACAAGCGAAATTCTTACATTTTGAAAGGAGACTCTGCTTGCTGATGAATGGTAAGACATGACCTAATAACTTACGAATTAACACTTTAAAACCAAGTGACACATTTCTAAGAGGGCTGCACTGCAGGTACTAGCAGGTACAGGGCTACCTCAGCAGCAGAACAATCTGCTCTCATGCAGCCTGACAGTTCAGCATCACAAATATTTGATCTTTCCAATTTAATCATGATGCTCAGCTGCACTATTTAGTAAAAGGTAAAGAAGCAGTATCGCTGTATCCTCACAGGAACTCTGTATACATCAGAGCATGCAACAGCTGTTTCCTGTCCTACATGCTGAAAACAAATGGTTCAGCCAAAGTGTGTTTATAAAAATATAAATATAGTGCAATGGAGGGATCTTTTTGATAGATTTCTACAACTCTTCCATGAAGTGATTATAAAGGTTTTTCATATAAATGATACAAAACAGTTTGCTTGGAAATATAGGAGATTAAACTCATACATGTATTTCTCAATGTGCTTAGAACCAAAGGTGAAAGTACTTTTCAAATACTTTCAAGTACTTTGAAATATCACTATTTAATACTTTCATTTATCCTTCATATCTAGGAAAAATGCTCATTAATGTGGACTATGTTATGATTAATAATAAGGCAACAAAGATTTCCTTTATATGATAGTTGTAAGATTTTATTTTTTTAAGGTTTTTAGAAAGTCAACATATTCATCTTGAGCTTCTGAATTTTGTGATACTAAGGTGTTTTATTTAATAGTTTCAATATTTTTATTTTAAATGATTTGATCTACAGAATCTGTTTTTTAAAATGAAGATCATTGGGGAGAATTTTTACAGGCAAATGCCTGTAAACTTACGCTTTAATCAAACATAAGATTGTATCGGTGAATTAACTTCAAATCAGACCAATCTAAAACTTGTCGCCACACAATTATTCCTCTGTACCTCTACTTGCGAGAATACAAGTATCTCCAATTCATCTTAGTGCCAAGACCCAATAAAGTACAAAGAACCTAGTAGATAACTCAAAAAGTTCACTGACTAAATTTGCTCACGAGATACTCTTAAATCTACCTCTAGCTCCTCTTAAATTGTTCTCTCCTTAAGTAGCTTAAGTCCCAACTTTTTATAAAGCTTTTTTGACTTCCTTTCAAATGCCCTTTCTTTGAAATATCTATTCAATTAATGTTAAATTTTATTGATCTCTATTTCATATGTCAGCTTAGCTTTTCTAGGTAAACTTTAAATTCTCTGTAGTTCCCTACCATGGTATATTTACACCAATCCCTACAGAGTTTGGTTCAAGGCAAGCATTCAGTAAATAGATACTAATTTAAATGATGAGAATTCCAAATGGCCAAATGCAGTAGTGTTATGGCTTGAAGATTTGGAGTCATGGTATCTTATACTTTACACCTTCTTCCTGCTTTTGTTAATAGAACAAGGATGATATATTGTTCAACCTTGTTTGTCTTTTCCCAGGAAAGCTAAGAAAGGAGTTAGCTCTTAGAAAGGGGGCTTAGGAGCCAAAACTCTGGTTTGTCCTTTCTGCCTGTCTCCACAATAGACCTTGATTATTCTTTCATTTTACATACACATAGCATGATGATCACAAAGTATATTTCAAACCTGGAGGACAGCATCCAAGTCTAATATTTCTTTAGTATTCTAAAAAAAACTTCCTCCTCATTGAACAAAGTGAACATTCAGTAAATGTCTGTAAATTGGGGCCCTCCCTGGTGGCGCAGCGGGTTAAAGCACTGCACTGAGAATCTAAAGCCGCTTTCGCATGAGTTCGATTTCCGCCTGTCCCGGAGGTGATCCACGGAGGTGATCCACATGGCGTGGCAGACCTCTCCTGACCTGCCCACTGCTCCCCTCAGCAGTGTATTTCCTCCATCTGCCTGTTCTGCTCCCCGCTCTGTCTCTGGTGAAGCCTCTGGCAGCCCCTGAGCCTCTGGCCTGTATCCCAGTTCTGAGCTCTGTATGCACAAATAAATAAATCTTAAAAAAAAAAAATCTGTAAATTGATTTACTAATGGCAGTCCCAAAACCTTCTTAGAAAATTGATGCTACTTTCCCTCTCAATCCCCATTTTCTTTTTAAAGATTTATTTATTTATTCATATGGAACTGGGGTACAGGCCAGAGATGTGGATGGTGAAAGGGTTCACCAGAGACAGAGTGGGGAGCAGAACAGGCAGATCTATGAAGTACACTGCTGAGGGGAGCAGTGGGCGGGTCAGGAGAGGTCTGCCACTCCACGTGGTTACCTCCGGGGCAGGCGGGAATCGAACTCATGAGGAAGTGGCTTTAGCTTCTTAGTGCTGTGCTTTAGCCCTCTGCGCCACCAGGGAGGGCCTTCTCATGCCCTATTTTAAACGGTGATGGGGAGGTTATCACATAGTCTTACTCTTTTATGATTTTTCCCTGTTCTGTCCTAAACTTGCTATGTTTTGCTATAATGTAGACATACACACACATTTTTGAACTCCAGTGAATTTCTAATTTTTCAGTTTAAGTGTACTTGTATGTTTTCCTTTAACAAAGGTCTTTCTAACAGCTGTGCTGCTCCCATCATCTGCTTTGACCTTCTAAACATAGTTGGTCATAACTGATTCAAAGTTTGGGATAACATGATGAATCAGTCTAATGGTGTTCATTCAGACAAATGGAACAAGTATAATATGTTTGTCAGAAAGAACTTTCAAAAAAGTAATACCTGTCTCTTTCTGTATGGAAAATTCAAAGACAAAACTATAAAGCTAATTAACTGCATTTACAATAAACCAAGAAAATGTCATATAGGTGGGAGATAGGTATAATAATAATAATAAAAAAAATTTACATAAGTATTCACAGTCTAAATTAGACCTAGAATAAACTGTCAATGTGGATGGAATAAAAAGAATATATGCTGGCTGACACTGAATGAACCAGAAAAAGAAGGTTTTTTTAAAAGATTTATTTATGCATAAAAGAGCTGGGCCTACGCCAGGGTGCAGGGGGTGAGAGGAGTCACTAGAGACAGAGTGGGGAGCAGAACAGGTGAACTGACTGAAATACACTGCTGAAGGGAATGGCAGGCAAGATAGGTCTGTTGTGCCATGTGGGTCACCTCCCTGGCCAGGGATCAAACTTGGGTAGCTGTGGATAGCTGCATAGTGCTGTCATTTAACCCTTTCTGCCACGAGGGAGGCCCCTCCTATCAGTACCATTATCTTGGCACACAAAGACAGTGATCCCACTTCTTTCCATACTAGGTAGGAAATAACATTTGGATACCATGACACTATGAGAAGAACTGTGATAACAGATTCTCTGGATGCCTCCAAAAAGTTGGGTGACAGTGGGCAAATGATTCAGTATTTCTCAGTCTTAATTCAGTCTGAACAGGTTTCAATAATGATCTCTAGTGTGTCCTTCAGATCTATACTGTGATTCTGATACCATCAGTGTTTCAATAGTCATAGGACCTCTCTAGAAAGACACAGGATGTCCTGGTAAAAAAGAAGTGTCAATACAAGTCTCTAGAATACAGTCAACTGATAGAACATGGTCTTGATGGACAAATGGATAGATACAGAATGACGGGAGAGACTGTTAGGGCATAAGACGGAGCAGAATGAACACAGTGTATGCACGAATAGCCCCGTGGTAGATAGAGGAGAAAATGCATGTGTCCCTGGGAGTAAGGGAGTGTGTGGCATGCACAGAGTGCTAAACTATAGCCTGTTTTATATCTACCTATTTGCCCACTAAGCAGTTTTACCTTGACATAAGACCCAAGTGAGAACACAGGACAACTCCATACTGGACGTGAAGGACAGACAAGGCCCTTACCTAGCAAGCATAAGGTATGCATGCCGTTCTGCCTGTTCTTCTTCACTTTGTCAAAAAAGCTTTCTGGTCTCCAAGTGTCTGTCCAAAAAACAATAGAAACTGTCTCTCCAAACTTATACAACTGGAAAAAAATAAAAACATTAATTAATGATGGAAAAATTCACTAACTATAATTTCATAGATAGTTGAAATAAAAAGCGGGAACCAGACTTGACATGGGTTAGGACTAAAATCTGTTGCAAACAAGGTCATGACATTTCTTGTTGGTCCCTCATTGCTGGAGGCTTTCTGAGGCCCTTCCAGAAGTAGGCTTCTAGTTTTTCTTCATTTAGTACAGGAACCTACTATTTAGCTTTGTGGCCCAAGGCCAAAGGCTTCTGTGTAGTTGTGACATGGTTCACAAAATTACTATTATCATTCTCATTTCAGAGCGAAACCAGCGCTTAGAAAGATCAACATCCTTGCCCAAATTCAAACAGCTAATTAGTAATGATAAAACAACATAAGCCTACGTCAGGGAGTACTCTCTGGCACCATGTACCTCAGCAAAATTTACACATTGGACACTCACTCCAGCCTCTACCTTCTAACTTTATCCCCTATTTGTTCTCTCACTACAGAGTCCAAAATGAGGGTCTTTTCCTGAACCTTTCCTACCAAATGCCCTCCACCCCATTCCACACCTAAGCAGCTTGCTTAGTTCCAGGCTAGCTGCACGGTTCACGTAAGTAAGTCCAACTTCAGATCTTACACTGAAAAATATCTGGTCTCAAATTCTGGTTCTGCAACTTGTTAGCTATGTGACATTACTGTTGCTAAGTCTTTATCTATGAAATGGGAACAATGGTAAAATACTGTCCTTCCTACCCATAGGGTCGTGAGGATCAAACAATATGTAAAAGGTTCCAGTGAAAAATTTCTGTATGGTCACATGCTGATAGGAATTCTTTTTAGGCACTATGCAAAGACCAGTAATTTCCAACTTAAAATCAGGTAAAACATAACACTATGGTTGTTATGTGAGAATTTAGTTATCAGTGTTTGAAATAATTAATAATAGAGCTAGCTATCACATCTAGTCTTCTGCCCTGAAATAGCTCTAAGACTCAGGAATTCACCTCCTCTTTTCAGAGCCTAAGATTCTTCATTTGGAAAATGAAGAAACTAGTCTGAGAGGGGATTATCACCTAAGGCTTCTCAGATCCATTTTCAGAAGCTGTAGTGTGAGGTAAGGAAAAGGCAGATAAGAAGGAAACAGAAATTGGAGCATTCAGGGCCCTCTATTCAGTACCCCTAAAAAAGCTTTCTTAGTTTTTACATGTTGGGGTATTAAAAACTATAATGGTACTCAGAATAGTGACTGAGTTCCCAAAGGGAGGTTTATCATGCTTCTACTATGGCTACCCTCCAACTTACCTACTTACCTGCTTACCCTCAAAGTCCTTTCAAAAACTAAAGCAAGAAGTTATTTACCCACAGGAGATGTGCTAGCAGTCTAATTCACAGACCAGCGTGCACCATCCCATTTATCAAAGTTCAGAATCCTAAATCCCCCTGCCACATCAACAAGGTTTCTCTGTGGCAAATTCCAATGTGGGGTTCCAGGAAGACATTTAGCTGAGCAACAGGAGTGGCCCCTGGCCCTTGGGGCTGCTGTTATTGTAATTGTTCTACAAGAGGCAACTTCATGTAACATGCTATAGATCATGCACTGTCTGCCAGACATTAAGTTATATTAAGCATAGGTATTGAAGTGAGGAGCAATACAGAACTGTGGCTCCCACAGAGTAAGCTTTCACACATCATGCAGGAAAAACTTTCCACTCGACCTCTGTTTTTTTATTAGTTAGGTGATTATGAACAAATCAAGTAACCTTCCTGAAAGCAGGAAGAATTCTTGTGCAAAGTGGATATTTTAACAATAAGCCTAACAATGTGGGTTTTTTTTTTTAAGGATTAAATTGCATAAAGCATGTCAATTGCCTAGTACCTTACATATATCAAAGAATAAATGTTAGAGATTCGATGAAATCCCTTTAAGTAACATAAGATATAAAAATCGATGTTCAGATGTAATCCAACTATTTTCCTTATGGGTGAGTTCAAAAATATTACCAAGTATTTTAAGTTATGCTTAAGATCTAATTCTGACAAGTTCAACTATTTCTATTCTAAAAAGGATTTTTGGCATCTCTATAATCTGGTTTTTTAAATCTTAGAATTAGTCCATATAAAATTTAAGGGAAAACTATTAAAGTTAAAGAAACTGTATGTGTAAATATATAATAATACTTTAAATTGGTCTTGAAGATTTTAAGAGTCATAGAAGTATAGTCATGGATGTAAATAACTATGATCTCATTCAAAAAGTAAGGGAAAGAGCATTTAAAAGAGAATTTAAATGCTAGTCACGTATAAACACTAGCTGAAGTATCTGGTATAAAAGTATCTTTGAATTGTCTATTTTGGGGGGAAAAAAGCAAGCTCACATAAACACTGGTTTCTAGAACCCTGATTTATAAACTCTAATCATTCTCCTGGCTGTGGTACCAACTTCTTCAATGAATTTGGGAACATTATGCAAACAGTTGCACCATTTAGATGTCAGTATCTCAAAGAACAGAAGGACTAGTCCTTTGTCCTTTGTTTTTTACAATCCAAAGGACTGACTAGTAAAATATAAAAAGAAACTGGAGCAAAATCATACTGTGATGAGAACTGAGTTTGGAAGCCTAAGCCCTGTCATGAAGTGTCAGCCTCCTGTGATGCAGCCATTTTCCCCAAACATAACTGATGTAACTGTAAATTTAAAGACTATGAAAAGAGCTGTTTTCTAAGGAACAGTAGGTAAACAGAATACTGGTCTTGAAGTTTTGCGTTTTTTTTTTTTAATCTTCATAAGCATTTTAATATCGAAGCAACACTGATATTTGTATATGGTCACCTACTCCATATATAAAGTTTTCATCTGTTTTTACAAGAAAGCCATGTAGCTTATCTTTGTACACATAATTGAGAGAATCCACATGAGTTTTAGGCATATCATTTCAAAGATAAAATCCAACTGCATTGGAGTAGTAAATAAATAAGCAATTTAATTAAGGAGGTATTTGTTACATATTGATTCTATGCCTGGCATATGATATAGTGTAAGGTATGATACAGAGAAAAGTAAATCAAGGAGTTTGTAATCTGGGCAGTGCACAAACATATTCACTTAACTGAAAATCCTGTGTAAAATGGGGATTTACCAGGATTGTTTGAGCATAACAATAGCACAATCAGATCTACAATCTGAAAAGGAAATTGTAAAGGAGAAAAGAATGATGCTAATTTATAGTGGAAATGGAAAGGGGCTGGGGGAATGTAATAAACCCATGATTTGGTAGGTGGTCAAAATACTTTCTAAGAAACAAAAAGAATCGAAAGCTCAAATGAGTTCTTCCAGGTTTACATACCAACGTAGAGCACTGATATCCTTATTATCTAGTTTAGTGGTATCTGCACAAAGTTAAGTTTTGTCATTTCTACATTAGTCCCTTGACAACAATGAAACTAATTTAATGCCCTGAAAACTAACAGTAAGAACTACAAGGGTAACAGTCAAAGTGGAAGTGTTTTCTAATTAGAAAATCATCCATCCTTTTGCCTGAAGTGAACACAACACACACTACAACTTTTATGCATTAAACATTACTACCTGTTTTGTAGACTGGTTTCATTTACCTGTCCTTTAAAATGTCTCAAAATTGTAAAGAATTACTATGGTCTGTCATGCAAGTAATTAATACTAAATACCAAAGGAAATCATTCTAGAATTTGTAACTTTTCTACTTGGTTTGTCAGATCTGGCTGAAAGTATATATATTAAGTGTTGAATAAAGACTGAAAGAAAATACACTAGAATGGTAACTACAGTTACTTTTACACAGTGGTCTACATAAGCTTTTATTTTCTGCTTTATACTTGTAAGGGAATGTAAGTCATTTATTATCACGGAAGTTTTTAAATTTTCTTCCAAAATAGAAATCATGGTATAGGAAGGCAATCATGATTAAACTGCCAGAAACTTGTGCAGAAATGTTAAACTTCAAGAATTCAAGAAAAGTAGGAACTTGTCTTCTGTGTTTCATGAAAAATCCTCGATGTTTCATTATTAGGAATATTTAAGTACAATCAATTTGCCTGGCTCTACCAAAAAAAGGGATTTTTTTTTTTTGGTTAGAAAAATCCCCAAAATAGAAATAATGTATTAGGTATAGCTGATATTTAGGAATTTCAAATAAATGATTTTCAAGTATTCATGTTTAAATCTAATATTTAATTGTTTAAAATCTTAAAATTTACTTGATAAATTTTGAGCATATAATATATCTTGATCAAGGTAACCGTAGCCTGAAATTGGAAAGTAAATTAGCTTTTTAGCGTCTAAGCTTATCGGATAGCAAAGCTTATATAGTTTAGAATGTCTCATACTTTTTAGTGACAAATCTTTTTTTCCAAATGAATTCTTAAACAGAACATTAATAGCATTAAAGATAATAATTAGGCTCCTTGGGGATTTAAATCTTTGTTGCTTAGTGTTAATTACTTCATTATATGCAGAATCCCTAAAGCATCTTCATAAATCATGGGGCAGTTCGAAGCCACTGATCTTCACAGTACTCTTCCCTCCCCTCCCCTCTATCACTATAGTTAAGAAAAATAAAATGCAGAGTTAGGCCTCTTTGTTACTGCCTAAACAATAAGTAAAACCACACCTTTTAATTTGGAATTGAATTCTAAACCTTGCCCATGATAATTTTCCTTACCAAGTCTATCCAGCCCATTTTTTATACCCCCCCTCCAAATCTTTTAAATCTTGTATTAATTTCTGTATAGCTAAAATTTCTGTGGTCTGTGTATCTTCATTCCTGTGTGTATATGTGTAGAAGGCTTTGCAGACATCCAAAATGCTTTCATGATGCTTCTTTAACTGTTCAGTTCTCTGTTAGGATGTCTATTGTGCCTTGCCCATCTAGCAAAGTTTTTATAATTGATTTTTTAAACCTTTACATTTTATTAACAGATAATTGATATAATATTCATCACTTTCAAGTGTATATTCAAAAACTTAATAAATTTTCCAAGTTGGATAACCATCATAAAATCCAGTTTAGAATACATCTTAAAACTCTCCATGATGTTTTAGAAAACAACTAAAACGGTAAGATATTCAGTAGTGGCCAATAGTTTTAAAAAATTATGCCCATCTCTAAGTTAGGAATTTGACATTACTACTCTTTCACCCAATGTAAAGATGTTGGAATGCATATACTGTTCAGGTCTGTCATAGGAGCTGAAGTAGTTCAATCACTTGATGGCTGTTTTTGAACTTATGTGAGAGTTCTTTCCTAGAAATGACAAATGTCTTTGGAAAGTGGTGCTCATTCCCCTTTTTAAAAAGTGAGCCAAGAGAATATGGCAAAGTAGCTTATTAACAATCTGCATTTAGCAAGCATACTTCTGGGAACTAACATCTACTTTTCTAATTCTGTCATGTTAAAAGACAATAAAGTTCTTTAACTTTCTAAGAAATGTTTTCTCTCTTTAGGTTGGTCATCCTCAAAGTGTGGCACTTACACCAGGATACCAGTAACTTCAGTATTATCTGAGAATTTGTTAGAAATGCAATTTCTCAGACCCCCTCAATCCAGATCTACTACATCAGTAAGTCTGATGATAAGGCCCAGTGATCTCTTTTACCAGCCTACAGGTGATTCTGATAAGTAAGTTCTAGAGTCTAGAATCCAATGCTGTAGGATTTTTTTTTTTTTTTAAGATTTTATTTATTTATGCTTACAGGCCAGAGGTGTAGTGGGTGAAAGGATTCACCAGTGGCAGACTGGGGAGCAGAACAGTCAGATATACTGAAATACATGCTGAGGGGAGCAGCGGGCAGGTCAGGAGAGGACTGCCATGCCATGTGGGTCACCTCTCTTGCTGGGCATTGAGCTCGTGCTGTGGTGGCTTCGGAGAGCTTCATAATGCAGAGCTTTAACCCAATGTGCCACCTGGGAGAGCCTGCTGTAGGATTTTTTGCCCCATAAACATTAGTCCAAATAGTTAAAAGAAAAAGACCAGCTATTATCAGGAAGGATCACCAAAGTTGTTGCATTATGCAGGCTATTAAAGCCATATATAGAATGGTTATTTTTTAATGTCTTTGATCTTAGAAAAGTATACAAAAGAAGTTAATAATTATCTCCTCCTTCTAATATTTGAATAACTTAGGTGGCACAAGAAGTACTTTCACAGGGATGTCTCAATGCAGACAGAACCTAGGAAGGAGCTTCTTGTTTTCTCCCAGGTCATCTTACATATAGATCAGAGAATAGAACCAAGACAGGGAAACAATGTTTTGTGGCTACTTAGAGAAATCCCACATGACATAAAGAGATAGCTAAATATATTTTAAAACAGTGTATATCAATGTGGGTATGCTCTTAAGCGCTTATCTGGAATCTGCCAATTCTCACAGCAAAATCTCTTTCAAATGCCTCCAACCATTCCCACATGAGAACAACTGCATTCTACTCTTGATTAGTAGAGATCAGGGAGTTAAAGGCTCACTTTCTCTGGATATAATATTAAATCTTCTCCAGCCAAAAGTCAATGCTCTATTTCAATGATTGGAAGTAGGGAATATACTGTTTAATAGGAAAAAATATTTAAAAATTTAGTATTAAAAAACAGTACACATTAGTGTACCAGTATAGTATAAAATACTGATGCCTTATAATTAATGAAGCATAATAAAAGCTAAATACCATTTTAAAAACACATTTTATTGAAATATTACCTGTAAACCGCAGCAGCCTATAGCATTCATTATGGAAGCATTGTGAATAACTCGGTAAGGGATTCCCAGCTTTGCTGCTCTCAGAATAAGATCACTGTGTGTTGTAGCCCTAGAATAGAAAAAGACCAGGTATGAGTAAAGCGACCAGCACAGATTTTTTTAAGACAGTAAAGTTTAATATTTCATGACTTCAAGTTAATCAAAAGGCCAAGAGTGTTTGGCCTCAAATCTGAATGCCTGTATGGGCTGTCATCTGGGCTTTGGCAAGAAAAATCTAAATCTACATGTGTCCTTCCCGATGCTGAACTGCTCCTGTACAATTCTTAAAGTAGCTATGGCAGTTAGAGACAAAAAAGGGGGACATTTTACTTGCCTTCTTATCCTGTTAATACTTACAAAGAAATGCATGGAGTAGAAGCTCAACAACTTGATTCTTGAGCAGCAATTCTCAAACATTTTTGTTTGAGGTCCCTCTAAACTCTTAAAATGGCTAAAGTTCTAAATTCTAGCACACCTAGACCCGCTCCTTGACTTCTGCTCTGTTTTGAAGGTTTTGTCTTTATACTTTGAAATACAAAGGAGAATACAGACTATTTTAATAACCTGTCAATCATTGTAATGTTAAATCCAATAGAATCCTGATCGGACTTTACATCTACCTAGTAATCACCTCATGTGTACATATTTTTAGTCTGGTTACACGTAAGTGTAACGGTTATGTGTGTATGTGTGAGCCTAGTCAGCTTGTACCCTTTCCTTATTTTTAAAGATCAATCTAATGATTATAATTAGATTGGGGTAGAGAGAAAGTAGATGAAAATATAAATATGGATACTGCGAAATGTAATCACACATTCATTTAGAACTTCCTTATTAAAGGCTTTTTTTCCCCTCCTGATGAAAACTCCAGGCTCTACTGGGGAAAGCTACATTAGCATGTTTAAGAAACTACATACAAACAAGCAGGACCTGTCAACTGGTCAATGCATACCAAGTAGCAAGATCAAGGCCTTTACCCCCCATGAGGCAGTCAGAAACAGATTAACAAATGCCCACCAGGGAAGTCTGTTTTTAATCACATACATAAAATAAAAAGTAGTATGAAAAACAATCATTAATTTGATTTTGAGTAAGCTTTTAAAAAAGAATGATTGTCAGCTCTAAAGAGTATTTTTAGCATGACCTTTAGTAGAATTTCACTATTTAACACTAAGAGAAGGAAAATGAATTAGTTACTTGTGAGTTTTGTAAACAAACAAGCAGGTAAAAAATAGCAGGTTGAAAACTGCATCTCTCCTTACAAGTTCATTTAAGATGACCAGATGCAGTCGGTATATTGAAGATTTAATCACCTTGCAAAATTATTTGAATTTCTGAAACTACCATAAATGTTATTTATTTTAAATAAGTCCCTCAAATTTCTGCTATAAAAATTGTCATAAAACTGGTACTTTATCATCATAACTACCTAGATTATACTGCTTCATGAAAAAAGAAGAAAGTGGTTTGAAACAAAGCTTTAAATCTTTACCTGCAGCATTCTTTCCAGTGAGCAGCTCTGAAAATGTTTTATTTATGGTGATTGGAAAAGTGTGTGGTTTGAAGATGGATGGATTACTTTTTCTGGGTAAGTGGCTCACTCCAAACTCAAACTCAAACACAAATTCTCTCTCTCTCTCTCTCTCTCTCTCTCTCTCTCTCTCTCACACACACACACACACACACACACACACACAATTTTGGATAGAGCTACATGGCCAGAAATAGTAACACATTTGTCTTAATCATAAGCTTTAACTTGACATTGCTTTGAAGGCAATTTCAAAAAAGGGGATTCAAAAATGTTTTGACCAATGCATTCAATAAAAATGAAGTACATAAAGATGATTGGTTTGAATGTATAAAATTTGATGTTTACTTAAAATTTGATTTTATAACATTAGCTTGTGGCTCAAAGTACCACCACATTTGATAGAGGTAGTGATCTGGAAATTCTTTAATATTTTCAGTGATTTATGGTGAAATGGATATTCTCATGAATTACTGGGAGCACTGTAAATTGATACAGTTTTAAGGAAAAAGCATGAGCAAAAATGTAGAGGATCAATACTGCAGGGCAACGTTGGGCAATTTGACCCTAGCATAGTCAAAAAAAAAAAAAAACAATTAAAGTAAAAAATAGATAACATTAAAAATTGTCACAAAAATTCACTGAAGAATTTTGAGGAAGTAGTTAATACCATCAAGGTATTTTCTTTAGACCTGTTTCTCACTGACATGAAATTATCCTTTCATCCTGGCCCCCTAGCCTTAGTTAGGTCAAGCCCATCATCTCCAACATTAAACTCTTCCTAGACTCTGTTCAGGCACCAAAGCCTTCATAGAGTCAACTTCCATTAATTCCACTATGTCTTTACATTCACACACACACTTTTATAAACTCATCTTATACTCAAATGTTCCCCAGTAGATCCAAGTTAGCCACTCCTTCCTGAAACATTCTCTTTTGTTGGCTTCTGTGATACTACTAACTCACTAGCTTTTCCTTCTCTATGATGTGTGATAGACCATGGGAAGTCAGTTCTACAGATTGATCCTAGAAGATCTCCTCCCATACTCTTTCCCCCACTTCTCTCCTAGAGAGGTTGTGTCCATCCCGCTGACTTTAAATACTATTATTTATATGATGATGACTTCTAAAGTCCTGTATCCAGGTTAACACCCCACTTTCCTTGAGCTCCAGTCTCAGATAATGAGTAGCCCACTTTACAACCCAAAGTTCAAACATCCAGATCTAATTTTGCTCCCCTCAATCTTTTTCCCTACTGGTTTTTGTCCATTCAAGAAGTGGCACCATCATTCAAACTCAATTGTACATTTCCCCTGCTATCCAAAAATATAATGTTCCAGGCCCTCCCTGGTGTCACAACGAGTAAGGACACAGCACTGCCAGCTAGATGCAGCCGCTTCAGTGCGTATTTGATCCCCGGCACGAGAGGTGACCCACATGGCACAGCAGAACTCTCCTGACCCACCCGCTGCTCCCCTCAGCAGTGCACTTCGTCAGTTGGCCTGTTCTGCTCCCAACTCTGTCTCTGGTGAATATCTCACTGCCCCTACAACTCTGGCTTGTACCCCATTTCTGTATGCTTAAATAAACAAATCTTTAAAAAATATATATAATGTTCCAATTTAGTTAAGTTAGTGTTGGGGGTCTGGAGACAATCAATAATTCTTTCATATAAAATAATACTATGTATCCCTCTCTCCCCCAAATTGCCTATCAAATCATAGCAGTAGGGGTGTTCTATTTGGGATAGTAGAGCACATCTTCTATAATCTACACTGAGGCAGAGTGCTGGCATACTTCTTTCCTTTATCTCATAGGAGTTGGCCACTCTTCCCTTTTTGGCTACTATGTATATGCTGATATTCTTACTAACTTTTCCAGTTTGTGGTTTGTTTTTTTTTTTTCTCTTTTGCAAGAGCTGCTCTTGCTTCCTTATAATCAATGCATCCAAGCATGTGATTCTGAACTCTTTTAAGTCCTCCAAAAGACCTCCCTGGTAGCACAAAGGGTTAAGTCTTACCATGAGTTCGATCCCCAGCCAGGAGCTGACCTCTCCTTTCTCTCCTGCTGCTTCCCTTCAGCAATATATTCCAGTCAATCCACCTGTTCTGTTCCCACTTTGTCTCTGGTGAATCCTCTCACCCACCATACCTCTGGCCTGTACCCCAGTTCTTGTACGCATAAATAAATGCATATTTTTTAAAACCCTTCAAAGGCTTAGCTTTGTACTTCAAACAAAATCTGCATTCTCTCCAAGGCCTGCAATAGTTGGTCTCCTGCCTCCATCTTTAACTCTTTCTCCAGTCCTCCTCTCCCTCACTCACTATGCTTCAGCAAGTGTGGTCTTTTATTTCTTTAAAGACATTCTTGCATCTCCCTCTGCCTAAAATGCTGTTTGCTACTGCTATGACTCTCTACATGAGTAAGTATTCTCATTCTTTTCTACCTTTTTTTTCCATACAGGACAATCAAAAATTTTAACTTATTATTATTTTATTAAATTGTCAGTCTCCCTTACTAAACTTTAAACTCCAGGTTTTATTACCTAATCCCCACCACAAAGGAGTAACCTTTCATGAGGTAGCTGTCCCAAAGATATTTGTTTAATGAGTAAGTGTCAATCCAAGATTTGCCTGGCTTTCCTTCCTTCATTGTGACCTCAGGAAAATATTCAACAACTCTTTCAATTAAAATATAGCTGACATCTACTAATGCCAAGTATTATGAAAGATACTATGGAGTCTGAAAAAAAAATACTATGAAGAACAGAATGAATCTAAAGAATAGATGTACCCATTTATTTAAAAAATGCACCATAGGGAGGGCAAACTGGTTGGTGGAAGCAGGTTCTGATACAGGGGTGGCAGGTTAGAAGCGCAGGTTGGATAGTATTTTTCCTATCTACCCACTTTCTCATTTTGAATCCAGGTAAGAATTTCATACTATGATTTTACAAATATTGAATTTGAGCACAGTATAGTGGAGTTCAAAGTTTGTAGTCTGACTAGGCAAAATGGCTACTAGATAGAACTAGGGTGTATGTGATATTAAGACCTTGCATTAGGCAGGAAGAGAGCAGCTAGAGCGAAATGAGAAACACTGACTAAAAGAAGCCAATAGCAGAATTTCTCAAAGTAGCTGTGGTGAAAGGCCAACATCCCTTTAACTTGTCATGGAACAATAGATTTACAGAACTGCAGTAAAAAATAAAATAGCAGCTTTCTGCCAACCTATGTCTATATAGGTGCCTCTTTTTTTTTCTTTCTCCTTTTCTTAATAATCCTATCCTTTTAAAATGTACCAAAAAAAAAAAAAAGAAGAAAGAAAAGAAAAGAAAAAGAAAATAATGCAAAATAGAAGCTCCAAATTACTGGATTCAGCAGAGAAAAATTTACGTTTTAAAATACTGACATAAATGTTTCTAAATGCCTACTCTCCATTTCTGTAGTTCCCATGTCACAGACAAATGAAAATGTGCGCACTGGCAGTGGTCTGCAAACTTCATTCCAGGCAGTGTTGGTTCATTGTACTCCATCAGCAACTGGATGCCAGAAAGTCATAGAGGGCTCTGGAGTTACAAGTGTAGATCCATGAAAAAATTGTGACACTAGCAGCCAGGAAGTTTGGTGGGCTCAAAAAGTGTCCCTTTAGAAAACACGGGACTTTAGCAGAAGTTGGTGAAGTATGAGAAAATCCTTTAAGATACGTCCTATATGGGAGTTGTCATTACTTTTTTTTTTTTTTTTTTTTTTACTATTTTCTGGCGAAAAAATGGATAGTAAACACTGCTAGTTTGATGAAGTCATACTTTTTCTAAAAACAAGGTCAGAGACTAAAACGGATTATTTAGGTATCTAAAGTGCATGATTATCCAATATCATCTGTAACTAAGAGTGCTAATGACACACCCCTGGCACCTCATATTGAAATAAATCACTTTTTGACAGACACATGCTCATGTTAACTCCTTTCTTTTGAAAAACATCCTTGGTGGTGGGCTCAGAGTGATTTAATTGTCCTTATGCTCCTTAAATCTGTGACATAAATCTTGGGTCACCAGCTGGAGACAAAGAACTCTTCTGTTTAGTTTGACATTAGAGATTGATGATGCTTGACTAGACAAGTAGAGCCCATCTTTTTAGTAATGCAGAAGAACAAAGCTCCCAGTGGATATAAGAAATTGAAATCTGAGGCTTGACAAGGAAAGAACAGCAATATTGCTAAATATTAGATGATTAAAAAGGGGGGGAAAAAGCTTTGGAAAAAAATGGCAGAACATGCTTACAATTGGTAAACATCTGCTAAATAAATGGTAGGTATGAGTCTTGATAAAGCAATACATCTCTTTAACAGTGACATACTAATGAATTTGATGCAAGTGATCTAAAAGAATAGCTGAAGCAATGATACAAACTTTAGAGATGACTCGATAATCAAGTTAAGTGATACATAAGACACTATCCTTACCAATCAGATTTTCTTCATTAATTTCCAAGATTGTCAGTCAAACAAAACTTTACAAGGTACAAGGAGTCTAAATGAACAGAATCTTCTTATCCGGCTCTTGCAGGTAAAGGTTTTATATGTAACAGTATGATTTTTATTGAGTAAAAAAGGAAATGAGTAAATCTCAAAATATCAGCTTTGACTTACCCAAATGGGTCACCAACCACAAGGAACGCAACATCAATAATATCAGCATCCTTTAAAATATTATCTGCTTCTTGTTCCACTTCCTCTCTATCAGCAATAATCAATTTTTTTCCATAAAACTCTTCCTATAGATTTAAGTGCAAGATCAAAATGAAATAGCAGGTGATTATTTCAAAACACACACATACACACACACAGCATTGTTTGGAGCTGGTGTAACTCTTGGCAATCATCCAAACAGATCACTGAATTCAACTCATCAATGAGCTAGCACTCTATATCATGCTGCAATTAAACTCTGTCTTTGGGGCTATCTTAATATCCCAGGAGGAGGTAGACCTCCTCACATCTGAGGCTTTTTGCATTTTAAATTTATCTTTAATTTTGGGCCTAACAGACCAGGCAGAAGATTGTAGAATGAACAGAGAAAATAATGCATGCATGAGCTTTACTTTAAAAACACAGAATACAGAATACATATATTAAATAATTATAATGCCCATGGCAGTTTGGGTTTTGACACATTTTCCATAGGAAAATCTACAGGACCCTGGCTAAGAAAAAAAAAAGGTAACTTTAGTGAAAATAATAGAAAATAAAGATAGCTGTTTATAGAATTTGCATTCTTATGTAAGTATGTGGAAGACAAATTTAAAACTGTATTTCCTAGATCCTGCTAAAAATTTCCTAGATCCTGCTAAAAAGGCAAAGTAACAGAGAAAAGAATAGCACTGAAAATGCACAGGAAGTCTCTACACATACTGCTTTGTGAACTAATCCCCTGAAGCTCAACTTTAAAGAAGAAATGCAGGAGGCTGACTATAAGCAGAGCAGCAGCATGTAAGTAAGGAGTGGGGGTTAGTGTGGGCTATGTGATAGAAGTTACAAGCTACTGTGTGGGACCTAGAAGCTTCTAACTGATTTCCTGCAGAATAATTCGAATACGTAAAAGTGCATGAAGGCAAAGACAAATAATAATGTTCCTTATATACCAAGAAGCTTGTTTGAATCATAAGGATTATGTTATAAGGATTGCTGTAATAATAGGAGACTATCTGGCACTTACCATTTGTCAAGCAAATGAGTGAATCAACAAATGATTAGGATAAAGGCTGTAGTTCTAAATCTGGCAACTATTTCTTAAAACTTAACTAGAGTCTGTCCTGGATCTCAACCTTTTCTCAGCATATCTTCTTGAAGATACGTTCCAAAAGTTTCCAAGGACAATGATTCTATAGACAATAAAGTGTCTTTGCTTTTACCATATATGTATTTTCTTAATCATTAAATATATTTTTCTTCATATGTATGTGAACATATCTAAATGTTTCCTTCAGTTAAGGAAACGATGTATTTTTTCTGAACTTCTAACATTTTTGAACTTGTAAATTTCTTTATTTATTTTTACATACAAAAACTGGGGTATAGGGCAGAGGTGAAGGAGGGGGAAGAGGTGAGAGTATTCATCAGAAACAGAGTGTAGCAGAATAAGCAGATCTACTGAAATACTGTGTGGGGAGCAGCAGGCAAAACAGGAGAGGTCTGCCTTGCTCTGTAGGTCAGCTCATGGTTGGGGATAGAACTGAGCCACAGTGGGTGGCAATAGCTTGATAACCCTGTGTCACCAGTGAGACCCAACAGGTAACATTTCTTAAAGATCAATAAGCAGGCCCTCCCTGGTGGTGCAACGGGTTAGGATGCAGCACTACAAGCTGGCAGCAGCACTTCTGTGCCAGTTTGACCCCCAGCCCTTCCCGCTGTTCTCCTCAGCAGTATACTTCATCTGTCTGCCTGTTTTGCTCCTGGTTCTGTCTCTGGTGAATCCTCTCACCGCCCCTGCACCTCTGGCCTGCACCATAGTTCTGTATGCTTAAGAAAATAAGTCTTAAAAAAAAAAAAAAGAGATCAATAAGCACATGCTTCTAGTTGAATGCTAGCAATAATTTTACCTCATTGTTTTATAAATGGTATAACAGAAAGCCCTACCCTAAAAATGTACATCATACATCATTCCAGATCTAATTTATCACTTCATCCTAATGTAAGACCCATTTCATCATCTAATTAGACAATAGCATGTTTAGTCAAAGATCGCACCACAAATACTCCAATATAATCCAAAAGCTAATCTTCTTAATATTTTTGTTTTTTAAAAAAGGAAGAGATAGCAAAAGCAGTAAGAGACTTCTAATACATTGTTTTTAATTTCCCCACTTGTTCACTCACTCAAAAAATACTTCTTCTGTACAATCACAATGCCAAACTCTATTCTTGATATTGGAAAAAAGGTAAATGAGATTTCATGGCCCCTGCCCTGTGAAGCATAGTGTCCAGAAGGGAATTAATTGTCATAATACATCTGTTATAAGATTATCAAACATAGTAAGGAACAGGCACGGAAAATTAAAGAAGAAGACAAACACACCATTTAACAAGTGATATAAAATTTATACTGTATATTATCCAGTAGTTGATTGCCAATCAGTTTTTATACAATCTTGGTCCTAATTTCCATTCATGAACATGATGGTAAAACTCATTTTATTTTTTTTTAAAGATTTATTTATTTATTCATACAGAACTGGTGTACAGGCCAGACAGGGTTCACCAGAGACAAAGTAGGGAGTAGAACAGGCAGATCAACGAAGTACACTGCTGAGGGGAGCAGCGGGCGGGCCAAGAGAGGTCTGCTGCGCCATGTGGTCACCTCAGGGGCAGGTGGGGATTGAACTCATGCGGAAGTGGCTTTTGCTTCTTAGTGCTGTGCTTTAACCCGCTGCACCACCAGGGAGGGCCAAAACTCATTCTATTTTAATTCAACAGGTTTTATACATGGGAGAAAGGAAAAAGTTAAAATTACTTTTGGATATTTCTGGAAGGATATACAAAAAATTACTACTGACTGCCTCCTGGAAGGAGAATTGAGGTAGAAATATTTCAAGGTATGTACCTTTTAGATCTTTTGAATTTCAAATCTTTGATGTATTAGAAAGGTAAAGGGTAAAGGGTCAAAGTAATATGTGGCAATAAATGAGAAAATAAATTCTTTTTAAAAAAACCATGAACACTTAATCAAGGAACATAGAAATAAGCTTACAAAGGGAACTGAGAAAAATGGAATAGTAATAATAAAATTTGTTTCAAGCTAGTGTCAAAGACGTAAAACAGTCTTTTGGAGTTCTAGACTACTAAATAATTATTCAATAGGCAAATAGTTCAGAGAACTGGATACTTCCAGTTATAGATTTACTATCTATAAGTGTTTGAGCCATGAGTAGAATGAAGATAATAAAAGTGAACTTCTTTTTTTTAATTTGGATAAAGAGAAACAGAATAATAACTATGGGGGGAAAAGGTCTTAAAAAAGCAAGACTTCAGGGCCCTCTCTAGTGGCGCAGCGGGTTAAAGCACAGCCCTAAGAAGCTAAAGCTACTTCAGCATGAGTTTGATCCCCGCCCAGGAGGTGACCCGCATGGGAGAGGTGACCCTCAGCAGTGGACATCATCAGTCTGCCTGTTCTGCTCCCCACTCTGTCTCTGGTGAATCCTCTCACTACCCCTGCACCTCTGGCCTGTACCCCAGTTCTGTATGTATAAATAAATAAATCTTAAAAAAAAGAAAAAAAGAAGACTTCAAGATGGACAGTTTGTACTGAATATGGTGTCAGACTGAAGGAAGAAGGGAATTAAAATAAACACAAAGCAAAATGAATACTTGCGAGTAATGTTCCTGATGAAGGGAGAAAGTTTAAGGCACTAGCCTTAAACGGGAAGAGAACCTCAGATTAGTTTTCAAAAAATTGTTTAGCCTTTAAAGGTTTTCTGGTATTTCCCTATTTACAAATATTCAGGCCTCACTATATAATGATTTTCATGCTTCATTTGCACTCCTCTTATGCAAGGATAATGTTCTGGGCTGTCCTCTCTCTGAGGTCCCTCATGAGTCTCCACTTCTACTCCATAGTAGAAAGCCAGTCAGGCAAATTCAGTGATTCACTCACTTCAAGCTTAAAACTGTTCTCATTCAGGAATTTTTCCACCCACAAAACTACATGTAGAGGCAACTATAGGCTCCCTCACTCCTTCCTTTGCTGGCTGCTGGTTCTGACTGGAAGATAATGGCAGTCAGCAGGTGGTTTTTTTTCCCCCCACTATAGGTCACTTTTTTGTTCCAGTGAGACTCAGAAATATAAATAAAATGAAGGAAGATAGTGAGGGACCACCGTAGGGTAGGAGGAGGGAGGGAGGCAGGAAGGAAAGAAGAAAAGCAGGCAGGAAGTGGTTCAAGAAAGTGGCTTTGCGATTTTATTGGATAATATAAACTTTTATTTATACCTTAATTTATTCCAAAAATGATTCATTAAGATGAGCTGCTGTTGTATCGCAAGCTGCTCAGGGAGGAACACGAACTAAAGACTAGTATGCAAATTACAGATAGTAGAGACTGAAGGAATTTTGTGATAGAGCAGGATCCAGAATAGTCCATTTTGCTCGAATCCTACCTTCTCTGTAGTTCTCTGATTTTGTGAAGCTATTATCTTCTCTAAGAATACAGAGCTTCAAAACAATTTAATTCTCTTAAGAATACAGAGTGGTGAACCTCAAATCAGGACAGCCTTGCCTCTATCACTCATTCCCTATATGACCTTGGGCAAGTTTCATTATGTCTATAAAATGGGGGCCACAGTTTAAAAGCAATAATCATGTTGTACATACAAAGCATTTAAACCAGTATATATAGTAAGTACTGTAGAAATAGTAATACTTATCATCGTGGAGGAATAGATATTCTAGCATCTTAGCAAAGTACACATAATTTACCTGTAGGTAAAGTTGGGCCCAGCTAGTTCCTGACTGTCTAATAATGTTTATGGAAAACATAAAAATACTTTTAAAACTTATAGTAATTAAAGTTAACATTTCCTGATACTTAAAATGTTAAGCACTTTAAAATAAGTCATCTTAATATTAGACACAACTTCCATTTTGATGCATGGCAAAATCAAGAAGTAGTTCTTAAATTTACTCAAACCTTTAATGAGTCTGCTAAATGTCTCATACACTAACAATCTTAAAGTTATTAAGTCCCAGGTTCACTTGACATACAAATGTAGGAGTATAAGCCTTACTGGAAGATGTTTATTCAAAGGTAAGACCTGTCTGGATATGATGCAGACAGAAAGGAGATTATCATTCCCTATGGAAACACTTCAAAGGGAGAAGCTTTCAGCTTGGTTTCTGAATATATAACCAACTCATTAAGGCTGTGTCAGCAGCTCATTAGCACTCAACTCAGAAAGGATTTCTTGGTTATCTCATGAAATAAGGGATTTTGAGAACAATCCCCAGGAGCGTAAAGTAACTTTCCCATTTACCAGAAAAGCCGCAAAATTAGACTTGTAAAGACAAAGCGCTTTCATTTTCCCATTCACTTGGTATATGATTTCCAACCTTGTACCCGCTCAGATCCTTAATGAGCAGGATGGGATTTACACGTCTTGAACTGGCAGGTCGGAAAATTCCGTTCAACTCAGTGTAATGAAAATCGGCCGTCAGGAAGTTCTGGAAGCCACAGACCCTTCAGCACCTACCAGGACTTCCTTCCCTACAGTGAGGATTGAGGTATAGGCTTCCAGGTACACTCGGTCGCAGCGTCTGACAGCTTCCAGGCCCTTGACAGTGATATCCTTGGCATCTCCCAGGCCCAAGCCGATCAGGTAAAGCATTTCAAAGTCCGGGGGTCAGGGAGACTGCAAAATGAAGTGTAAAACAAAATCATGTGTCAGCTACACCCAGAACACCTAAAATCTAGTGCTGATCACGAAAACAAAAACCTAAATAGCACGAGGAGCGACCTCATTTCATTCATGCTTCTTAAGTAAGAATCAGAAAAAGTGAATTTTCACAACCCCACCCCGCCTGCTCTCTGGTTACACAAACCTAACTGCAGTCGAGGACCCTCTGACGGAATCGTATGATCTCCGATCTCCCCTAACCCTAACTAACTACAGCCTTTCTCAGAAGCTGCAGCACCGAGTCCGCGCTCCAGGCAGCAAGGTGCCGTAAGCGTTTTCAGGCCGTAAAACGCCGTGCTACGGCTGCGCTTTACGACCCGCCGGCGTTGAGGGCGGGGTGAAACGTAATCCCCGGAAAGGTCACTCGGCAGGGAAAGGGGCGGCCAGTGCCCCCGGCGTGGCCTCTAGGAGACGGCGCGGCTTAGCCCTGGGCTTAAGTCTCCCCGCCTTGGAACGAGGTGAGTGCTGGTGTCCGCACGCCCGAGCCGGCCTGACGTTGGGTCCCCGAGTCCCCAGGATCGGGGAGAGTCCCACGTCTGGCGCTTCTGCTGGTCCAGACACGCGAGGGGTGGGGGGCGGGGAAAGGGAAGGGGAGCCGGTGGGCGGTTCTTCCCCAAATTTGTCCGGGATAGTCCTAGCACCCACGCTCGCATGCTCGCCTTTTCTTTGGACTAGTTTATTTAACCAGCTGCCTGCCGGGTGACAGCCGCGCGGGAAACCCGGTGGTGGGCGTGGCTTGAGTGCTCAGGGGCGTGATTGCTCCGGGTCTCCAAGACCGCTTGGGGGGGCTTCGAGGGGAGTGCCTGGGATCGGCCTTAGAGCCCGTACAGTCGGGAAGCCCAGACCCGCCTGTGCCTAAGAAGTAACCTGTAAGGATGCTCAGGGGTTCCTGACCACCTCCCAGTTGCATCCACGGGGGAGTTTTTCCGAAGTGGTTGATTAGAAGTAGGTTCTCTGTAGGAATGACTTGTTTGTAAATGCTCTTCTCTCCTTGGAATGGCTTGTAAAAATGCTTTTCAAATCACTAGCGACCTCATTCCGGTTAAAAAGGCAGTTCCCATTGCTTTTCAGAGTAGACAGTGTTGGATGTTCTTGGTACTTATCCAACGATTACTTGTGCCGTTTTTTAAACCTTGGTTTTATGTTTTCTTCCCTGATACAATCCACTCTTTTCCTGTATCGTCCTAAACACTCTTCTTGATGGATTCTCACAACTCTGTTCACATTGATGTATTCCTTACACCATAAACAAAAACTGGGTATGGATTGAAATAGAAAATCCTAAACTATGAAATGTCCAGGTGGAAACATTTGTGACTTTATATTTAGGCTAAGATTTCTTAGGGGAAAAGAAATCAAAAGCACTGGTGTTCAAAAGAAGTGGATAAATTGGATTGCAACCAAATAAAAACGCGTGCTCTTCAAAAGATACTAGAAAGATGCATAATGGTAGAAAATCTTGGCAAAACAGGTATCTGATAAAGAATTTGAATCACAAATATATAAAGAACTCTAAAAATACAATAATAATCTTGAAAATGGGTTAAAAAAAAGTCAGTGATACCTGTTCCCAAAGAAAAGATATGAGTACCAAATAAGTATTTAAAAAGATGCTACATGTCATGAGATATTAGGGAAATAAAAATTAAAATTGCAAGAACATACACTACATATCTCCTAAGGTGGTCAAAATTAACAAAACAAAACTTTGAGTACTCATCCTCATAATTTCAGGTATTTCTAATATTTTGTTACAATTTCATCCTCCCTTTCAGATGTCTCCTTCAGATTCCTATATTGAACTCAGCCGAAAATCATTTCTGTAAACCAAGAGGCATTCCAGACTCAACACATCCCAAAACACCGACTCCTATTTTCCTTTCAACTTGGCTTTTCCTCCTGTTTTATCTGGAAGGCATTGCCATCTGTATACTTGCACCCAAACCAGATAATTGGAATCACCCCCAAATTCAGTTTGATATCTGTCTCAGTTTCTCAATTGAAACCTCACTGTCCACTGTCTTACTGGTTCTGATCTTCATTATGTTACTCCTGTAACCGGTTACCTTGTCACCCTCACATTCATCCTTTTCTTGGCAGCCGGAAAGGATCTGGCCCACCTACAGTGTGCAGGTGTCAGTCTAAAAATCCTTTTGTAATGGAGAGAAATTCCAGGATCTTTATCATATCTCACAGGTCATTCATTGTGTGACCACTGTGTTCCTTCAGCTTCATCTCTTGCCACTCCAGACCGTGAACTTTTTTTGTTTTGTTCAGAGCCCACAGAATGCTGCTAATGGGAATGCAAACTGGCATGGAAAGCTGTTTAGAGGTTTCTCAAACTGCTAAAAAAAGGAGCTTCCATATGACCCAGCAATCCCACTCCTAGGTATTTACCCAAAGGGCGCAAAAACATTGACTCAGTAGGACACCTGCAACCCCATGTTTATTGCTGGTCTAGTGACAATAGGGACGACGGAGAATCAACCCAGATGCCCCAAAATAGATGACTGGATTAAAAAGATGTGGTACATACACACAATGGGATATTACCCAGCAATCAAAAAGGATAAACTCATATCTTATGCAGCAGCATGGGTGGAGCTAGAAGGGATCATGCTTAGTGAAATAAGCCAGAAAGGAAAAGAAAAATACCAGATGATTTCACTCATAGCAGGAGCATAAGGGACTGGGGGGTGGGGGGGGTGGTGGAGGGGGGAAGCAATTGGAATAAAGAAAAAATGAAAAACAATGAACAACCAGAGACATTTTATAGGGGTGGAGAGGGGAATAGGATCAAAACTGGGGTAGGGTAGGAAGAGTACACAGTTCTATGGTGATGGCACACGAGTGAATTGTTGATGGAGATTACAACCAAGGCCTTGGAGATTACAAAAGTCCTTGGAGATTACAACCAAGATGAAAAAATACACAAAATGAAGAATGATGTAAAAAAAAAAATTCAAAACTCTACAAAATTAATAAATAGGTTAAAAAAATCATCCTTCATTTTTCCTATTTGAGCTTAGTATTTCAGTGTTTCTCTTGAAAAGCAGACATCAGGTCTGCTGGGTAAACTCCATCTGACCTTCTTGTGAATAGAGGGTATCATTTAACTCTGAAGCTGCCCTTTTAACCTACATGTTCCCAGAGGGTGCCGCATTGTTAGAGGAAATCTTGCTTAATATTTGTAGAGCTTAGAGATTCTGAATTGATTGAGTCATTAATTAGTTTCTAACAATTCACAAATAAGTGGCAATTAAAGATATACTCAAAAGAGAAGGAAGTATGTTAAGATTAAGAAAAGATTTGAAATTATTATGCATTTGCTTAGGAGAAAAAAATCACTTTTTATTCAGTAATCTAGTCATCTACACATTTTACAACTAATTATATGATCTTGTAAAATGTATAATAAAATCTGTATCTAAAGCTATTTTCAGTTATAAAAATGTCTATTTTTTGTTACTGTCATTAATTCTAGCTTAATACAGCAACCATGTAGGTTGATTGTAAGGGCATTTTTACAGAAAACCCAATTAAGGGTAATTTCAGTGAAAAATAAAGAAATTTTTGTTATTGTAATTAACCTTGGCTAAATAGATTGTGAAGGAGTAACCATTTGGATTGTTGGTCAGAAAGTCATCTAGAGCGATGTGTTTTTGTGTCACGCCCCATTATGTGTGTGTGTGAGAGAGGGTGTATGTGTAGGAACTGTTTTTTGTTTTTCTTTATTCTAACCCATTTTTATAATTCTTTCCTTCAAAACATTGCTAAAATGGCATCAGAGATACATAGTTTCATTTTTTTGCTTTTTGCTACCGCTTGCATGTTCACCCTCAAGAGCAAACTGGGGGACTCCTTTAAGGAGGACAGTTCTCAGGTAAAGGACAATGCTGCCAGTAAGGCTCTGTGTGGTGACATCTGAAAGCACTATTCTCACCCTCTCTCAAGGAGAAACTGGGGGAAGGGGAATGTTGAACAACAACCCTAACAAGGGATTCTGTGTCTGTATCTGTGAATTTCATATTATTTGACAAATCCATCATCAGTGAGGGGACCCAACCAAAAAATGTAATTAAAGGAGATGGCCCGTTACTGTACTGACACCTTACCCCTAGTGCATAGGCAACTTAGTCCCTGGGTTCAAGAAACCCAAAGGGAAGAAGAGAGACAGAGCTTGCCCATCATTGCTGCCTGGTGCTGTTGAACCTATTCTCCCTGGGAAGGATACAGGAAAAGCCTGCGCCTTTTGCATTTGTGTTACCTGATAGCACCAACCTTTGAGAATAGTTTATCTGTATGTTTGCTTCCTTCAGCAGTGTGGCATAGCTTCACATGCCCACAGCGCGTGTGTGAGAAAGCCTCTCGCCCAGAGTGGATTGGATGCCATGCCCATGGAAAATCTAAAGTTCTCTTCAAATTTCACCATCAATGCATGGGGGAATGATTGAGACCTACTAGCCTCTTTGATCAACCTTTTTTTTTTTCTGTGAAATTCACGCATATTGTTTTGTGTAGCATTTCATTCTATTCCTTGCTGAGTAGTAGTCTTGTATGAACATATGACAATTAATGTATCTTTTTTATTTATTGCTATTTAAGTAGTTCCAATGCAAGTAAATCTGCTGTGAACATGCTTTTATGTCTTTGGTTGGAGATGAGTGTTCGTTTTTGTTGGAAGACATACCCAGGAAATGGAACTGCTAGGTTATAGAACATAGGTGTTTTTACATAAGTAGATCGGTACAAACAGCTTTCCAAAGTGTTTGTACAGTTTCCATTCCCACCAGTATGAGAGTGCCAGTTGCTTTGTATCCTTGGTATATTAGTGGGTGTATAGTAATGTCTCATTTCTTTTAATTGAGATATAATTGACATATAACATGATACTAGCTTTTGGTACACAGCATAATGATTTGAATATATCAAACTGATCATAGTAATTCTAGTTAACATCCACCACCACATGTAGTTGCTAAAATCTTTTTTAAGATTAATTTATTTATGCATACAAGAACTGGGATATAGGCCAGAGGTGTAGGGGGTGAGAGGACTCACCAGAGACAGAATGGGGAGCAGAATAGGTGGATCAACTGAAATGCACTGCTGAGGGGAGCAGCAGGCGAGACAAAAGAAGTCTGCTGCACCGTGTGGGTCACCTCCCTAGCTGGGGATTGAACTTGTGGTATAATGACTGGAGATAACTTCACAATGCTGTCTTTTAACCCCATGCACCACCAGGGAGGCCCTGTCAGTGTGGCTTTAATTTTTGTACCCTAATGACTAATGATGGTGATTACCTGATACATATTATACATAATATTTTCTGGCATTCACAATTCTCTTTAATATTAATTAATATAAATTTTGTATTGGATGAAAGTGTTTTTAAAGGTAGTATTAACGGAAAACACTTCTAGGTAAATTTAGTTTTTAAAGGCAGAAGTATTTGTTTCCCTCACCACAGTGATTTGTGTACTGTAAGTAAAGTAAACTCACTTTCACATACCATACTCTGTAAATGGGTCTTAATATGTGTCCTTCAATGACTAGTGTGCACCTTAAGAATACTGTTATGAGGCCTCTCTGATGGCATGAGCGGTTAAGCTCAAACTATGAAACTATTTGCACCCACTGCAGCATGAGTTCAGTCCCCAGCCAGGGAGGTGACCCACATGACACAGCAGACCTCTCCTATCCAGCCTGCTGCTCCCCTCAGCAGTGTATTTCGGGAGATCTGCCTGTTCCGTTCCCAGCTCTATCTCTGGTGAATCCTCTAACATCCCCCCTCGCACCCCCAATGACACACAACACACACCTCTGGCCACTCCAGACCTTGTATGAATAAACAAAAAAATTTTTAATTAAAAAAATATATATTATACCCAGAGAGAATATATTGCCATGGTCAGAATATTCACTTACTCTGGCACTGCTATTTTTGTTATCTAGCTAGTGATATCTAAGACACTGTAAGCTTCAGAAACTTCCTTCTGTGAAATAATCTGATTAGAGTGGAAAGAATATGAGGTTAGTAATCAAGCTGAACTTTGTGCTTGTGGGGTTTTGTGTAATTTTGTGGTTCTAAACCTCAACAGTAAATCTGTGTCTTCTTCCTCCTTCCTTACTTTCCCTCCTTTTAACATTTTGGTAAATAACAGTAAGCAACAAAGTAATTCTTAGCTCAAAAATAAGCATTGTTTTTAAACCTTGTAAGTTATTATTAAATATGTACATACACACACACAAACACTGTAGTCCTTTTCTTATCCCAGTTTAGCACTGTGGTCACTTAGGATACAGTGATTTTTGTCCATGAAAAATCTAGAAATTTTTTCAACCAAAATTAAACCTTTCGCTATATCAGATTGCAGAATTTGCATGCACTTAAGTTTGGAGTGGATTTGTTTTGCATTTAATTCTGACTGTTCTTATTAGCCTTGTGACTGTAGGAAAGTATGCAATGCCCAATTATATAGATTAAATTACAGATATTTTACATGTAAAGGGCAGATAATAAAGTTGAGTAGCTCAGAGGACTGTTCTGATTTAAATGAGGTAATACTACATAATAAAGTACTTCGAACAGTGTCTTGTACTTACTAATCATGCAATAAATGTTAACTGCTGTTATAAGCATTAGTATCTTTAGGATTTTTGTGAGGATTTAATGCGATAATATAAGTAAAGTGCGTATCAAAGGGCCTGCATTGTACATAATTAATATCATATGATACTGCTACCAGACAAAGATGGTCTCTGGCCAATTTGTTTTACCTAAATTCTGTGTCCAAGAAAAATTGCACATTGGAATCATTCTTAGTCACCCAGAGAAAGTTGAATTTGCAGTTCAAATATCTAACCCTCAGAAAACATGTGTTTTCAAACTAAGGCTCATGGCTTTTAAAAATTATAATATAGCTCTTGAATAATAACATAATTGCCTGTTATTTTGTAATGAAGGAGAAAATCATATTAATCTTTAAAAAGTAAATGTTTAAGCATATTTGTTTGAATAACGATGTCATAATATGGTTTTCTTGCTTAATAATTTTATTATAGCCAGTTAAAATCCTTCAGTAGGTGTTATGGGCATGATAGTTTGAGATACTAGGAATCAGTTTTTTTCTTAAAGGAACTATAATACTAAAATGGAAATTACATTCAGAATCATAATAACCTTCATAGTCGGCATTATTCAACATTATTCTTCTCACTATGACTTCCTTTTTGCGAAGTTAAATACCCTTCTCTCCCCCACCTGCCCCAATTACCTGTCTGAAACTGGCAGGGTCTGAAATCTTTGTCCAGATTGTGTGTTTTCCACTGCTTCAGAAATAGTCGCTTGAATGGTCTGCATACAACCTGCTTAACTGTACATGGTGCTCCAGAGACAGCTGCCTATTTTGGAACTATTATGGATCATCTGCTACTGCTCCTAGATCTAGTGGCACTTGATTTTTTGCTTTGCTTTTGTTAAAGTGATGTTACCTGCTATACCATTTACCTGCTGGAAGAGTGCTTTTAGAGTGTGCTCTTCAGTGGACCGGTGCTGAGATTCTTGCCCCAGTGTTTGTAGGCTTTAATTATTTGATCTCATCTGTTTTGTATCTTGCTTCTGATTAATTTGTCTGCACTTTCACAGCGACCTATTTTCAGTGTTGTTGCCTCTACCTGCATTATTTCACCCCAACTTTTTTCCCCAGGAACCTTCTCCTTTAATCTTAGTGTAGCAGTCCCTCAGATACAGCATCTTCCCATCTCACCTAAGCTGCAGTTCTTCTTTTCTCCCATTTTTAAAATTTCCTTTACTATTTTATTACTGTTGCATGTTATTTCTCTAGCCAGACCATAGATTTTTAAGGACCAGAGGACAGTGTTTTATTTTTTCTTTGTCACTCGTATCAGTGCTTTGCTCATAATAGATGCAAAATGAGTATTTGTAAACTGCCCTGGTGAAAGTGAACAGTCTGTTTGCTCTATAGTTAATGGCACCCGGAGGGGAGAGGCTCCAAAGTGATTTGGCAAACTGTCACAGTGATTTATGCATGAGGTGACAATCAGCCTTGAGTCTACTCAGTGGCAGTATAAATTGAGATGTGTTGATTATATAAATCAATGGGGTGACCATGAATATAATTAAATGGGGAAGGGTAGGTCAGGGAGTAATTAAAACCTGACTTTAATCCAAACTGGAACCTTTCTTGTAGAAAGGTTATTTTATGTAATATGTCAGGAAAATAAAAATAAATTCAAATCTAAATTAACTGTACTCTACATTTAGTTTAATAATGTTTAAAACCACAAAGAAATGGATCCTAGAAAAATTTTCATTTAATCTTCCCAAAACGATCATAATACTTGATTACTATAAACAGAAACTCCATTTTATGGTGAAATTTCAACAAAATTAGAATGAATTGTGGGATTTTTCTCTTCTTGTGTAACCAGCTAGACACAGGAATAAATAGGCAGTAAGAGTTGAGATTATTGCCCATTTCTGTAACTCATTTCAAATTTGTGTACACCCTTCTAAAAAAGTACCTGAAAACTAGATTTACTTATTTCTGGTCGGTCACTTTTTTGACAGATTCTTTTGCATATTCATGAGTGTTCCATCACATGCAGGGATTTAGTTAATTGCTTTTACAATTTGAAACTGTAAACCTAATTGGTCTCAATTGTGCCTGGTTCAATATAACAAACATTTATTGAGTGTCTGTCATATGTAAGGCTACTTATCCTGCATTCTCAGGGATTAAAAGAAGCATAAGTAACTGTATGCAAGTGGGAAGAACAGCATAGATTGTGCTCAGTCAGTCTAGCACAGCAACACATAGTGAGCCATTCGTGTCCGTGGGTGAGAACAGTACAGTGAGCAATCAGGAGGGGGACAGAGATTAATGGACTGGATACTGCTCTGATCATTTGGTCTAATTCTGTTCTCTTTGTGATATCTAGGTAACACACGGAACCTCTTTCTGGATGCTTGCTGGTCAGCAAATAACCAAAGTTTACTTATGTCATGGTTTGAGGGAACTGTATTGTTGGGGTGTAAGAGACCTGGGGCTCCAACTTGTTGCAGCCTTGCAAGTGTGTTAACCGGATAAATTTCTCTCAGAATGCCAGTTTCTTAACAATGGACTAACACTTAACTACATTACCTGCTTATAATACAAACACTTGACTACTATTTTGTCTGCTATGTTGGGGTTTGGGGAGAAGTGAGGATGTGTATACCTAGTTAGGATATCCCTCCTTTCAGATACCAATTTGAAGGTTATTTGAGCATAAAATACGGACAAATAAGTGGAAATGAAATTACCTAGATTCTGGGAAGGCATAAAGAAATACTGATTCCATGAGGCATCCTAGTTAGTGGAGTTCTTGTGAACCTCATAGCCTTCCAGTTCCCTGTTCTCTGGGATGGGCTTCTAGTGACATTGTTCCTCTGTGTTAAAAGCACGGGTTAAGCATCAGTCCTGTTGCTGTTCATATGTACATACATTGTTGCCTATTTGGGATCATTTTTAAAGATTCACAGACTCCATAGGATTTTCTCTGTCCCTGTAAGTAGTTTTTCTTTAAATTGTGACTGTGTCCTCTTAGGTACTGGTACCCTACCATTGTTTATTTTTCACTCAGAATACTGTAATACTGTGTTCTTGAGCTTGTATTTGCCTTCATCTTCTTACCTCACATTCACAGGGACCTAGATTCATCTGTCATCTTCTTCCATAGTAGTGATTTTTCCTTGCACGCTGGCTTTCCCCCCCTCCAGAATATGAGGATGTTCCTATCTTGAATAGAACAACCTTCCTCTAATTTTTGCTCATATCTGGCTACTTACTTTCTTTCACATAACTGTGTTTTAGAAACTTAGGGGCCATCTCAGCTTTCTCATCCCTTCTATTTATTGATCCATTTTATTGACTTCTATCTCTACTATAGTGAACTTGTTCTTGCCTGCAGGTTATTCAACCAGGAGGCTTTCTGCTATGAATCTCTATATCTTTTGTTTAATCCTTACTTTTTCTGACACCATTTTCTCCTGAATTTCTTTATGTCTTCATTCTTCTACTTCTCACATATTCATATTCTTATATTTGATCCTATCTTTCTTCACTCTACAAACTCCAACTTGATGATACTTATTTACAGGACTTCGGAAATCACTTTTAAAAATAAGACTTTTTATATTTCATTTACAGTTTCTTTCCTGAGTTGCCCTCCTTTGAATTCAACTACATTTAATTGTCCAGAACATCTCAATATGTGCAAAACTGAACTCTACTTTTTCTACCGTAGATATTTTTCAATCCGAATTCATGTGGTAAACAGAAGCACTGCCCACACCCAACCTGATGCCTCTCTAGTGCTTACTCCCTCACCTTCAGTTGAATCTAGTCCAGTTTGCCTTCTTAGTATCTAAAGCTTGTTTTCCTCCAGAATTAATTCCTCACTTCCTAAGACTGATTCCTGTTTCACTTTTATTTGATCTGAAACTAACTCCAGTTTCATTTATATTTTGCTCCCCAAAAATATATTTCTGAAATACTGCATCTTTTTTTGGGGGGGGGGGAAGACAGGACACACATCTCTTACTATTTTAGTCCCCTGCTTAAAATCCTTCTCTACTACATGCATGATAAAATCCAGATTTCTTAGGTTAATGTATGTAAGCCATTTTATTTTCTTGTTTCAGATTTCACTCTAACTGTCACACTTAACCTCTCATATGACTGAACTTTGTGGCAACTGCCAGAGACCACTCTACTGCTCCATCTTCCATGCTACTGCTGACTCCTTTCTTTTGTGCCCTGTTCAGCTCATATTTTAATCTTGATATCACTTCTTAAAGTCTTCTGCTTCTCTTTCTCATTCACTCATCTGGTATTGCCATCTTTCTTATCTCATGTTTCTTTTATAACACTGATTAATCCTGCATTAATGGTTTGTCTGAGTCTTTCATAGATTGTAAGCTCCCTGGCAGCAGGAATTAGGTGTTTTATCTTTGTGTCTTACCAACTAGAATAAACTTGTGGAATATACTTAATAAAAGTTTGTTGGATGAAAAATATGGCTGATACGTGATTACTTCATAAATAATCACTGTCTACCATGATTTATTGTTAGTGTATAATGGAGAACAGATTTATGCTTTAAAAATCATTGCAACTCTTATAAAAACTAGCAAACTTAGTTATAGCTTAGGAATAAAAGTGGGAGTAAATATAGTAAATATAGTAAAGCCTTCATAATGCAATTCTGACAGTAGCAACCCGGAGTTAGGTGAAATTTCATAGGTTAAGGGCATTGTTCTCCACACAACTTATCTCATTTCTGACACCTTCTGGAAGCTTCCCAGAGCTTTCAGGACTTCTGGCCAACTGGTTACAAGCTTAGGAAATTCCCCTGCCCCTTTCAAGTTTGATTATTTACTAGAACAATTCACCGAAGTTAGGAAAACACTTTACAGTTTTATTGTAGAAAATATATTTAAGTCAGAACTAGCCAAAAGAAGAGACATTCAAGGTGAAGTCTGGGAGAGCCCAAATAGGAACTTTCTATGTCTTCTCTGCATGGAGTCAGAGCATGATACCACCCCTCATTGACTTATGATAATGTGTAATATACCACCAATCAGGTGATATGACCTTTGGTATCCAGACTTTTTATTGTGATTCATTATATAGATGTGATTGATTAACTTATTAGCCAGTCAGTTGAACTCAATTTTCATTCTCCCCCACCATTCCTTGGAAGTTGGACTTATATGTATGCCTCAGATTCCCAGCCTTTTAATTACATGATGGGTATTTCTGCCATATCCATCTCCATGATGAGTCATCTCATTAGTATACTCACTAGGAGTCACTTTGAGTAACGATGATACTTCTATCAGAGGGGAAATTGCAATAATTTAGAAACTATCCTACAAGAACCAGGAGGAAATGTCAACCATATTCTTTATACAATAGTCTTAGACTATCTAAATAAAAACCAAGTATGACCATCAAAACCTAAGATATGTTATAACTCATAATTTTTGTTCATTTGTCTCCTGTAGGTTAGCAATATAGGACCAAGTTCTAGAGCAAATGACCATAGAATGTTGAAGAGATATTTCACTGAAACATTATTCATAATAGTTAAGGTATGTAATTATTGATTAGTGGGTGAATAAAGAATATGTAGATATATTTAGTGGAATATTATTCAGCCATGAAAAGAAGATCTAGCCATTTGACACAATATGAGTAGACCTTGGGGGCATTATGCTTAGTGGAATAAGCCAAACAGAGAAAAAGATAGCATCACTTAAATGTGAAATGTTACAAAACAAGCAAACAAAGAAACCCCCAGAAAAGTTGTTGCTAGGGGCTGGGGATTGGAGAAAATAGGGAGAGATTGGTTAAAGTTATATACTTTCAGTTATAAGATAAATTAGTTATGAAGATCAAATGAATAATAGTGACTGTAGTTGATAATACTGTGTAACTTTACTGTGAAATTTACTAAAAAAAAAAATTACTCTCACTGAAAAGAGGTTATATACATACACAGGTACATAAAATAATCAAACTGTAAAATCCATTTTACTAATATTGATGCTTTTTAAACAGTGTTATTGTGGATATAAGTATAACTCTTGAGAAGAAATCTAAGAATCTTGTTGGAACTTTAATGTCCAAAACTTAAAAACTAGAAAATGACAAAAGAAGGTAGAACAATAGTACTTTAGGCAGCAGAATAAAAATTCTGTTTCTGCAGAATGGCAAACTGAATAACCCTCCTGAAAATGACTATAGATGATGAATGAAAATGTATTACTGAATTAACAAAAAATTCAAGGGCCAAAAGCAATAATTAACGTAGGAACCCCAAAAGATAAAGAAGCATCCAGCTTGCCTTTTGCACCAGGTATTTGTGCCAAAGCACTTGGTTTCTGTGCTCCACTTGTATAACTAAAACTACTGAGGGCAGAGGACAAAGTCCCGAAGTTGGACAGTAATGAAGAGACCTATATTGTAAAGAGACCTCTAGTCAAAGGTTTGTCATCGCTGTAAGAGAGAACTAGTGGTAAACCTTCCCCATAAAAGGCAATGGCACCCCTCCCTGGCGCACAGCGGGTTAGGACGCAGTGCTGCAAGCCAGCCTCAGCGATTCAGTATGAGTTCGATCCCTGGCCCTTGAGGTGACCCACATGGCGCAGCAGACCTCTCCTGGCCCTCCCGCTGCTCCCCTCAGCAGTGTGCTTCCTCCATCTGCCTGTTCTGCTCCCCACTCTGTCTCTGGTGAAGCCTCTCACCACCCCTGCACATCCGGCCTTCACTCTGTTCTCGATGCATAAATAAATCTTTAAGGGGGAAAAAAAAAGAGGCAATGGCAAAGAATGTAAATAAAAACTTTTCCTTGGCTAGACTGTTATAGAATTTAGAGCAAGTCTGCTT
>NW_004567127.1:13693051-13725992 GCF_000260355.1 Condylura cristata | reverse complement strand
TTGGTGAGACAGGAGGGGTCTGGGTCAGCTCCCTGGCCAGGGATTGAACTTGTGCTGTAGTGGCCATGGATAGCTTCTAAGTGCTGCTCTTTATCCCCTTGCACCACGAGGAATGACCCTGGTTTAACATTTTTTAAATTGTTGGGGGGAAAAAAAATCAAGACAGTATTTTAAGACAAGTAAAAATCGTATTAAAAATTAAAATCTCGATGTCTATAAAAGTATTCTTGCAACACAACTATGCGCATCAACATAACATACCTTTGCACTAGGATGACTGAGTTGAGTAGTTTCATTCAAAACTGCAAAGTCTATGAAGTATACAGTAACTTTACAGGAAAAGTTAGCCAGTCCTTGGCTTATCAATTATAATGGTTAGAAATCAAAATTTTCCTAATATTAACCTAATTTTAAAACTAAGGAAGGTATGAGGATCAACTGGCAGTGAAGAAACACTGATAGTTCTCCCACACACACACACACACACAAAAAGAACGGAAAGGGAGAAAAAGCTGCAGGTTCATGAGAGAGCTGGGACATATACTACAAACTGGGCAACTCCAGCAATCGTGGAAGAGAACAATAGTACCAATGGGGATCCAGAAAAGAAAGCAGTAGATCTGTGCTACCCTTCCCTCCCACAAAGCACCACGCTTTGACCATCAGAAAGGAGGTGGTAGGGGTCGGGGGAGGGGCAAATGTGCAAACCAGAGACCAAGCAGGATAGGGCACGAAAAGGAAGTACTGCATCTACTGGAGGCACCATGCCCATGGGAACTAACTAGGTGGTTTCCACACAGTATGCAAATGGCTCCGAGGTGAGCAACCGGCACCCCCAGCCTATATCCCAGCTGTGTATGTGTATATAAACGTTTAAAAAAACAAAAAAAAACCCAAAAAACTATGGTGCCAGAAGAGGACATTAGAGACTCTGTGGGCCGCACCTTGGTGACTGCGGAGGCTTCTGCAACCGTAACCTAGGAATGTGAGGAGAGGTGAGGGAGCCACCATCAAGGTAAAATACTGAACTAGGTAATCCGAAATCTGGCGCTGGGGTTTGGGATTGGGGCACAGAAATCTCCATTTACTGCTGGCACTGAAATGAGCTAATACCTACGTTCTAGATCTGAGAGCTTCAGAACTGAGAACCCAGGGTATGACATTTGGGGACACAGGACCCACACAGTTGCAGGCACCACACTGAGAGAGCACGGGGCAGTACCCAGCTGTTGAAACATTCCACCCTCCCCTCTGATTTTCAGAGACCCACGGGAAAAGCACCATGTTGAAATGCCGCTAAGCAGGTTTATGGCGCCACCTAGTGGGTGAGATCAAAAACACCAAGTACCTCACGGTTGGAAGGCAGGGAATCCAGAAAGAGGGACCCTTATGGGACAGTACACAGCAACATAGCTATAGCATCAATACTCTGGTGGAATTTTGACACTACTAACTGCTGGATTCACTCTACTAATCAGTTGCTGACACCCTGAAGGAGCATGCTAAAGAGATGCCCACAAGCATCAGCAGTACAACATCATAACTTGTAGAACTAGTTCAAAAGCAAGTGGCAGAGAGAAGGAAAAATGCAAGGAACCAGGCAAACCCTCAAGGGAAGAACACACCACAAAAAAGAAACTTACAGATCACAATAACAACATGGAAGAACTCTGCTGCCTGTCAGATAGAGAATTTAAAATCATCATGATTAAAAGATATGAAGACACAAAGGAAAGAATGAAATAAGAAAAATAATTAAGGAACTGAAGGATGAAATTGGATCCCTAAAGAAGGAAATGAAAGAGATCAAAGATCAATAGAAGAGCTAAAAAAAAAAAAAACAAAAAAAAAAACCTCTGGGGAAAGCAATGAAAACAGAATTGGTAAAATGGAAGAACAGATTAGTACTCTTGAAGATATAGAAATAAAAAGAAAGAGCAGAGAAAAGGAAAGAAGTAAAAATAAAAAAGAATGAGGAAACACTTAGACAATTATCAGACAACATGCAGAAATAAGTCATGGATATTCGAGGAGGTGAGGAGAGAGAAAAAGAAAATGAGATATTATTCAAGGAGATAACCAAAGAGAAGAGAACTTCTCAAGCATGAACGAGGAGATGAATACAGAGATAGAAGAAGCAAGAAGAACACCAAATTTCCATAGTGAAAAGGAAACTGTAGCAAGCTACATAATAGTAAAGTTTGCAAGAGTCCAAGACAAGGAAAAAATAATGAAGCTAACAAGGGGGAAGAAACAGATAACCTATAAAAGGAAACTAATTAAGCTAATATCAGACCTCTCCAAGAAACAATATGGTCAAGAAGAGAATGGAGTAACATATTCAACAAACTTCAAAACAATAAATGCTGAGCAAAGCTCTCTATCCACTATGAAGAAAAAGAAACTTCAGACGTCCATTACAAGTAAACCCCACTCCAAAAAATTCTACAAGATGTCCTAAAGCCAAAACCAACAGGAATGAATAAGAACAGAATAAAGCAAGGAATAAAATCACAGAAAGACAAAATAGCAAACAAAGATACCAATATATCAACATTAACTCTAAATGTAAATGGCCTAACTCATCAATAAAAAGACACAAAGTAGCAGACGGGATTAAAAAACAAAATCCAACCTTCTGCTGTCTTCTGCAAGCACATTTAACCACAAAAGATAAACATAGACTGAAAATAAAATGTTAGAAAGCAATTCTATAAGTAAATGGGCCAAAAAAAAAAAAAAAGGCAATAACAGCTATACTTATATCAGATAAAATAGACTTCACATTAAAAGAATGAAAAGACATAGGTGGACACTACATTATATTTAAGGAGGCAATACATTAGGAAGATATAACACTCATCAACACATACTCACCAAATGAAGTATATGTTGTCATATACTTGACAACAAAATATATTTCTCATGTATTACATTTTTCTAATGTATTTGACAATACTGTCAATACTATGTATTAGGTAATACATAGTAGGAGACTTCAATATCCTACTCTCATCAGTAGACAGATAAACAAAACAAAAAATAAAGATACTAGAGCCCTAAATAAAGACAGAACTGAAGGGCTTGATAGACTTCTGTAGATCACTCTATCCAAAAAAATCCAAGTTCATATTGGTTCTCAGACACACGATCATTCTCTAAAATTGATCACATACTGGGCCACAAGACAAACATCAACATACACTAAGATCAAAATCATTCCAACTATCTTCTTTGGCCATAAAGGCATCAAACTGGAAATAATCATGAAAAGAAATTAAGGAACCCACCCATCTCATGGAGAATGAAATCTTCTCTACTGGAAGACCACTAGACTAGTGAGGAGATCAAAGAAATTGAATACTAAATGACAATGTTTCCAGAATGTATGGGATGCCGCAAAAGCAGTAAGAGGGAAATACATTGCAATACAGGCCCACATCAAAAACCAAGAAAGAACTCAAACAATCTAATCTCATGCCTCACAGAACTAGAAAAAAGAACAAGGGGGAGGGAACCCTAAAATTGGTAGGAGAAAGAAAATTATAAAAAAGGAGAAAAAAATGAAATAGGAAAAAAAATCCAAAAAAAATCAATGAAGTCAAAAGTTGTTTCTTCAAAAAATAGACAAAACTCTAGCCTCTAGCCAGGCCCACACACAAAAAAAAGGGAAAATCGCAACAGACTCTGTTGAAATCAAAAGAATAATCAGAGATTACTATGAACACTTACATGCAAACAAATTCAACAATCTAGAAGAGACGGACAAATTCCTAGAGTGATATAATCATCGAAGCTAGATGAAGAAGAAATTGAATACCTAATGAAGAAGAAATTGAATACCTAATGAAGAAGAAATTGAATACCTAAATAGACTAATTATAAGCACAAAATTGAAGCAGTAATCAAATCACTCCCCAAAAACAAAAGTCCAGGACCAGACAGTTTCACAAATGAATTCTACCAAATGTTCAGAAATGAATTAATGTCTAGCCTACACAAACTCTTTCAAAAAATTGAAAAAGTAAACCTGCCAGATATGTTCTATGAAGCCAACATTACACTAATACCAAAACCAAACAAAGACAGCACACACAAAAAAGTTACAGGCCAGTTGCCCTAATGAACATTGATGCAAAAATCCTCAACAAAATTCTTGCCAACAGAATCACTCTTTATCAGAGGGGTAATACACCAGGACCAAGTGGGATTTATTCCAGGGGTACAAGCATGGTTCAACATGAAAATTGGTAATTGTCACCCAACACATCAACAAAAAAGAAAAAATAAAAGCCATATGATCATATCAGTACCAGCTGAGAAAGCATTTGACAAAGTCCAACATCCATTTATGATGAAGGCCCTTGAAATTCTGAGGATAGAAAGGAACATATCTCAACACAATAAAAGACATACAAAACCCACAGCCAATATTATTCTCAATGGTGAAAAGCTGAAGGCCTTTACTTTAATCAGGAACAAAACAAGGATGTCCACTTACCATTGTTCTTCACTGTAATACTGGAAGCCCTTGCCAAAGTAACAAGACAAGAGAAAGACATATAAGGGATCCAAGTAGGGAAAGACGAAGTAAAACTGTCACTATTTTCAGATGATATGATAACATATAGAGAGAACCCTAAGAACTCTACATAAGAACTAATCAGAAAAATCACCCAGTTTAGTAAAGTAGCAGGATACACAACCAACACACAAAAATCAGTAGCCTTCCTATACACAATCTGAAAAAGAAGAAATCAAGAAAACCATCACTTTTAAAATTGAAAAAAAAATCAAATACTTGGAAATAAACCTAGCAAAGGAGATGAAGGACCTATACAAAGAAAATTATAAAACTATTAAAAGAAATACAAGACACAAAGAAATGGAAAGACATCTCATGGATGAGAAGAATTAACATTAAAATGGCCATCCTACGAAAAGTAATGTACAGATTTAATGCTATTCTAATAAATATCTCAATGATACTCTTCAAAAAAATAGAGCAATGCTAATGAAATTCATATGGAACCACGGGGGTGGGGGTGGGGGGGAACATCAAAAGCCAAATCCTGCAGATGAAAACAAAAGGGAATGGAGATATCACAAGTCCAAAGTTCAGACTATACTACAAAGCCTAATAATTCAAACACTGTGGTACTGGAACAAAAACAGACACATAGACCAGTGGAATCAAATTGAAAGCCCAGAAATAAACCCATTTATATATGGACAACTAATCTTTGATAGAGGAACAAGGACGTTTGTTCAGTAAATTGTGCTGGGTAAATGGACTAACATAAGCAAAAAAATGAATCTAGATCATTACCTAACACCATGCACAAATATCGACTCAAAATAGATAAAAGATCTGGACATAAGACCTGAAACTACAATATAAATTAATAGAATATAAAATGTGCTTTTCTTTCTACTCACACTGTTTATTGATTTGATATAAAATGTGTCTTTGAATAATATCAATATAATACAAATACATTTGTGAGTATGAAGAAGGAAATTGTGTATATTAAGAAGAGTTAACTATTATGTATAAAATTTGTATATCTTTTAGTGTATTTATCTAGAATAAATGTTACTATAAAACTAAAAAAAAACAACAAATGTAAGGGAGGATATGGTGACAAAGAAACTCTCCTACATTGTTGGTGGAGTACAGAATGGTCGAACCACTATGGAAAATTGTATGGAGGTTCCTCAGACTATAAAATATAGAACTGCCATAATGACCCAGCAATTCCACTTCTAGGGATCTACCCTCAGGACACAAAAACATTGATTCAAAAGGATATCTATACCACTATGTTTATTGCAGCACTACTTACGATAGGTAAAAACTGGAAACAACCCAAATACTCAAAAATAGATGATTGGATAAAGAAAATGTGTTATATATACACAATGGTATACTACTCAGGATTCAAAAAGATTAATATTCACAGTAACACGGATGGAGCTAGAAGGAATTATGCTCAGTGAAATAGGTCAGAAGGAAAAAGAAAACTATCGGATGGTTTCACTTATAGGAGGAATATAGAGGAGACAAGATATCGGGAAATAATAACAATATAAAACTAAACGAAACAGAATTATAAACCAGAGACACCATGCATGGGAGAGGGAGAAAGGGATTGTAAGAAAGGAGGGAGGACCACAGGGTACTGGTGATGGTGTGTAGGTGAATTGAGGGGGAAGAACAAACATTATTACAAGTGGACAATGATGTAAAATACATAAAAATAAAAATTAAAGAGCAAATTTCCTCTTATAATGGCCTTAAAGATGAATTTACCCTGAAGAAAAACAAAATAAATTGAACATTATCAGAAGACAATGTTTAAGAAATAGAAAGTACCTAGATTGAGATAAAATATTTAAAACACAAGCACACACCTATCTGACAAAGAATTTACATTTGAATAATCCTTCTTACAGGGAACATTTAATTTCTCCTTTACACTGCTTCTGACATAGCAAAAACTCTTTGCTTTTTTTTTTAACCGCAGTAACCAACTCTCTGACACCAACTGAGAGTGTCCTTCATTTCCATTCAATTTTGATGCTAAGGAGCTAGCATAAATTCTACAAGTTAAAGTCTCAGTACCATAAAATCAGCCCCACTTCAGACCCCAGTTGCCAGTCCAGGTTGTTATTTCCATTTCTGAACATTTTGCTTAGAGGTTCTGAACCTCCACCCCCTCTTTGGGTTCAATTAATTTGCTAGAAAATTCAGAGAAACATTCACTAGAATACTGGATAATTTAGAAATAATGAGATGGAAGGGATGCAGAGAGGAAGGGGTGGTGAGTTTCTCTGTTTCCTGGACTTAGCAGTCTGCCATCATTTCAGTGTTTTACCCCGAACACTCTCCAGATCCCCTCTTTTGGGTTTTCATGGTGACTCCATTTTAGACAGAACTAACTAAAGCATTGACTGTTGCATAGGAAAAAATGTTCACATCACTAATTATAAGGGAAATGCAAATCAAAAGCACAATGAGATACCATCTTGTACCTGTGAGAATGTCTCATATTAAAACAAACTGGAAACAAATGCTGGTGAGGATGTGGAGAAGACTGCTGTTGGGAATATAAACTGGGTCAGCTATTGTGGAAAGCTGTGTGGAGAGTTCTCAGAACGCTAAAGATGGAGCTACTGTATGACCCAGTGATTCTACTAGGAAACTACCCAAAGAACACAAAAATACTAATTCAAAAAAAAGGAAACCTACACTCCTATGTTTAATGCAGCACTACTTGAAATAGCTAAGATGTGGAAACAACTGCCTCAAAACAGATAAATGAACCAAGAGGATGTTGTATATATACACGATCGAATACTACTTGGCAATCAAAAAAGATGAACTCATGCCTTTTCTGGCAATGTGGATGAAACTGGGAGAGATCATACTAAGTAAAATAGACCAGAAGGAAATATATCAGATTGTTTTACTTATAGTGGAATACAGAGAAACCAAGCAAAAGAAACAGACAAAACTTGCAAGCAGACCTTAGATCTGAGGTATAGAGCAGGGAAGGAGCAGAGATGGAAGAGAAGACCACAGGGACTATGGTGATGGATCATGGATGCTATGGTGATGGGAGAACTATGAGGTCTACATCTGAGGAGAACAATCAAATATTGTACAAAATTAACAACAATGTAAGAAAACAAACAAATAAATTCATTGGCCATTGGTGACTGAGTCAATCTTTTTAGCCTCTTGCCTTCTCAGTAGGTGAGTGATGGTGACAGTGGAATTGAAGATTCTAACCCTCTAATCATGGCGGTTCCTTTCACAACAGTCCCCATCCTTAAGTCATTTGATTAAATAAACCTCAGTTGTGGTTAAAGCTTGTTGGACCCTCCCTGGTGGCGCAATGGGTTAAAGCACAGCACCAAGAAGCTAAAACCATTTCAGCATGAGTTTGATCCCTGCCCCGGAGGTGATCCACATGGCACGGCAAATCTCTCCTTACCTGCCCGCTGCTCCCCTCAGCAGTGTACTTCCTCCATCTGCCTGCTCTGCTCCCCACTCTGTCTCTGGTGATTCCTCTTATGGCCCCTGCACCTCTGGCCTGTACCCCAGTTCTGTATGAATAAATAAATCTTTTTTTTTTAAAGGGCTTGTGAATAATAAGCCACCTTCATTGCTCTGGAGCTATTTTAGGGTTCCACATTAGAAGATGACCCTATGGTCTTATGTAGGAAATTTCATAGTTTTAAGAGTCATGTGTCAGGAACAGCAAAGACCTAATACATATTTCTTACTACAAAAGCACAGTATCACCACAGGTACCCAATTTCTGTCCAACTTGCCTGCAAATTGAAGATTCTCATAGTGCCCTCTTGGATTTGATCATTTGCTAGAGCAGCTCACAGAACTCAGAAACATGGAGTTTACCAGCTTATTGTATAATGAAGGATATGATAAAGGATACAGAGTAACAGCAAGATGAAGAGATACATAGGGCTAGGTCCAGAAAAATCCCAAGCACAGAAACTTCTATTTCTGTGGAGTCGGGGTCTGCCACTCTTGTAGCACATAGATGTTTTAATTTGGAAGCTCCCTGAAGCAGACTGATGGAATTCTTATAGAAACTTCATCATATAGGTATATCGTGTGATTAACTCCACTTTGGCCTTTCTCTCCTTTTCAGAAAATGGGGGAGAGGGCAGGCAGTGCCAAGCTCGGTCTTTGGTGACCAGTGTCTTTTCAGGAGCCCACCATATGTTCCCTCATTAGGAAGGATTGGGATAGGAAGGAAAGAGTTCCTACCACAGCATGTTCCAAGGGCTTTAAGACCTCAGTGTCAGATGTCTTGTAATAAGAACTTTGTTGCTGCTTTGTGGCAGGAACAAGATAAAGAACACAGTAGTCCTGGAGCAGGTTTGCAAGGCAACATTCTGCTACTTGAACAGAAGTTCTTGCTCCATTTACTGAAAGCAGACAGACTGGTAAAAGCTGTTCATGCAAGAGTGGGATAGGAATGGGGGACACAGTTTTAGGAAGGACAAAGAAGGGGACATCATGACTATGCAGCAAGAGCCATTTGCATCAGCAAAGGATTGATGTTATCACAGGCAGAGTTATTCCCACGACCACCGTGGAGGTAGTCACGTTAAGCAGATGAACAGCGGCGTAGGCGTCCTCAAACCTGCTCGTGGTATGAGCTTTCCTCTGTAGGTAGTCAAGGAATGCTCTGCTGTCATTTGTAGATTGCAGATAGGCCACAGGTGCCTATGAGTGGCCAACTACTAGCCAGATCATAGGAACCAACAAGATGCGCCTTTCACTTAGAAAATTACAAAGGTCTTGGAATCTGTTTCAGGACCCAGGGAGTAAAAATGTATGCTCTTACAATTTTACATCGCTATTTGAAAGTAAGACAATTCAATTTCTAGAAATTACATGAGTGACATTTCAAAGAAGATTGATGAATGGCTCTAGTTCGCATAGGTAAAGTGTTCTGCATCACTATTAATTACAGAAATGAAAATTAATATTAATGAGAGACAATTATATCCTAATTAGAATGGTTGAAGTGAAAAAAAATGAATTCATAGCACTGAATGCTGGCAAAGATGTAACTGAATACTTCTACATTGCTAGGCAAAGGCCTTTGTGCAAATGAGGTCACATTCTCAAGTTCTGTATGGGTGTGAATTTTGGGAGGACACTATTCAACCCTGTACAAAGGATTTTCCGTACTTTGGAGATGTGGTGAAGTGGGAATATATAATGCAAGGCACCAAGGAATAAGTTAACGAGCACTTTTCCCCAAAACTTTTGTTGTTAGTGAAAGAAAAACAGGATTGTAATTTGAGGCAAAATCCACGTTGACAGAGATAGGGTGATAAATTGAATGGACATAGGTTAATAAAAACAGACATGGACAGATAGCTATAAAACTTAGGCACAGTTTTTAGACACAAGTCAGGAGACAGAAGGAAAGGTTATCGAGTACAGTGGTGGAGGTTAGTTGAAAAGGCAACAGAACAACTGTTCCTCTGAGATAAGAAGACAAACTATTTTACAGTTCCAGTAAAAGCTTCAAAAACACATGCCCGTTATTAATCATATCTTCTTTAGAATAATAGCTTCCATTTCCCATTGTTTTTGTCTCATTTCTCATTGTAGGTATATGTTATGTCTTTTTAAAGTAAGTCCAGAGTTGGAACCTGTAATTTTCCTACTAGGTTAAAAGTAAGCAAACTATAAAAATGGCAAATGTTTATTAATGAAAGCACTTAGCTGAATTCTAATCAATAGCAAGATATATATGGCTGTGATGACAAGTGTCTCATGTTTACTGTAGCATAGTTTACCCAAGATGTAGAAATAATATAAGTGTGCATGGACGGATCGATGAATGGATAAGGAAAATGTGACAGAGATCCATATATAAATGCACACACGTGTATATATGTAAATATGTTTTTATATGTCACTTAGATGTAGAATCTAAAAACAAGCCAAACTAACTTTTAAGTACAGAGGACAGATTATTAATTGTCAGAAGTGGGAATGGGGGTTGGTGAAATGTTTGAAACTTCCAGTTAGCAGATAAATAAGACCCAGGGATATAATGTGATGCTAGTTAACAGTATTTGGAGTTGCTAAGAGTCTAGGTCTTAAAAGTTCTCATCAAGGGGAAAAAAATCTTAACTCTGGTGATGTTAACTAAACTTACTGTAATTTCAGAATATAGATGTGTTAGATTATGCTGTACACCTAAAACTAATACAATTACAAGTCAATTACAGTTTTTAAATGAACTATTTCTGGGCTAGTGCCTTATGGGTCTCATGGATGCAAGTTCTGATGGTTTTCAGAGCTGGCTGTTTTGGGGACTCACCCCTTCAGTGTAAGTCTTAAAAGTTCCCTTACAATTATGTCATGTGTCAGAGGTGGGGGTTAAGTGTTTTTCAACCTTTTTTACCTACCTCAATATGGCTATTTTATCATTCTTTCAAAGTGAAGGAATCACTCATTTGGTTTCTGGATTTCTCTCTGGGGGAGTTGCACTGTGTTTAACTATAGATATAATATGACAATGCTCAGAGTTTAATTCAGCAGTTTTGTGTTGTCATTTTGGACTTGAACTGAAATTCTCAAAGTCACCATTCTGACAGTAAAATTGTAAACAGCTTTAGTTGTGTAAGAACACCCACCTTACAAGTGGTTTTACACTAGGAATAAACCCAGGTGGTCTGCCTGGAGCCAGCATAACAATTATGTTCCCAGTGCGTGGAAAGGGCAGTTTTGAGACTCAGAAACCATTTTACCCTTTTGCAAACAAACCAGTGGAAAAAAAGATTCTGTCATTTTCAAATTCCAGTGAAACTAAATAGAGAGAAAAGAAAAGAAGCTCTTTGATCTATGCCATAGACTGGAACCACGTCAGGCATTTGTTAAATATGAGTTAGAAGGAAGTCTTATATTTTCTAACCAAAATGACCTGCTTGGGCTATCAGCTGCTTTCATGGGTACTATGGAATTTTCTATACTGTAATTCCTTTGACCAGGTACACACTCATCTAAATAAGGCTCTGTTATATAGGTGACTTGTTCTGTTGGTCTGAAAAACAACAGAACTTGCATAAATGTGGTGTTATGTACATTGCACTAGCATCATTTTCAGAAAATTCCTTTTGACCTAAAATAATGGTCAAATGTAAATCTCTTAGGAATAGTAAATTATTATATAAATGTGAAAATGGGTACTAAAAATGGGAATGACAAAAATCATTTGTATACTAAGTAGTCCTCAGTTCTGATAGGTTCAGGAAGGAAAGAAAATGGGTTTACCAAATACTTGGACTGAGAAAAAGTGTTCAGCCCTTTGGCAATACAGAATTGTAATGATTACAAAACTAGAAAAAGCCAGTTTTGATTGTAAAGTACAAAGTGCTATTTGTTTTTACTTTCATACTTCATTAAGTGGTATAGTTCTTCTGTGTTTATTGTCTTATTTGTTTGCTCCCTTAGCAGTAATGAGGAGGAAAACTTGATTTTCACAAATGAGTTTATTGCAATTTAGTCTCCAAAATTAGTTGGGCTTCTGTTATTTTCACTGCAAGTTTTAAAAAATTTTCACAGCATTAATCTCAATGATATATTAATATTTTTCTCTTTTAAGAAATACTGAATATTGATTTTCATAAGGAAATGCTGTCTTCTTTAAAAAAAAAAAAGAATTACCAATAGTCTAGCAGATTCCATGTTTCAGATGTGGTGGAGCTTAAGTTCCAAATGAAGAAATTTTCTTCTACACTAAATAGCAACACTCAGAATATAGTGATGTCAGGCTACTGTTAGAAAGTTTAGAATTCTTTACCTGTTTTGAATGTTCAGTCTTGTTTGGGAATGTTGAGTAAGAGAACAGATTTATTGACAGACTTGTTTCTGGATTTCAAGTAGTCAGTGTTAATTGTCTATGCTGTAAGCATAACAGTGAAGAATACAAAGGAACTAGTATAGGTTTTGCAATAATAAGATTCAAATACATGAAAAGATAAAATCTGAGGTGGGGTTCAGAAAAGGCAGCGCTCCTATAATCTCAAATAAAGATTCGAGAAATTACGCTGAACTTTGAAACTTAAATAAAATTTGTAGGACATTGCATGAGCAAGCCCAAAAAAGTCTCATTTAATTTTATTTAATGCCATTTATCAGAACTTTTTTGTCTACTGAGTTTCTGGCTAGTTAAAGTATGCAAAGAGACATAGGAATATGTATTCCTTAGTACCAAAATATGTAATAATCTGGAAATAGGAAATGACATGGACACAATTGCTATAACACAATAGATTCCTATTAATAGAGTTTATTTTATAGCCTTTTTTATTTTTTAAATTCTGGAGCAACAGTGCTGGGGTGGGTGAGACCTAAGTTCAGTTGTAGCTGTGCTTTGTCCTAACTCCATATTCTTATGCCCCTTTGAGTCTGTTTCACCCACATCTGTCTTCCGTTGTATTTCAGATACAATGGAAATTCTTCACTGGCGAAGTCCAGCTCCAACGGTCAGAGAATGTTTCTCTACTATCGGTATTGCCAAATTAGTGGAACCTGGGCTAGCTTTCCTACCCCAGGCTGCAGTAACCCAGTCCATATTGCGGGGCTCATTTTTGCCATTTGACTTTGCCCATCCTGCCTTATCAATTTGGTTATATTCAGTTACTACCTTATTTCTAGTGATTTTCTCCTTATTTTTAAGTAGCACTTAACTCTTCCCATACCTAAGTATCACACACATGCACATTTACATACTAACACACAAGAAAAATTTTTGGTTAAAGCACACCTTTTAGTTTTACCTCCGACATCATATAAGTTTTTCACTCAGGCCATTTGGCTTTCTTTTCTGGTCCCTGGAACTTTTTAGGTGGCAGGCTGTTTTGATTTGCATTCTAGTATTGTATTTAACTTGAAACTAGCTGCTATTCTCACTCGGATGATAGAATTAGATTCTGTTAGCCCTGACTTCTGTGAGCCACATAGGCTTATACTATCCGTGGTTCATAGAGCACTACTGTTCCTTGGGAAGTAACTCCTGAACTTCGCTCAGAGATTGTGCTTCCTATCAGTTCACTTTCCTTCAGCCTGTCACCCAGAAGGTTATATGCTATTAAATAACTGTGAGAAAATCACTAGAAATAAGATAGTAACTTGATTTGTCTAGAACTAAGGGGACTACTGGGACATGGGAAAATCACGGCTTAAGTAGGATGAGTTAGTCTTGCTAGCAGCAGCCTGCTCCAGACTCCTCCCCTCGTTGTTGAAGTCTCAACTAATCCAAGTTTATCAGTCTTCTCAAGATGTGGAGAGTTAGAAGATGGAATATACCTGAGAGCTGAATTTCTGGACCATATTTGTGTGTGCTGAGTGAAAATAGCAGCTAGTTTCAAATTAAAAACAACACTAGATTGCAAATCAAAACAGCTTGTCACCTAAAAAGTTTCAGGGGCCAGAAAAGAAAGCCAAATGGCTTGATTGAAAAATTTGTATGATGTCATAGGTAAAGCTAAAAGGTAGGTTTTAACCCAAGTTTTGTTCTTGTGTTAGTATGTAAATGTGCATGTATGTGTATATTTATATATGGGGAGAGTTATATGCTATTAAGTAACTGTGAGAAAATCACTAGAAATAAGATAGTAACTGAATAGAACAGAAGCAGCTTAATAACTGAGAGAATTACTTTATTAATTGACTTCTCAATTTTATTTTTTAACAGTAAGTCAGTCATTGGTGTTTTTTATTATGTATCTTTGTGAACCTAGGATAATATCTAATGTAAATCCAAATGGTATAATTGGTTGTCCCTAATAATATATATACATACATATATATATATATATATAATATAATAATTCACAGGGAATTTTGAAATGCATTGGAAAATTATAAAAAATAAGGAACAATGACTAGATGTTTTTATTTAAAACATGAGGACAATTGCTATTTTTAATGTATCTTTAATGTCTTAGGAATGTTTAATAGTCTTTACAACCTCATGATAATTAATATTTTCTTGCATTTGATGACTTTGACTAAGCAGACTACAGTCATTGATTTATTTCCATAAATGGTTTAATAAGATGAAAATATAATTGTCAGCGAAATGAGTTTCATAATTTAAAGATTTTTTCCCACTTAGAAATAATTAGCTATACTTGAGACTTTCTCATAAAATTTCTCTATAATGGAAATAATACTTTCACTTTGAGGTTGCCAGCTAAAATCACCCATAGGAGAGATCATGTTCTTCCTTCCATCTCCACTGTCATGTGGACAACTAAGAAACATTTAAAACTCTGTTCCGAAAAATTGATTTTTCTAGTGCAGTGATTTTAAGGCAAGAAGATTTGGGTTTGGAAGGTGAGGGAACAAAAAATAAATAAATAAATGCAGCTGTTAATTATAGAGGATAGTTTTGAGCTTGTGAATCAGTTTCAGTATACATATCAGATAATGAAAATAACAAATTCTGAATGCACAAATTACAGGGCTTTCTAATAACATCTTTGTAGACCGTACAATAGAGTTAATGCTGAAGACATAACTATTCAGCAAATATTTATAGAATTCGTTATGTGTAAAGCACATGATTTCTGATTAGTTCTTTTGATTACTAAGTCTAGAGTCAAAATACCTGCCTCAGGTATATTCTAGTAGTTAACAGAGACTCAAAAAAAAATAATTGCATAGTATGTCAGAGAAGAAATTAAAGTAGGGTTATTGTAGATGGGCAGCTATTTTGAGATGGTGTCAAGGAAGAGCTCAAAGAGTATTTAAACAGAAATCTGAAGAAAGGAGAGTCTACCTTGAAAAGGTCTCTGAAAAGAGATGTGCAGGCAGAGGGAACAAGTGCCAAGATCAGAAGGTAGACTTCTTTGATACTCAAGAGTAATCAGGAACTTAGTCTGGTAGGATTTGGAGGGGGTGGGGCAGGAAATGAGGTCAGAGAGGCTGGAACAAGGTGGCAGTCCTGAGAGTCCTTACTAGGTAAAGAAGAGACTAGAGAATTAGCTCCCAGTTACTGTTGGAAGCAAGGGTTGCACTTTTAACAAAATGTAATTCAAATTTTAGCTCAAACCAACTTATCACAAGTCTTGTGGTGTTACCTAATTAAGGAATCAGTTTCTCTTTGAATTAGTTTTTGAACTTGAGTGGATCATCCTATTCATTTAATCTTGGGAAAGACCTGCCTGTTAATTTGGCAGGGATTCTAGTTGTCACACTTCTTAAAACAGCTTTACTGTTGCTCAGGATGCCATCCTTCACATTTCTAAAACGTTAAGCTGATGTTTTTAGCAAATCAAAGCCAAGATTTATACTTTTATAAATCTTGTTATTGGTCATTTTTCAATAGTAAAATGTCTATTCTGTCAGCTAGAATGTTTAGTTTGCTTTAGTCATTTATTAAATGAGCACTACTTTGTGCCAGTTTTATTTCAGGAATTGTTGTAGATATTGGCAATACAAACATATACAAAGGCTCTTTCCTGAAAAAACTCAGTCCAGTGGGGGGAGCACATTTATAAATCAGCAATTACAATGGTAGGGCAGGTAACTAGTGCTTAGTAGGTGCTTATTAAACCCTTGTTAAATGGGTGTGAGCAAGTTGGGAAAAGATAGATGATTGGCATTCAAACACCAGCTCCATGAGGAAAAGACCTTGTCTTGTTCATTCTCTGGCACAGAATCTAGGAAATGTAGGTAATTAGTAACAATTTATTGAATGTGTGAAGGAGGAGAAGGTTGAGCAGAATATGGAACACAAGTAAGATTTGTTTGGGAGCAAGTACACATGGCTGGCAGAGGAACAACTCACAAACAGTATGGAGATACAGAGAGGCATGATTCCGTTTATATTTCCATTTAAAGTACTTTACCAAGGTCACAGTTGAGACATTATTTTTGGTATGTATGCTTTTTGGTGTCTGTCTTATGAATTTGTATGCATCTACAAACTTCTTCAAACATTACTGATGAATGTTAATTTAGCTTAGCCAGTTGAAATAAAATTTTTTTCAGTGCAAAATCTTACGTTGTCCCAACTTGTCTTTTAAAAAATATATTTTCAAGTTATAGCAACTCTGAAATTAGAACATTATAAAGATTAATTCACCTGCACAAACTTAGTGGAGGAAAATGACATTTTGCCATATAGGAAAAAGTATTAGTCAGTCTATTAGTTGTGCAGCTAAACCATCATCAAGGTATATAACAAGCCCTGGAAATGATTTCAATTGAATGACAAAAGAAATAGAATAAAATTCATTTAAAACTGGTTCACACCAGCTCTCCTGCATGTACTATTAACTGCTAAGATCAAGTCACAAAACATTATTTTGAGGAGAAAGGGTTTAGTGAACCCTAGAAATTGGGTTTGATTTATGCCAGAAAATCTGCCTTTTCACTGCTTGAAATTTCTATGGAAGAAAGCCACAGTCTTTTACCAAATGGTTTCTAAGGAAACTCCTTATAGCACAGCATCTGAAAACAATTTGGTTGTTAATGAGAAATGGTTCTCACGATGGTGGGAAAGTGTTGACTGAAAGAAAAGGCTTCTAGATTTGGCAGTAAGACTATAAAAAGTGTTTACTGTTCCACAGTTACGTTCCTGAAATTTCTGCATAGATCAAACATTTGTAGGTCTTATTTCACAGTCATTCTTGATTGTAAATATATTTTTTTTAAAAAGCTAGGGCAGTAGGAATTTTTTTGTGCTAAAATCTTAGGTACTTGAACTTGCAAATACATTCAAAAGTTGCCTCCCAAACTCTGTGCACTCCACTGAGTTTTCCAATCTGTTTGGAGTTCAGCATTCTAATAAAATTTGTGTCTTATTAGCATAAACTAAATTTTAAACTAAATTGCATAAAAGGTTATAATTCTAAAAATCTTACATAGGGTATTTATAATTGTTGAATCTGTTTTAAAAATGTATTCTGAACTGTACCCTAAATTGCATTTATTTAACTTTTAAAATTTCTCCATCAAAACAAATAAATCAATTGAAAAATTTTGATGATAATCCTTTTATAATAACTTCAAGATTAAATTTTATTATTGAATGAGCACTAAGCCTTGTAGTTAAAAAATAAGCTCTAAATATGCACTAATTCCTCTTGATGTATTTATTGAAGTCAGATTCCAAAGTAGCCATACCTATATTTTCTCACTAAGCTCTGAGCAATAAAATCAAAAGAAAAAGTTCACATGGCAATTTGAAATGACTTTCACTGATAGTATATTCAAAAAAAGTGAACATACAATAAGAACCAAAAAAATGACCGGGAAAGTATGTAGGAATATTTTCTGTCCTTGAGCTTAAAAAACCCATGAGTTAGTGTAAAAACGTAACTCAGTTAAGTGACGGAAAAGCCTGTGGGGTCAGACTTTGCCCCATGGTCGCCACCAGCCCATCTGTCCCCCAGTATGTTTTCTGCTTTAGACTTTTGTATAAAGAAGAGTTGCCAAGAGTCTTCTTGTTGTCCTCGGTTGTTTTCCTCATTTGACCTCCACCTCCTTTCTCTTTCTTCTCTGGTCTTTGAACTTCCTCCACTTGGGGCAGCTGCTTTCATTTGCAGCTCTGCTTTGGGCAGGGAAATAATTCTGCCAATGAAAACAGGAAAAATAAGAAAACAAGAATGATTGCAAGTGCTTTGCATGTGTTGCTGCTTTCTGGCTGGCCATGATGGGGTCTTTCCATGCATTGGGTGGTGTGCTGAGAAGGGATTGTGAAGATTGACCAGAAGTGATCAGATAACTAAAGAACCTTCTGCCCCCATCTAAGAATAAACAAATATAGAAATTACTGGTGTTGGAATAAGTTGGAATGTCTTATATTTCATGCTTACTCATCCACTTCTTCCTCTGAGAGCATGAATTCTCCTTACAGTTTGGTGAAATCTCTACTGCTGTCAATACTGTCTGTTACAAATAATCTATATATTATTTTTGACTATGAGGTTTTAGAGGGAGGGAATACGAGCTTCTTTTCAATATGCTTGATTGTTGAGGTTTCATGAGAACTCTTTTGAGTGGCTGAAAGGGAAGAGATGTAATTCTTTGTTGATGAAACATCAGGCAGGTAGAGTGACAGTGGCTTCAGATTGCCATGCCTCATAGAAATGTCACTGCTGCTTGGGCACATTTTATTTCTTTCTACGTTTCTTCTTCCTTTTTCCACAGGAAAAGTACCCGCCACAGGACTGCAGGATGTCTCACAGATAAGGCAACAAATCTAACTGGGCAACTGTAGTTCTCTGGGTTAGGCTTTAAAAAGAATATTTGTCTTTACTTACATGACTGCCTTGCACTTCACATAACAAATATACAACTGACTGAAGAAATTGTCAAATGAAATGTTTCCTTCCTTTGACCTTATCTGAGTGCCATTAGTTGTTACTAGAACTGAATATGTAAAGGGCAGGAAGCATTCAAGAGCTGTAAACAAGTATGTGTCAAAAAAAGGAGGGTTTGTACTTGCTGAACAGAGATCCCTATAAAGGAGTAGATTCCAGCTCCCTGTCTTGGAAAAATTTTAAATAGTCACAGTCTTAAGATAAATGCAATTTAGACTATTCTAAGTATTTATTATAACTCAACTTCACTAGTGAATGACTGCAGAGATAAATGAGACGTCCTGCTCGTGAAGTAGCTCACAGCCTGGACTCGTGACAACTTCTCTTCTCCTCAGAATGTGGATCGTTTCCCTACACTTATGTTTCATGGAGCAGTGATCTCTTAGTCACTTCACAAAGCTCTAATGAATACATTTTGTGTTAAAGTGCCGACGCCTTGGGAAACAGTCATGAGTAAGACAAAAGATCTTGTCTTCTAGAAGGCAAGAGGATGAGAGGGACATGTCAAAGACAAAGTATGTTTTTTATATAACTGAGCACATAATAATCTGTCTGGAACATCAAATTTCTGAAACTGATACATCTTGCCAATTAAATGAAAATAAACACAAAGTGCTTAGTAAGTGCCTGGAAGATTGAATGCCCTCCAAATCTGTTCCCTATCTCCATCTTCATTATCACCTTCACCTTTTACCTTCCTTATTTCATCCTTTTTAATGTTAATATTCAGTGTAAAATGTAATGCTGCCATATTTCAAGTCTATAAACATCTCACTTACGAATGTGTTTTCTAAGTGAAATGAAGGACCTGTAGCCACCACTTATTTTCAGATTCTAAATGGCACATGTGGTGATCAGCACAAACTTGTCTGTATAAAAGCTTGTCAGTTCACAGTGAGTATGTGGGAGACCTTCATTCTGCTTGCACATTTCCAAAAAAGCAGCTTTGCTTTTGGAAAGCAAGTAGTGAACTTTCTAATGAAACTATTTAAACAAGGCATAGTTTAGTGGGTTTTTGTCTGGACACCTGCTATCTTGGCTCTTCAGGTACCTTTTAGATAAAAATTTCTGAACCTCAGCACTGTTAACATTTTGGGCCTGTTATGTTAGCCCTTTATTGTTGGCAGTTGTCCCATTGGTTTATGATATTTGACAGCTCTTGCGTACCTGTACCAGCCAAGAATGATCCAGACATTGCCAGAAGTTCTCCCAAAGAAAAAAAAATTGCTGCCAAATTGAGAACTACTGCTTTTGATCATCTATCTGGCCATTGATTTTACTCCAAGGGAGTGATGCAGTTTGAGCATGACAATGGGTTTTATAAGCCAGTAGGTATAGGTCTTCAAGGAGTCATGCTCCATCATATGTTCAGTTTGTAATTTTTTGTGCCAGATTCTAGCAAACCTATGATGAGTAAGATGGTTCTTGCTCTAAAGTCACTCATAACCTTAACAATTTATAGATTAAGTTGCTACTTCAATTATATAAACATTCCAGGTGGTGCATACTTTGAAGTAGTATCTTGTGCTTCTTACCTAGTTGCAATAAATATCCCCAATCAGTGATCATAAAGTGGTATCAAATTATCTACAAGAAGAATACAGCCCCTTATAATTTTAAAAAAATCTTTCCATTTTCCCCCTTTTTAAATATTTGATTTCTGCAAGTGGAACAAATTGAAATTCATTGCTTTGTTTTACAACTGGGATACAAATTTTTTTTTATTTCTATTTAATTTACTTTTGCTCTCTGTTTTTTAAATAATATATTCGTTCATTTTTACATCATTTTGTGCCTTTTATCATCTCAGTTGTAATCCCCGTGGGGATACATAACTGTTTTTCATGGTCATTATACTCTTTTCTAAAGCAACACTTGTGTGATGAATTTGGGGCATCATAACAGCATCTGTCCTGATACACAGAGTTCTTATTGTCCAGACAGCTGTCTACACTCTGGACATTTGTACATGCACTTTCAATTTTAAAAGAATAATTTTGTGATATTAAAAAGATCTGTGTAACTGATGTGAGGTGGAGTACTCAGATCAGTATTAAATATGTAAAAGCCTTAAAAATAACAAATAATTCCAAATCCTATGATTATTATGATTAATTTAAAAACCAAGTATAGAGCAACAGACAACACAGCATTTAATATTGCATTTGAACTGATAGACCATTGGGATAATTTAACTAAACAGTAATAAAAGAAATATTTCAGAAATATTACATCTTCTTGGCATTTATCTAGTCATTTGTAAATGCCAAATGATTCACCTCTTATTCATAAAACTGTATTGAGAATCTAAGTTTTATCATTTTCTGTGTATTACTAGTACAGAAAATTTAAGAATACATGCTGCTTTTACTTTAATTTTTCCTTTATTATTGCGGGGTTTTCTATTAAGATTGTTATTTCACAGACGTAGATGGTTGATGTGTGAATGTGTGTGTATATGTGTACACATAAGCTATTCATGGACTGCTTACCACATGCCAGGAATCATGCCAAATACCTTAAAATAATAAAGCATTTAATCTAAGAACCTCATAGAGTTACACAGTGAGTTCCAGAAGATGAATCTGAACTTGCTTGCATTAAAGTTATTATTCTTACCCATTATGCCATGGCTTCATGTGGCATTGTATGGGTACAAAAAGAAATGCAAACTTTGTGTAAAGGAATTAAATTGGGCTGTTATACAAATTATGTGAAATCAGTTCAACATGATTAACAATGAAACCAGAAAGCCCCTAGAATACAACAGGGTAAAAGCTTCTTGACATTGGTTTGGGCAGTGATTTTTAGAGATGAGACACAAAGCACAGGTGGCAAAAAATTGAACTACATCAAACTAGTGATGTGTCTCTACAGCAAAGGAAACAAACAACAAAACAAAAAGGCAGCCTATGAGCTGGGAAAAGAATATTTGCCAGTCATTTATTGTTAAGGGGTTAACATCTGAAATATGCAAGAAATTCATGCTACTCAATAGCAGAAAGTTGCAAATAACTTAATTTTTAAAAGGACAAACTTCCTGAATCAACACTTTCTCAAAGAAGACATACAGAATGCCAACAGGTACAGGGAAAGATGCCTAGTATCACTCAAGGGAAGAGCAAATCAAAACCTCAACACCCCCAGGTGTTAGAATAGCTACAAAAATAACATGTAGTAAACTCATACTAACTAGAGAATGAGTATTTTCTGAATTTACTACAAATGGAAGTTGAGCTTACAGAACCATTGAGTTGAATCATGGTGGTAGAGGGCAGGGGAAATGGGAAGCTGTCGATCAATGGGTATAAACTTAGATACAAGGTGAACACATTCTGGGGGTCTAATGATTTTAGTTAACTACACTGTGTTATATACTAAGATTAATTTTTCTCACTATATACTAAGTACATGGTAAGCATGTGTTAATTAACTTGATGTAATCAGGTCACTTGGTATACCTATTTTCATACATACCTGTAATCATATTCTAGGGAATCCCATTGCACATCTTTAGGGCATGTTGTATGACCTAAATATATACAATGTTTATTTGTTAATAGCTCAGTAAGTCTAGAAAAAAAGTTGTACTTTTCCAAGCTATCTGCTGCTTTGAGATGACAACTTACACATTTTGGTTTTTACAATTTGAAAACAGTAGGAGACTTTGATTTGTTTGAAATAAAGCCCAGTGATCTATCCTATCTACTAGAGGAAAGGAGTGAAGGAGATTTTTCCCTAATTTCCAAATCTTTTTGAAAGATTTCTCAGCTGCTTCAATCTGTTCTTTCACCTCAGAAAGGTAAGAAATGCAGAATATGTGTACATCACATAACATTATTTGAATGTTAATCATAGCACTGTTCTAAAGTAATTGCATTTTAAGTAATTTGAGATTTTTCCACTTGTTATAGCTGTATTAGCTACATGGTGGCTTTAAAGTGAATAGAAAATTTTTATAATGAAAACTATCTTCGGATGCTTACTTATTTTTATACAGTAATGATCTTTGGTTGCTCCTGAGAAAATGGCTTTTAGTTTACATTATAGTATTGGGCATGCATTAGAACTTGCTTATTTTGCAGACAATTTATATTAATATAGTATGAGCAAGAGCATGAGAAAGATAAAAGTGAATCATAGTCTATGAAAAATTGAATCTGTAAACATTCAGTCTTACAACCCATATAGTATGTCAGTAGATCAATGAAGTAGAAGAGAGTGGGTGCTGCTAATACTACTATTATCATCCTCATTTTCAGACGAGGTGACTGAAGCACGGAAGTTTATTTGATATTGCCTCTTGAGTGTTTAAGTATTTGGTTGTAAAAAGTGATCTCTTACGAAGTTTCACATGTAAGGAGAAGCAAGGCATTGCTAGACTCTCAGGCTAGAACCACATCAGACACGTGCTAGGAACATGGGATGGCCCATTACTTTGAAATGGCATCCCTATGTCAAATGTTTGCTTGGCAAACACTGCATAGCCCGCTAAGTTACTCGTACGTCTCTTCCCCTGGCTTTCATTTAAGGTGGGTGTCATTAGAATAAATTCTGTAACATGGCTATATTTAATTTAATTCTTATGAGTCTCCCTTATGAGTCTCACTTTGTTTGCCACCCGGTTGATTTCTAAACTAACCAGCTTTCTTTACTTTTGTTTCAAGATGTCTCTGCACTGTGCAGAGTATAACAGAGTACTGGCTTACAACTTATCTCCATTTCTATTGTTTGAGAAGCAAAAGCCAGTTACTTTTTATAGGTTTTTTAAGTTATTTTCTGTTGTTTTTGTTGTTTAACTGCTAATAGCTATCTAGAAACCAGCACTTCTGGTTTCTCCTTTTTCAGTTTGACTCTTAGAGGGGTAGACTTGGTACACTTAAGTGTTAAATGTGGGCTCTCTAGTATGCTAGGAACCAGTCAGGTTCATGGCCTTCTTGGATGGCGTAACATGTGGGGTGAGTCATCCTAGGCCTGTGCAGAAAAGTTTGGGGGTGGGGGGAGGTGGGAAAGATTGAGGTGGGCTTACTCTGAAACAGATGGGTCATGATATTAAGGAATCCTGAATGAATGGCAGATTCAATACCTGTGACAGCAGAGACTCTTGAGCCCTCAAAGCCTAGAATATTTACCATCTGGCCCTTTATAGAAAAAGTTTGTCAATACCTGCTCCAGAGTAAGGAAGACATCAGAAGAGATTCTAAAATAGCTGCTCACTGAACTAGGGTTTACTTTGGAACACATAGTTCAGGTTCCACTGTCATACGCAGATGAAAGGTTTAGGATAATCAGTTCTCAAGTGAAAGAGCCACCTTCAGGGCAGAATTGCAAACCCCACAGGACCAGTATGAGGTGAGGAGGATGGTGCAGTGCTGTTCCCAGGGCTCATCCTTGCTACTTAGTGGGTACTCAGCCTGGTGGGTTACACATTCCGACTAGACTGTGCCTTAGGTCGCCAGACTCAGGATCTTAGGAAAACGTCACTTTCTTCACTTTTAAGATGTGGGACCCTAAATCACCACACCACTACACCGCCACACACACACACACAGTGGATGAGTGGTTTGGGGTTTGTAAGTCATGTAAACAAAGCCACAGTGGAGAAGGGAGGAAACTGAGAAAGCACTGAAAAGAGAAATAAAGGTGAGAGAAAAGACTGGTCTTGAAGTCCCTACAAGATAAATAAGGTGGCTTCATTTCCTGTTGGCTTCTTGTCCTTTTCTCAAGCTTATAATGTGCCACCATTTTCCTTCCATTCACTGTGGTCTAAGATCTCTGTTTCAATTGGGTTAGTAATTGCCTTGTGTTCTGGATTTTTTAGCTACAGAATAATTGAAATTAAAATTCTCTTCATCATCAAAGAGTACAGAAAATCAGATAGTCTTGGACCATGAAACATGAATCCTAGTTGCCTATTCTCCCATGTGGTATAATGCTGATGGTAGTGACTTAAGATATATTTAGCACTTTATTAAGTTCTAAATATAGTTGTAAGCATATACATAATATCTTCTGCACCCTGAGGTATAGGTTAGAATTATTTTGTACACAAGACAATGTTAGTGTAGAGAGATTGAATCAGGAACCCCAAATTCCCTATTTCAATGTTAGTCTGAGGTCTTGAAAGTGCAAGAGTCATTACAGACTTCAGCATCTACAGGAAATCTCAGTCCTCAGGTGCTTCAAAACTTTATAAAATACATCTGGATCAAGATTCTCTCTTTTTTCCATCATCCTACTCAAATTTATGAATCCCTGTTTAGTCTCTGGCATCTCCACTAAAAAGTATTACTAACTGGCCCAAGAAATAAAGCTTTACATAGACAGTTTCTTTAGCAGCAATAATAGGAGTGAGTATCGGAAGCATTTTCTACTATTCATTCTCTCCTCGACCTGATGAGGTAAGTACGACCATTGTTTCCACTATAATCATATCATATTGTTATGTAATAAGATCTTGGAATATGTTCATGGTTATTATACATTATTTATGTAACATATAATAATCATACAGCTCTGATATGTGGTAAGTAATGAATATTTGCTTAATGAAACAGGTAAAGGTTAACCAGAAAATAGCTCTGTGCAGCATTTAGCCTTAAAGGGCTTGTGGGAAAGAGTACTGCTTTCTCTTTTGGCAGAAGATTTGTCAGAGATGATTTCACTTGACTAGGTTTTCTTTCTTTTACCTCCCAGAATGACTCAGTCTCAAAATTCTTCTTTAATCTTGAATGTGTCCATTAAGAAGAGCATTATGGAGTGCTTCAGAAGTACACAATGTGAAGAAGCTTTGCTGAGCCCCTACTGGTGAGTGAAGTGTGAGCATAGAGGTTTCTAGCCAGCCCCTGGCTGCTGTGCTCAGTTTGGCCTGAACTGGTGTCATGTGGGCCAAAGTGCAGGCGGAAGTGCTCACAGATGCCAAGAACCAGGCTCCCTAGTACTCTCTTAGTCTCTCAGTCCTCTCTTGCTCACAGGGTTTCTGTGTGTCCTTTGTAGTCCAGTCTAAAAATTATTCTGAGGGGCCATCCACTCCCGACCAATCTAGGTATAAATTAATTCCCTTGCCAAGGTAGGAAAAATACTACTGAATCTTTAAATATTGACCTTTAAATATCTCATGGGTCAAATAATTTGAACTTTCTCTCCTCTTACATTCAAATCTTTTGCCAGTGTGGTTCTGAAGCTATAGCATTGGATTGAATCTCTGTTGTTGTCAGCTATGAACTTAGCACTTTCAGCAGGCTGATCTGTAATTCAAACAAAAACAAAAAAAAAGTTGACAAAATGGATAAATTTAACCAAAAAAAGAGAGAGAGAGAGAGAGACCTTCAAGTTACTCTACTGCTGATGACAGTTAAACTCTTCAGTGTAATCGTAATGAAACATTTACTGCTTAAGACAAAGCACACACAAAGGATCAGTGCTACCCAGAGGGTGTGGAGGAAGTGGGTTTCAACCTCTTTTTCTCCCAACTGTTCTAGTTTCTTGTCTTGCCTTTAAAAAAAAAAAAAGTTTTGGCCCTCCCTGGTGGCACAGCGGGTTAAAGCACAGCACTAAGAAGCTTAAGCCACTTCCGCATGAGTTCGATCCCCGCCTACCCCGGAGGTGACCACATGGCGTGGCAGACCTCTCCTGACCCGCCCGCTGCTCCCCTCAGCACTATACTTCGTCGATCTGCCTGTTCTGCTCCCCGCTCTGTTTCTGGTGAATCCTCTCACCCTCTGCATCTCTGGCCTGTACCCCAGTTCTGTATGAATAAATAAATAAATCTTTTTAAAAAAAAAGTTTTAAAAAAGCACATGAAGACCTGATATATTCAGGGACAACAGTAATAACAAAAAATAGGCTGATTGAAATATGCATGACTTCATCTTTCTCCTTTTGCAGAAACTAGCTCTCGCCACCAAATCTTGTTTTTTCTCTCAAATGTTATTATTTCATGTCATTGTGTCAAGCTTAGTCTATTGGAAATTCCTATGTCCTCTGTAATTTGGGTTTTAAACAACGTATGATTTACCCTGTTATTAAAAAAAAAAAAAATAGCTGCCTTCCCTGAATAGTAGACAGTCTGAGATCCTTAATATTTTTGTGTAGGAACTGCGATGAAAGAATAGATAAGCCTAGGTAATTTCATGTATGAAGTTTCTTTAAAATGTAAGGTTCATGTTAATGGGTTAAAAAAAAAATTGGGGTTGTTCTGAATATCCTTCTTGGGTCTCATTGTGCATCAAAAGGAACCACAGCCCATTTGCAAGGCCCTGAATGAACTCCATTCATTCCGTACTTGGAAATGTCTCTTCACCCACAAAGAGAAACAATAGTTATAACCTAATTTCTTTGGCGCCAATATTAATAGAAGAAAAAGCCAAAAAAAAAAAAAAAATCACAGAAACCCTAGTAACTTCTCTTAGTGATTATATAATACTGTATTCATTGGTCATATTTGTGTATTTAAATATGCACTTAAAAAAAGATTATAAAGTGGTTTGGCAATGTTGCAATATCACATTTCATGCATTGAGTAATCTTAAAAAGGAGGTTCCCAAGTCATTTGCTTGTTAGTTTCTAAAATATATAGTATAATATAAAACAGACATTAACCTGAGACTTTAAGAGAAAAGCCTTTGTGTTTTTAATTTCTGTACTTGAAGCCTGATGAGAATTCAGAACTACAGATTTGTTAGGTGTCTGTGGAGGTGTACCTCAGAAATAGCGGCAATAAGATGCATATCATCTTTTCTAAGCAGTATCTAGAGTGATCTTTCTTGTGGATCAGATCTGAGCATGTCACTCCTTGTTCAAAATCTTTCATCTGACGTCCTGTTGCCCATAAAGGAGTACCCTTGTCTCCCATGACTCACAAATCAGGCTGTTGGCTTCTTCTGATTTACCTTGACAAGCTCATCTTCCTTCAATGAAGGAAGACACTTCACCTGTCCAGTCTTTTTTTCCCACCATAACGCCTCCACATTCCTGCCTGGGCTCGCTCCTCTACCGTGTCCTTCTTAATCTTACACTTAAGTCTTCACTTTGAGGTTACCTTTCCAGAAAGACTTTTAGTTTTCTCAATAACTAATTAGTTAAAAGTCTAGGGTATTGGAGGCTGATTTTGAGGGGATATGTTGCTAAAGGATAGACTGAAACAAGATTGTGAAGGACCTTCTAATCTGTGCTAATTTCAAGAGTTTAAATAGAAATATGATGGCAGCTCTGTCTGTGTTGTAAAAAGTTAGAGGATAAATGAGTCTTAAGAGAATGCTTAACATGTTGTCCATCTAATTAATGGGCAGTACTCTAGTTAACACCACATGGGATCCTTTTGATGATTCTATTTTCACATTCTCCCAAACACTGAAAAGTCACTTTCTTCACAATAACATTCTTGGAGACCCTACTAATTTGCTATTGAAAAACACCAGCTACTAGTATTTGACTTTATGTTGTCGTTTACTTGGTGAGTGATGTTAAATGGAATAGTAACTAAAGCTCAAAGACCTTAATAGTGTATATTGTAGTAGTTAAGAGTGCAGACTCGAGAGAGACCTGTTTTAAAAATCACTTACTAGCTGCATGTTTGTGGACCAGATATTTAGACAACTTAGCAAAATAAACTCTAGCTGAGGGGTGGAGAGATGAGTTTTGGGGGAGGTTGGGGTAAGGAGGGCAGATTCTAAAGCAATTTGCCAAACAAGACATTTCTTTGATTTGAGAATCATCTTGAAATCTGTGTGAATCTTGTATTCTCTTCCATAAAACATTTAACATAAACATACTTCTAGTTGCAGGAAGGAACCACCTTGAATTAAGTTAATGTCTCCAGTTTTTTTTCTCCAAAAGACAGACTTTGTTTACCCGTGGACTTGCCCAGAACTCCCTGGCCCAAAAGTGTGTGGATAGACTAAGGGAATTTCCAGACATAAGTATGAGATCTCATTAAGGAGAAGTTCTACATTAATCTTTATCCACTGATTTACATTGTTCACCCCAAGAATGTTGTGTTTAGATACATTCTAAAGACTCTAGCTTGATAACACTGCCAAATAAACTTAACCATTCCTCTTCCAGCACCCACTGAGGAGACCCTTTCAATATTTTAGTTAAAATTTTCGTCTTTCTTCAGAGAATCCAACTTAACCATATAATTCTATCACTGCTTTTCCTTTTGCATGAATAACCTGCTGTCAGCAGTCCAGTTTAGGTTTTTCTTATTTCTTATGTTGCCTGTCACAGAGTCAGGAACAGGTTCCCTGCATGCATTTTCCACCCTTGTTGCTAAGCCTGTGCCCCATGTATCTTCATTGTCTCTCTGATCAGCTGTGAAATTAAGTTTTGATTTCCAGGATAGGCCTTTCTCCAGCTTATTTGACTTCATTTCCTTTCCAGCACAGTCTCTTCCTGCTTTCCTATGTAGTCCATATCCTGGACCTTAGAACCGGAGGGAACTTTCCACTCTTTTCTGAGCATTAACTAAAGCCTTTGTCTCCAAGCCTCAGCACCAGCTAATCTCACTGTCTGTCGCCATTGTGTCAGCTTTTATTTATTTATTTTTCCATTAATATAAGATTTTATTCATATATATATATACATTTACACCATTCATTGTTTATTTTTATACAGTGTTTGCTTCCTTCTCTCATGTGTGGTCCCCATAGAATTCCCACTACCAATTCACCCGTGCACTATCACCTTAGTTCCTTGTGCTTTTCCCTCACATTCTGAGTCCCCGCCCACCTCCTCCCCTGTAGGATGTCTCTGATTTATAGTTGCCTGTTAATTTTCTATTGTTATTATTTATTTCCCCTGATCCCTTATTTGGTTTCTCTATATTCTTCCTTTAAGTGAAACCACCCAATATTTTTAGTCATCCTTTTGAATTATTTCACGTAGCATAATTCCTTCCAGCTCCATTCATGTTGCTGTGAATGACATGAGTTTATCTTTTTGATTGCTGAATAGTATTCCATTATCTATCTATCTATCTATATACACACACACAATATACATATATTGTATATCAAGAGGATGTGATATGTCACATCCTCTTGATTCAGTCATGTATTTGGGGGGGCATTGGTTATTTGTATCTTAACTATTGTAAATAGTGTTGACAAACATAGGAGTGTAGGTGTCTTTTTGAATTAATGTTTTTGTGCCCTTTGGGTAGATTTCTAGGAGTGGAATTGCTGGGTCACATGGTCACTCCATTTTTAACAGTCTGAGGAACCTCCATACAGCTTTCCGGAGTGCTTGGACCAGTTTGCATTCCCAACAGCAGGGTAGGAAAGTTCCTTTTTCTCCATATCCTTACTAACTCTTGTTGTCGTTAGTTTTTTTTAATATGTGCCATTCTTATTAGTGTAAGTTGGTATCGCATTGTGTTTTCATTAGCATTTTCCTGTTTATAAGGGATTTTGAACATGTTTTCATATACCTGTTGGCAACATCACGTCAGCTTTTAAATAGAATTTTTCAAAGTCTATCTTATAAGCCTCCTCCTCAAAATATCTTTCCACAATCACCCTAGTGGATATATGAGATCACTTTCATTTATTTATTCATGGGCACAAATATTTATGAAATGCCTAATAAATCAAATGACAAAATAGTGCTGGGCTTTAACAATGACAAGGCCAGAATTTGTACCCATCTGCATTGAGGTAATAGTTTATTATAAAAGTGACTTTTAACTCTTTTCAAGTGCCATGAGTTTTTGTTTTTTAAAGATTTTATTTATTTATTTTGTATTGAAGAACTGGGGTGTAAGCTGGAGGTGACGGGAAGGACTCACCAGAGATGGAGTGGTGAGCGGAACAGGCAGGTTTACTGAAATACACTGCTGAGGGGAGACAGGAGAGGTCTGCTGTGCCATGTGTGGGTCAGCTCCCAGGCTGGGCTTGAACTCAGGCTGTCGCGGTGAGCTATCATGGTGGTAGCAATGATACTTAAAACCCCTAGGTCACCTGGAGGCCTGTCCTGATTTCAAAGGGTCTTTGCAGCATGTTATAAGGATATAATGTAATCTGGGGGTCAAGTACAACTTTCCCAATATGAGGTTTAGACAGAATCCTAGTGAAATGGGAGGGGAATAAGAGAATATGGGGGGCATGGGGGAGTTTTCCAGGAAGAAGAAACAAAACATGCAAAGGTCCAAGTGTTATTTCCATAAAGCACCACAGAAGCACCCATAGGTCACCACCTTAATCCATTGTGCTCCCTCCCCACTTTGCTGCCCCCTAATTCTGTGCAAAAGCTTTTCAGTTTGATATAGTTCCAGTTGCTTATATTTTCTTTTGCTTAACATGCTTTTGGGAATGAACTCAGTCATGTTTATGTTGTAGCATTCTGTCTGTGTTTCCTTCTTTTATTTTATGGTTTCAGGTCTTACCTCTAAGTATTTTGTACTTGGTACCCATTTTGAGTGTATTTTCCCAGCATCATTTATTGAAGAGGCTTTCTTCCAGTGTCAGTTCTTGGCTCTTCTGTCAAAGATTAATTGTCCGTATAAATGTGGGTTCTGGGGTTGCTTATTCCTTTGATCTGTCTTTTTATTTAAAAAAATTTTCTTTATTTATGCATATAAGAACTGGGGTACAGGTCAGAGGTGCTGAGGGTGGGAGGATTCACCAGACACAGAATGGGGAGAAGAACAGGTGGATCTACTGAAATACACTGTGCAGGGGAGCAGCAGGCGACCCAGGAGAGGTCTGCTGCACCATATGGGTCAGCTCCTTAGCTGGGCATTGAACTTGTGCTGCAGTGGCTGTGGATAGCTTCAGTGCTAAGCTTTAATCTGTTGTGCCACCAGGGAGGACCCTCAACTCTAATTTTTAATTTATTTTCCCCTCTTGTATTTAACATATTCTGTCTTTAGTAGTCCAAAATTCTTTGGGGGAGAATTTATAGATGGTATGAACTTACACAGGCTGTTTGGGGTCTTTTGTAGTGCCATTAGAATTTCAGCAATACTCACTCAATTTCCTTGAAGAATGCCATTGAAATGTTTATTAGGATTACATTGAATCTTTATATTTCTCTGGATAAGAAAGCCATTTTGACAATATTGATTTTTCCAATCTATGAGCAGGGAATGAGTTTTCATTTTTTTGTGTCTTCTATCTCTTTTAACAATGTCTTAAACTTTTCTTTGTATAGGTTTTTCATTCCTTTTATTTGGTATATTCCTACATATGTAATTTTTTTATCTGATATATATTGATCATTTTCTTAATTTTGTCCTGTTCTAGATCATTATTTACATGTAGAAAGACAACTGAATTTTATATATTGGTATTAGCATAATGGTCACCTCATAAAATGTTTGAAAGTATCTCTTCCCTATCAAATTTTTGAAAGTGTTTGAGTAGAATAGGTATTAGTTCATTGCTAAATGTTTGCTAGAACTCACTTTAAAGCCACCTGGTCCTGATCTTTTGTTTTGGGAAGAGTTTTGACTACTGTTTCTATTTTCTTGCTTTTAGAATTTCTGTTTCTTCCCTATTCAGTCTCTGGTGATTATATGATTTTAGGAGTTGTCCATCTCTTCTAGGTTAGGGAAATTATTAGCATATAGGTATTCATAATAATCTCTTCTTGTCCTTGAATTTCTATCATATCTATTGTAACTTCTCTTTCATTTTTGATCCTATTTGTGTTTTCAAACTTATGTTTTGTTGTTTCTTTTTTTAAGATTTATTTTTATTTATATATACAGAGCTGGGGTACAGGCCAGAGGTGCAGGGGCAGTGAGAGGATTCACCAGAGACAGAGTGGGGAACAGGATAGGTAGATCAACAGGCAGATCGACCGAAGTACACTGCTGAGGGGAGCAGGGGGTGGGTCAGGCCGAGGTCTGCCGCGCCATGTGGGTCATCTTGGGGCAGGATCCAACTCACTGAAGCAGCTGCGGCTCACTTGCGGTGCTGCATTCTAACCCATTACGCCATCAGGGTGGGCCTCATTCTTATTTTTTTTTTTTTAAAGATTTATTTATTTGTACATACAGAACTAGGGTACAGGCCAGAGGCTCAGGGGCGGTGAGAGGCTT
>NW_004567127.1:13680371-13691863 GCF_000260355.1 Condylura cristata | reverse complement strand
AGTATGGAGCAGAACAGGCAGATTGATGAAGTACGCTGCTGAGGGGAGCAGCAGGCAAGGCTGGAGAATTCTACTCTGCCATGTGGGTCAGCCCCGTGGCCAGGGATCGAACTCACACTGAATCAGCTGTGGCTAGCTTTGTAATGCTGCACTTTAACTCATTGTACTGCCAGGAAGGACCCTAAATAATTAGCAATTTTGGCCTCAATTTTCCCCGTTTAGCGTGCTCTTTTAAAACTGAGGCTGTGACTGTTTTTACACATTGTTTTATGTTAACATAATTCACAGTATTAGGAACTCAGTACATATTTACTAAATGAAGAAATGAAACCTACACAGTTAATAGTATATGACTAATTCTACTAGCTATAGAATTCCAGATTATAGAATTATAGAATTATATAGATTATAGATTATAGAATTATAGAATTCCAGGAAATTTGTTGCCTATCCAGTAAACTCTGTGAATTCTAGGGCCTAGACTGTACCTTCCTCATTTTTACTACCCAGTGACCAAAAATTATTTGATATATTGTAAGTGATAGAAAAGCTTTGCTTGGATGAATGAGTGAATGAATGTCCCAGTGAGTAAAGTCTATCTCAAACACCACTACAAAGGAATTTCCTTTTACTGGTATTGAAAACGCTTATTATTAAGCTCTCAATATAAATGTCCGTGCTGACCACCAAGGAAGAAAAATAACCACTCTCTCTTATCACTATGAATCTAAGGCTTTCTTTCGTTACCACAATCACCACTAGAAAAACTGACAAAAAGAGAAGAGCAGAACTTTTTCGAGATATGAGAAAGGCTTTTGCTATAATGGCTATGTTATAGCAACTAAACTATTTCATGATTCAGGATTACATAACTCATGGAAAGTGAGTTTGTTTCTTTAGAAGAGCCACCAAACTTCAAAAGAATGATAGATATTTGAGAAAAATTTGTCTTTCTCCCTTTTCTTATTCCCGAGTGCTAGTTTAACTTTTCTGTCTCTTAATATTTTTCAACAAGAGAAGTCATTTAAGCTCTTTGCTCTTGGTTTCCAGTCATAAAGCGTATAATTCTGTGACATTTCCTCAAAGAATATCTACATTTTAGAGTTATGACTAGATATAAAAATTAGCTGTGGTTATTTTGATTTTTCAGGGATCGAATTTAGAAAGGTATTTCTGTGTTCGTCTCAATCACTAAATCAAAAAGCAGGACCTATGTAATTTTCTTTTTGTAATCCCCAGGGCATTATATAGGGCCTGGAACAGAGTGAGTATTCAAAACATATTTGTTGAGCGAGTAAACTAGTTCTTACCATCAAGATTTCCCTACGTGCTCATTTTTTAGAGTCATTGCTTTGTGTATAATAAGTACTCTGTGTATGTATTTTTATTTCATGAAAGCCAAAATCATTTTTACTTCAATATTTTTGAAAACAAGGGAGATTACCACTTATTTTCCTTTGGTAAGTGGAAAAATATAATTACATTTAATGATAAATAGCAAATGAATTCATATTATAAAATAAATAAACTGGCTAATATATTTAAAATTCACATTATTTGTTTTATCAAAGAAAATGTATTACCTATTTTTTGTTAATATATTTCCTACCACTGTAACTAAAACTGTCACTGAATATGCATCGGTTGCAGGTCACTGCCCAGTGCCAGTTTGATGTTCCTAGATTTTATATTTTTGATGTATGTTTATTTTTTTTGAGTACAAAAATAATACATGCTCATCACAAACAAATAAGCCATTTTAAAAATATTTAGCAAAATATCATAGTGAGTTCTATAGTTCATTTTCTTCTTACAATTTTTTATATGGCTTCATTTATATATAATATTGTGTTTCTAGCATTTGTTGCCAACCCTAATATCAGCTAATACAGATAATGAATCTGAAATGTCTAAGAAAAGTCTAAGTTTACTATTTGTCATAAATAACAGTACTCTGTCAGTAACATTATAACTCAAAAAAGTCATATGTAGTATTATTCCTTATTTGTAGATGAAAAAATGAGGGCCAGAGGAGTTTCCATTCAAATTCCATATCCAACTCTTCACAAGAAATTTTATTTACATGCTTACATATTAATTGCATTTACATGTTGTCCTATTGCTGAAAAGTAATATCTTAGAACACAAATTTAGGATAGCTTGCTTCTGTAGGCAGTTCTGTTTATTTCAAGATAATAACCTCATCTAATTCCTCACACTCCTAAAGCATGTTCATAAATTACAAAACAGGAAGTGTTACCTGCACAAGGGAGAAAAACTGTAAGTAGATGTGTATAAAATTTTCATTTTATGCCTTCTATCTTATTGTTCACCAATCTTGCAAAATATTATCACAAAGTATATTATTTTTTATTGACAGTTTTGATAGTTTTTCTATCTCTATTGTAGGCTACAGACTGTCCTTTTCTTACCCACACTTATGCACAATTACAGTTAGAAGAACATGTCTGTCAAAGATGATTTTACTGTTTATTGAATGAGGTAATGTTTCTTTCTCTCTGGAAAGGAGACATTAGAGGATACAAAAGAAAAAATATATATTTGATTTAAAACATTGTCTGGAGTGTTTTAAAGGAAATAGCAGTTCCAATGATTGTATATACTCTGTACTAGCTAATGAATAATGATATATCACTTCCAATTCTCAAAAAAATAAAAAAGTCCATTTGTTGAAACAGTATAATCCTAATTGGAAACCACATGCAGAAAAAAAACAGTTGTTGAGTTGAGTATCTTAGCCTCTTAAAGCTAATTTTTTAGTGTAATTTTCATTTGGGTTCACTCCCTGATGCTATCAAATTTCAATTAAATTCAGCTTCCCAAGCAAGTCAATTATGAACAACTTTAGTAAATATCATTTTCCTACACTTTCTACATGATTGTTTTAGTTTACTATTCCACCTTTTATGTATAGAAGAACAACCTCTATATAAAAAAATGGGGGGGAGTAAACCATTTGGGGGAGTCTCTGATAGTCACTTTAAATTTGTCTGCTTTTATTGTGTATTTTGTTTCTTTTGCTTGCATAAAGTAGGGAGTTCTGAATGCTGGTGACTGAAAGTCTGATTTATTCCAGCCATTTACTTTGAGGCAGGTTCTCATACCTCTCTTTGCCTCATCTTCCCCCAAATATTATATGCCTTCATTTTGCCCCAGAGTAAGAAGAGTAGGGAACCTCATAAGAATCTCTGTAAATTTTAGTGTTTATTGAGGGTTTCTGGGTAGACATAAATAAAGCCCAAGGAATTTACTAAGGCTGCTAAAATTAGTTGCTCTGATATATTTTTAAGGAAATTACATTTATTTGCCATTGATTTACAAACTATATAAATTTGGTAGCTAGGTTCCTCTTTAATTCTGTGTGTGTATAAACCTTACATTACCACCTAAGTTCTAATGCCATTCTGTTTTCAGATTGAGAACATCTACCCTTCTCATATACCTGCTTATCCACCCTATCTTGTAAACACTAGATTTTTCAAGGGGTCTGTTTTTTTGTTTGTCGGTTTTCTTTAGGTTATTCATATTCCACTTTAATGGAAACCATATAGTAATTCTCTTTCATTTTCAATTAGATAATCATCTCAAGTTCCATCCATATTGTCAGAAGAGGCAAAATTCAGTCTTTTTAACCTCCTGAGTAGTACTCCACACTTCTTTATGCAGTTATCTGTTGATGACCTCTAGGTTGTTTACGTGTCTTAGCAATGCTGTCATGATCTCAGGGGTGCTGTTTTCATGTTCTTTGGAAAAATACCTAGGAACAATATTGCTGGATCGTATGATATTTATAGTTTTAGATTTTTCAATAATCTCCCTGCCATTCTGCAATGGGTTGTGCCAGTTTGCATTCTGACCAACAGTGAATGAATGTTTTATTTTCTTCAATTACATCATTAAAGTTGCCTTTAACATGAACTTTCCTTAACAGTCAATCCTTATACAACTTCCTTTTCTCCTCTACAGCATGAAGTATTTTACTTAAGTGACTTCCTGGTATAAATGTTTGCATTATAAGGATTTGGGAGAGATGTAACTCACTATAATCCCTTGCTTTTTTTTCTTCCTATATCCCACTATTCATTTGAGAATACAGATTCTCAATATTTTAATTTTCATGACATTATAATCTGAGTATAGTGAAGCTTTGATATAAAAGAAGTTTTGAATGTTAAGTAGGTAATCTTTGACCAATAACCTCTACGTTTGTTAGTGATAGAATGTTTAATTGATGACAAATGATCTATACATTTTCTTGGGCTTCTCTAAGCAAAGTGAAAAAAGCAGTAATTAATTACTTATAAATGCATACGAGAATTACAAAGAAAAGGATTCTCATTATTTAATTGCTTTGAATTAAAGAAAAGAACAATAGTTTTCCAAACATTATTACAGGCTGTCTTTTTAAAAGACCAGCAAAACATCCTGCCAATAGTGTAATATAATTTTTCAAAATGTACTTCTATAGTAACTGTGATTTCCCCCCCCCCCAGCAATCTAAGTTATAGATGAATAATATCATAGTTATGATTTTTTTTCTAGGTACTAAAACAAAAGTAAAATACCCTCTTTTAAGATTTCTTGATTCTCTCACTCCATTGCAGACTCAATTTCATTTCCAGTCAGGCATAAAAACTCCTGCAGTTTTACTGTATACTATTTTATATTTTACAGTATCCATACTTTTCAAAAATGTTTCCATGTGTTTTGGAGGTAGACCTGAAACATACTATAGTGTTACAACACATCACTTAATAATGGAAATTAAATTTTACTTGAAATTATATGGAGAGAAGATACATTGGTAAAAGCAGCAGAGGTAGTATGCCTGGATTTATATCCTAATCTAAGATGTGCATGTTTTACTGCAAGATACCTTGTCAAATTACTTAACTTTCTTGTGTCTGATTTCTTCATCTATAAAATAGACATGATTGCAACCTTATATATAAAGGTTTTTATCAACTAAAAAGTTGATAAAAGAATTTTCTTTCTCCAATTACAATGTGAGAAACTTAGGTATAAGCTTAGGTCTTAAATTGTTCTATAGACTAACCAAACCAAGCACATAAGACAACTCTTTATTATGTGCTCAGTAAAGACTTGCTTTTACTATTGTTGACTAATTCTAGCATTTATTTTCTGTTGTGTGATCAAAAGTTATTATAACATCTTCATTTGGAATTTTGTCTTCTTAAAATTTTTAAATATATTTATTCTGTCATCCTTCATTTTTGTTCAATATATGATTTCCCTATGAAATTCCCACCACCAATTCCCCGTTCACCATCATCACAGTCCCTTGTGTTCTTCCCACCCTGCCCTGTTCCTTCTCCCTCCTCCTCCCTACAAGAGTGTCTCTGATCTATAGTTTCCTGGTGATTTTGATTTTTGCTTTATTATACTTAGATTTTTTTTCCTGATCATTTATTTGATTCCTCGACATTTTTTCTATACATGAAACCATTCTATGTTTTTCTTTCTATTTCTGGCTTACTTCACTGAGCATGATCTCTTCTAGCTCCATCAGTGTTGCTGCGAGTGGCATAAGTTTATCTCTCTTGGTTGCTGAGGAATATTCCATTGTGTCTATTTAAGTTTTTTCTTACTGAAAAACATACATTATAAAATACATTTTAGGAGAGGTAGGTAAGAAGTCTTTCCAATCCCACTCCATTCCTCTCACAGGTTCTCACAGTCACCTCCTTGTTATTTTTTAATATGCTATATATCATAGTATAGCTACTACAGTTTGCATACACAATAATTTTTTACTCACAAAATTGGGCTTATATGGTTCATAACGGTCTTTATTGTCTAATATCGTTTTTACATTAACATATCATGTACATTTCACTACTGTATATACATTTACACCCAATCTTTTCATTTTTTGGTGAAAAATCAGAAGCTTATAAAACACGGATAGTATATATGTAAATATATATACATAAAAAATCCTCATGTATACTTTGCTTGGGTTAAGAAAAAGAACAGTCCAATATATTGGAAAACCATGTCTCTCAAGAAATACTTTGTTAGTGACTATAATGAGTTTATGTCAGTACCTTCATTCATTTAGCCACTCACTTACCAATAGATACTTAAGTTGCACCCAAAGTTTTACTGTTAATAATAATGTTGTAATGATCATCCTTTATTTCACTTTTATATTCTCTTATTACAGTGTCTGCAGGATGGATTAGAAAAATATATTTAACATTTTTTCAGCTGGTGAGATTCAACGTCCTTTCTATATTTGCTGAGTACTTGTATTTATTTAATGAATTGCATCTTCAGACCCTAAACCCATTACCCTATTAATTCATTTCTTTTTCCTGGCTCATGTGTAGGAATTTTTATGAGACAAATAAATCCCCTGTCTATTATGAGTCATATTGATTTTCTTTGCAATGTGATTTTAAATTTTTTTATGCATCATTGAATATATAAAGGCATTGATGCCTTGAGATTCAAGAATGAATATTTAATAAATCTCTTTTCATACTTCCATTTTCTCACAGTATTTTAACCTCTCATTTTGAGGTCATTTTAATAAGAATTTTTTTTTAAAGATTTATTTATTTATTCATACAGAACTGGGGTACAGGCCAGAGATGCGGAGGGTGAGAGGATTCACCAGAAACAGAGTGGGGTGCAGAACAGGCAGATCAACGAAGTACACTGCTGAGGGGAGCAGCGGGCGGGTCAGGAGAGGTCTGCCACGCCATGTGGTCACCTCCAGGGCAGGTGGGAATCGAACTCATGTGGAAGCAGCTTTAGATTCTCAGTGCTGTGCTTTAACCCCCTGCGCCACCAGGGAGGGCCCATTTTGAGGTCATTTTATGGGTTACTGAATCTAAAATTGTGTTTGTCATTTTGGTTTCCATTCCTTGATACATACCTGCTTATTAAGTCATTTGCATGTAATGTTTTCATTCTCATGGATAGAGGGTATTAAATTGCTAAGAACCCCATTGTCCTTGGAGACCATTTTAGAGTTGTGTATCTAGTTTTCTTAAAGGGAGATTTATTACTACACCAATTAAATCACCTTATCGGACCTAACTATTTCTCAGCAAAGGGACAGTTGCATTAGGTTTGAGATAAGAGTCCAGATTTCAGTTCACATGTCTTAGAGATGCATACATACTTCTAACCTTTTCTTCGTATGTAATGTTTAGAATTTTTTGTTAAAAAAGAAACCATGTATGTAATAGGTGATCAAGATCCTAGCAAAACTGGCAGTCTATTGGAATAAGGCTTGAATGCTTTATATATTGCTAGTATAGATGAACAGTTGTTCCTCTAAGAGAGCAACCAACACCTGACTCTATCCTGACACACTCAGGCATACATGCATGTGCACCACTGTGCATATCCACATGCTTTTGCAAAAGGTAGTAAATTAGCACCTCACGCTTTTTTTTCTCTTCCTCTTACAGTCATGGCTTATATTTTCTTGAGAAGCAGGAAGTGTACCTTTTTGGCAGTCCATAGATAGTAATTTTTTGGTCTGCTATCTTAAAAAAGTTTTTTTGAGAAACAGGAAAATCTGACCTATAATATTTTAAGACTTTACCATGCTTCATGGTAATTTCTAATTCGTTGCTCAATATTTTAAATGTATTTTTAATACATTTAATATGTTCAAAAAGAAATGTATTCTTTATTTTTTTAATCCCCTGCTAATTGCATTCTGTTTGTTGTTCAATTCATATGCATGAAATAACTAATTGTTGGCAAAAGTTTTTCGCTGTGCTCAGTTTTTAGTAAGCCAAAATCTTTTGAAAGAAGATGGAAATTCTTTAGCTTCCAAAATGTTTAAATCTGGATTCAGAAAGTTACTAAGTAGTAATAGACTACCCATTGACTTAAAAGTCACATCATAGAATGATTAGAACATCATGATTATGTGAAAAAAGGCCATTGCAACATTTAGTGCCAAGTTTGAACTGGGTTGTGTTCTGTGACCTGCTTTCCTTAGATTGGTTTTGTGTTTATGGATAGACCATCTACCAGTATTTTAGAGACTGTTAGTTATTTAAAGTTTGATAGTTTTAAAGACATCATGTATAAATGATTCAGATTTTCTTGGTAGACTACTAATGTGGTTAATTTGTCAACAGCTTTGTGATATAAAGAAAAGCAATATCAAAGGAAGCCTTGATGTAGGCAAATATACACTGATACTGAACATTATACAGGCCAAGTAATTGTGTGTGCATGTATAATTTTGTTAATATCTATTTTTAAGAAAATATGTATATAAAGCACAGGTATAAAATTAACCCTCTTACATGTACAATTTGGTGGTTTTTAGTATATTTAGAATTGAAAAACTAATACCACTATATAAATTTAGAATATTTTTATCACCCTAAAAAGAAACCTTGTACCATTAACTACCACTAAGCAAATTTATCTTTCAAATTAATTAGTCAAATTTACAGGTTTCTAATTTGGCCATCAAAAAAAAAAAAAGAGGGAAAATACAAATAACAAAACAGACTTTAACAAGATAAGAAAATATACTAGTGTTATTATGACCAACTCTATCAGTAAATTCGGAATGTAGGTTGCATGGACAAATCCCTAGTAAAATGTAATAAAATGGAATAAGGCAAGGATGATCACCATCACCCCTTATATTCAAGTTTGGCGTGAAGGCCTGAGCCAGTGCAGGATGGGGGAAAAGTAAACACTGGAGAAGAATTGATAAAATGGCCATCATTTGTGGATAATGATGGTGTTGAGTGAAAACCCAAAAGCTGCTAGAGGTAAATTTTTGGAAATAACAAGTTGATCAGCACATCAATTAGTCAGCCAACTACCAATTTGAAATCTCTACTTAGACATCTCAGAGTTCTCTTGAACTTAGGGTCAACTTTAACTTTTTAATTTAATTTTTCCCTCTAAAACCTATTTCCCCTATAGATTACCAGCTCCATTTCTGTCAGCAGTAGCACTATTTACCTACCTACCCACATCAAAATTAAAAGGTATGATGACTTCTGGCCGACATTCTCCCTCTAGACAAGTCAGAAAAGGGCTCTCCTTCCCTTACGTGCAGGTAGCATGGCAGGGGCATGGCTTCGCCAGCTGGATGTGTGCTGCATCTCAGCTGCCACTCATCTTTGTGAGCTTGGCTCACTTACGCAGTGGGCATGACAGCTGAATGTATTGCCTGGCTTCCAGTATCGCTTAACTTTAGCAGGTCCCTAGGCTGTCAAGTTGAGGCCATTGGCTTCTACTCCAACCATGCATCCCACTTCTTCCCATCTTACCTCACTACCTGAATTCTGTCTGACTTAATCCTGCCTTTTCGTGTGCCTCAAATTTTAACAAACTGATTTTGATAGCTGAATCTTTCCCCTTAATCTAATCTTTCTTGTTTTCCTCATTTGACTGCTGAACCATGCTAGCTTTCCAGACTTTGCTTTTTTTCCTGAACATCTTTCATCCCAACCATCACCATTCCCAAGTATTTGGGGATGGCAAATCCTCCAGGCATTTCCTCTGCGCTCCATAGACAGTGTGTATTTTCCTTAGACCGTTTACCTTTTTGCACTTTTTATTCATGTGTCTGCTTTTCATTTTGAACCAAAAACTCCTTGAATGCAGGGCTGTGACAAATTCACAGTTGTGTTTTCTTGACTTACCACATTCTCTTAGTGCCTGGTACACTAGAGGCAATACAACATGTTTGTCTAATAAATGAATGAAGCATCCTTCACTGAATGAAAAACATAGGTGAAGCTGAGACTGTAGGGAGCTCCAGAAGCCAAGCTGAGGAGGCGCCTATGGCCTGGGCACTGTGGTTGCCTGTTACCCCAGCTATTGGCTGCACCCAGAGGAAAGGAGTCCTCATCACCCCAAATTCTGGACCCTTTTCTCTTTATGCTACCAATAGTTTGTTACTTTGTTGCATCTTTCTGGAATATAACTACTTTCAATTCCTAGGACTTGCCACAAAAACCTAACAGTGAATTCAGTCCATTCAGTTGTGAATCTCAGTATTGACAGTTTAGACTGTACGATACATGGTGCAGACACAGTTTGTACCCTCTTTTCCCTGCTAGTTCAGGTGACCACCCCCTGCATCAGGCTGTAGCCCCTGGCCATGACTCAGTGTTAGCCTTTATGGTCTACGTTTTGGGGGGGCTAGTCCTAAAGATAGGGAGGGATGCTTTAGGCAGCCCAATGTTACAAGAAAAAGAGTCCAGAGTATAAACTGGGCTACTTTACCTAGAAACATCTCTTTTTTCAAGCCACTCTCATAATATATATAACATATATTCAAACTACATGTATGAACACATGCATGCAGTTTCCATCATTTATTCCTTTAAAAATGTATTTATTTATATATACAAGAAGTGGGTACAAGATAGTGATGTGGGGAAAGAGTGGGGAGCAGAACAGGGAGAGCGACTGAAATACACTGCTGAGAGGATCAGTGGGTAAGACAGGAGAGGTCTGCTGCACCAGGTGGGTCACTTCCCTGGCTGGGGATCGAATTTGTGCTGCAGTGGCTGCTGATAACTTCATAATGCTGAGCTTTAACCCTTTGTATCACCAGGGAGACCCCATTCATTTATTCCTTTTGGCACTTAGTAAGTTCATTCACTACTCCAGGCTCTAGAATAAAAAGATTTTAGATTATAGGTATTTTTCCAGCTCTTTAGATTGCTTATAATCTGGGAAGGAGATGGTCTGTGAGTAATACATTTAAAATAATAAATGTCACTAGAGATAAGCAAAATTTCAGCAGTAAGAGAGGTGAAGGTGTGAAATCTTAAGGGGGATATCCAGTGCCAACAAATTCCTAAAATTCAGGGTTTTGCATAACCTTCCACCCTTAACTCTAACCATGTTGAAGATTGTTGCAGAAGATGTATATCAGGACATTGAGAGTTCTTTTTTTTTTTTTTTATGTTTTTTCCTCAGTGGATGGATTTATTTATTTATTATTGTGTCTTTTTATAGTGGTAACATTGGTATACAACACTGCATATGATTTAGAGCTATACTCACCCTTCTTCAGAATGTTGTGGTACCACACCCACCACCAAGGTATACACAGTCCCCTACTATAGAGCTTTGTCCCTCTTCCCAACTTTACTTCTCTGTGCACCTATTTGAAGGTCTTTGGGTTGACATCACATCTTGCTACTGTCCCCTATATAGCGTATTAAACTCAAGAAATCTAAAGATTTCTACAAATGCCTGATCCCACCACAGCTGCAGTGACACCTTGCCATTCTAGGTTTTTTATTAAAACATTTTAATTTTCTGACATTTGTTCATTTTTGTACAGTATTTTATTTCTCTCCTCGTCTGTGGCTTCCATAAATCTCCCACCACATCATCGTGAACTGTCACCATTGTCCCTTGTGCTTGCCCTCCTCTGTTTTTATTTTATTTTATTTTATTTTTTTAATTATTATTTTTATTTTTATTTTTTAATA
>NW_004567127.1:13631412-13680175 GCF_000260355.1 Condylura cristata | reverse complement strand
GCAAGCGGCCTTAGATTCTCAGTGCTGTGCTTTAACCCACTGTGCCACCAGGGAGGGCCACCCTCCTCTGTTTTGACCCCTTCCACTCCCCGTTGTGTGCATCACATCTATAGTTGTTTTTTTTTTTAAGATTTATTTATCTATGCACACAGAACACAGGCCAGAGGTGCAGCGAGGGTGAGAGGATGATTCATCAGAGACAGAGTGGGGAGCAGAACAGGCAGATCAATGAAACACACTACTGAGGGGAGCAGTGGGCAGATCAAGAGAGGTCTGCTGCACCATGTGGTCACCTCGGGCGGGGGGATCGAACTCGTGCTGCAGCTGCTGCCTCTCACTTGCAGTGCTGTGTGGTAACCCATTATGCCACCAGGGAGGGCCCTCAGATCTATAGTTTGTAAGTTTTTTCATTTCATTTTTGACACTTTGTTCAGTTTCCGTATTCCTCCCATAAATGATACCATCCATTTTTTTTTTTTCTTATCCTCTGGCTTATTTTACTGGACCAAAATCCCCTCCAGCTCCATCCATGTTATGGTGATTGGCATGAGTTTCTCTTTACTGATTGCTAAATAGTATTCCACTATATATGTACACACCTCATTCTCTTTAGCCATTCATCTTTGGAGGCATTTAAGTTGCTTCCATATCTTAGCTGTTGTTGATAGTGTTTTTTTTTTGTTTGTTTGTTTGTTTTTTAAATAGGAGTGCAAGTTTCCTTTTGAATTAGTGTTTTTGTGTCCTTTGGGTAGATTCCCTGGAGTGGAATCGCTGGGTCATATGGTATATCCATTTTATTAGTTTGAGGGTCCTCCACACAGCTTTCCAGAGTGGTTGGATCAGATTCTCATCAGTGGTATAAGAGGGTTCTTTTTTCTCCACATTCTCACCAGCATTTGTTGTGGCCAGTTTTTAAAGATGGGCCATTCTCACTGGTGTAATGCGGCATGTCATTGTGGTCTTGATTTGCATTCCCTGATTACAAGTGATATTGCACATTTTTTCATATGTCCTTTGGCCATTTATATTTCTTCTTTGGAGAAGTATGTTTTTAGCTCTTCTACCCAATTTTTGACTGGGCTGTTTACTGTTTTTGTTGAACTGCATAAACTCTGTAGATCTTTAGTATCAGTCTTATCAATTGTATGGGGTGCATATGTTTTCTCTCAGTCTATAGGGTGCTTCTTCATTTTGATAATTGAGGGAAATATCTTGTCGTTAAATACACATTAGAAAAACTATGGCATCAGCATGAATTATCTCTTAAGTCTTATAATTAAAGATCTTGAAATAAAGTTGATTTATTTGGAGAAGAATGTGATAGAATATCTTTGTTAAATGAAGCTAACTTTCTAGTACCACTGTGTAACATCCCAGCTGGTGAAGAATCTAACTTTAGTTTACAGATAATCTTAAATCATGTATGGTTAGATTTAGGATGTATTTTTATTTTCCTGCTTGTCCATGCTCTTAGGAGATCTATCCTTTAACATTTGGGCTGTCAATATTTAAAATTAGAGTTACCATACATTTTGTAGCTACATGCTAACCTTGATAGGTTTCTGATGGATGATGAGGAAGGAAACTCTCTAAGCACTAAAATTAGTCTTGCATAAGCCCCAAATGAATAGCCAATTACATGTTTCAGTGACTGATTTCACTTTCCTCATGTGCCCATGTTTGTAGTCAAGATGTGAACAACTTACAGAATCATATTTCTGAACCAACTTTTGGGTGGAGTTATATTACTGCCAACGGATTTTGCTGTGGTTTATTCTGACACTTAGTCACTTTGAACGATTAAGGTTCTTTGATCCAACACTAGAAGACTGCTTTTCATGCGAACAAGAAAACATCACTCAAGCGTCTGGGCCAGCAGCGTGTGTCACCCCCCCACAGACAGCCTGCGCAGCCACTTCTTTCCGGTTCCTGTTTTTGTCTGAAAATGGCTAGGTTGGGAATTAAGAATTAGTTCTAAAAGCCCCTAAATATTATTCTCTGCAGTTGAATGCAAACAAAACTGAAGCAGACTTGGTTTTGAAATCAGATGCAAAAGTGTGTACAGTATGCACTCCTTTCAAAAAGCTAAGTAGAGCTAAATGTATATAAGCATGTAAACATTAGTAGTTATCCTTTCTCCCATTTGTGTTTTCAACTGTTCTCAAAGCACCAACTCTCTAGCCTGAGATTACAAGCAAACTTCAGTGTCCCTTTGCCTGAGACATTTTATTGTAACTAACCGCATTGCTACCTCAATGTCCTTGTTTTAATTTCACACTTCACCAAATACAATCTGACTCTGCTCTCAAGAAACTGCTTAATCAAACTTGTCAGTCTCCCAACCCCATTAGCACTTTGAGGTCATCATTCTGCTCACCTTTTTGAAGTCCGAAGGGCCAACTCTCTAAGCACTTTTCTCTTGACTGTTAACTCTTACATACCTTTTAGACTACTCTTTCCATCTCTAACTCTTCCACTACTTTTGTGCTGAAAACATTTCTCAGGTTCTTGTCTTTGTTACTGTTCTTTCCTCCCTCTATACTCTATGTGACTATCTTTTCCACAGCTTTGTTTTTAGCCTTAAAAGAACTTAAAGGAAAAAAATAAAAAATGAAATGTCTATTGTAATTGTAAATATAGTGGACTCTCCATTAAAATAATAAGCTGTCTTCCCCTTCTCACATACACTTGTTCTGTATGTATATGTGTGTTTGTATTTACATATTTATGTGCAGAATAAGTTTATAATAATATTTAGATTTTGCTACAAAATGGATAGTTTTAGCTTTGTTTTACAAGTTACATTTATACTTTAGAATAAATCCTGAATGATTTCCCTTATTGATGAATATGGAACTACCTAATCTTTCAGATGACTGGATACCATTCCACAATACAGAAGCACTATACTTCTGAACTCCTTATGGGCATAGCCGCATGCTTATTCCACCAGCTAATCAAACTCAGCAAACAACAGTCTAAACTTATAATTTTTTAATGATTTATTTATTTATTCCTTCAGAACTGGGGTACAGGCCAGAGATGCGGAGGTGAGAGGATTCACCAGAGACAGAGAGGGGAGCAGAACAGGCAGATCGACTAAGTACACTGCTGAGAGAAGCAGCGGGTGGGTCAGGAGAGGTCTGCCATGCCTAAACTTATAATTTTACCTCTTATCTGTTGCATGTTTCTAAACTATATCCCTATGGCTCATATTGTCACTATCCTTTCACACATGTAACCAGAATGCTAAGTAACTTCTCCCCTAAATTGCAATCATAGATTTCACCTTTGAAAAGATTACAAATGTTTTCCTGAGTGTGCTGCAGAGCTTCAGGCTTTGCATATCCCAGATGTAATCTTCGTTCGGTGGCAAAACTCTCAAGCCTGGCGATTTAAGCTAAAAACCTGGGTGTCAACTCTTTCACATTCCATGTCACTAAATTTGTCCATTATCACCCAAACAGTTCTTGATTTCATTCTATCCTTCACCTTCTTTCACTGTCCCAAAGTAGGGTTTTGTTATCTTTCATTTGACCTGTTGCAACAGTCTCATCAGCATTGCCATTCTCTCCTGACTCCATTCCTGCTCGCCTCTGACCCATCCATTGACTCAGCTTTCATCAGTATTTTTTCTTATCTGCACTTTACTTGAGGGTAGATCTATCTTTTGCATGCAATTTAAAAAATTTCCCAAAGTATTTATGTTCAGTGAAACAAGTCAGCAGAAAAAAACAAAATTATCAGGTGGTTTCCCTTATAGGAGGGACATAGGGGAACCAAGCAAGGGGTCAGGAAATGGGAAAAAAGACAAAAGATTTGTCTGCAAATCAAAGACCTTAACAAGGGGGTGGGGGGGTGGAAAGGGATCAAAATAAGAGGGAAGAGCACAAGCGTCTATGGGTCTTGTTGGTGGTTACTTTATGGGGACTGCACTGAAGAGGAGAAATCAAACCTGTACAAAAATGAACACTGATGTAAAACTATATAAATAAACTGTAAAACAAAACAAAACAAAAAACAGCTCTCCCTGAGTAGAACTCTTGTGCTCTGTTCCTGGGAATGTAGACTGGGCCAGTGCCTGTGGAACACAGTATGGACATTTTTCAAAATAAAAAGTAGTTCTACTTTATGATCCAGCAATCCCACTCCTAGGTATCTACCCATAAATAAGCATTTTTTTCTTGTGATAAAGATTTCTAGAATTTACTTTTAAAGATATTAATACATGCAATGCAGTACTATTAACTATATTCCCCATGGTGTACATAATATCCCATGACTTATTTATAATGGAATTTGTCCCTTTTTACCCCCTTTACCCATTTTGTATCCACTGGCACCACCAATGTGTATCTGTATAAGTTTGGGTAGGGGGTTTGTTTGTTAGATCCCACATATATGTCAGGTCATATGGTATTTGTCCTTCTCTGGTTGACCTATTTCGTGTAGCACAATTTTTATTCATGCAAATGGCAAGATTTCATTCTTTTTCATGGCAGAAAAGTATTACTATACTATATATATCACTTTGAGGTTATCAAAATATATGTGTGTGTTATAGACATGTGGCCATTGATGGATAAAGAAGATGTGATATGTATGTATATAACATATACATATATAAAGAAGACAAGATATATACACATTAAAAAGATGTGACATATACGTATATATTGCAGTGTGTATACACACACACACACACACACACACATATTGCAGCATTGCAATAGCCAAGATATGGAAACAACCTAAGTGTCCATTGATGGATAAAGAAGATGTGGTACATATGTCATTTTTCAGATAAATACCCAGAAGTAAAATTGCTAAATCTTATGGTAGTCCTAAAACTCTCTGCCTTTTAAAATCTCCACCCCTCTCCTTTCTGACCCTGCCATTCATCAAAGATCAATTCAAACGCTGTCTTTTTCATAAAGTCTTCCAGGATCATTTAGGAGTGATTAGCATATTATTTTTCTTGTTACATAATTAATTTGCATCCTTCTTTGTGTTATAATTATTATGTATTCATCTGTTTCCACTATTTGATTGGGCAAGAATAAGATTTGGGAATTTTTTTTATTTTTGGTCTCACAAATCAATATTAACAGGATAAGGGCTTTTGAATTTGAAGCTTATTTCATATTCCATTTGAAGATTATCATTCTCTCCTTTCATTTACATTCCTGTCTAGGGCTTTACAGAATCCAATTCTGATGGTAAAATTTATATTTTATACAGAATACAATTATTTAAAAAATAACTTCACACAAGTTTAACTACTTCTCTAGAAAAGATGTTGCTGCCTAGAGCTACATAGTAACAGACCTTTATTAACACAGGATAATTATTGTTCTGTGGTAAATCTTACACGCAAAATAGAATTACAAAAAGGCATGTGTATCACACTTGCCAAAATGAATTAATATTGCTTATTCTTTTGATTAAAAGATCAAAGATTTTTTAATCATGTCTTTGCACATTTTGTATGTAATCTGCCAAATCCAGTAGGAAGTGATAAAAGCCTATCATTTATGTAAATGTTCGGAAGCTTGACAGCCAGGAAGCCTGGATTAACTTTCATGGAGGAATGAGGAGCAAATATGTAATCTCACATGCATGCAGAGTGGGATAATTCTTGTTTTTTCCACTTGAGGGCTCTTTACTGATGCAAAAATTACTTTAAGTTGCTTTTTGATCTTTATTTGCACATTGGCCTAGAGGACAGATTACTAGAAAGAGTTGATTTAAAGCTCAAGTAGAATCATGAGGAGCTGTGAAAGAATTGTGTGGTAGAGGCAAGTTTTCTCTGCTTTCAACAATAAATATTAAATATTACTTTCAGGTACACTACATATTTTAGTATTAGAAGTTAGTTTTGTATAAAAGTATGCATTTTTTTAAAAGTACCTTTCTGTTTCTATTTAATTAAACAATTTATGGGGAAAAGAACATGGATTTGAATATAATTATTTTTACCTTGATTCTGGCTTTGCCACTTACTAATATTGTGACTTTGGGCAAGGCACTTAGTTCTCTGGACCTCAGTTTCCTTGCTTATAAAAAGGAATCAAGAACCATTAAAGAAATTGTTGTGAGGATTAAACTGGATAAAATATGTAAAGCATCTAACAATGCTTGTCGCTAAGGGGCAAATTGTTATCCTATGTGGCACCTACCTATCTCCCAGATTGTGATGACTGTGCAGAAAACAACACTCATGTCATTTTAGTTCTTTTTAAAAATTACTTAAAATACACATACTTTTAATTAGGCAGTGTATAGAATTATGTTGCAAGTACCAGTACCCTTTCCTGCTCTCCTGTAATTTCACTCCCCAGAGAATCACTTGTTAAGTATTTAAATAAGTTTTCAAACCACATCGGTATGTGCAAAAATATGTTAACCTTATTTATGGTGAATATATATATTTTGAAGCTTGTTTCCCCCTCCTCACCTAGTAAAATTTTCTGGATATTCTTTCTTCTTTTTTTAAAAACCTTTCATTTAAATATAAGTTCAAATGTTTAGAAAAGTTGCAACAATAGAAATATTACAAAGAACATTAAAATTACTACTTTCCCAGACTCTTTCTACTAATATTTTACTCCATGTACTTTCTCTCTCTTACATATTGAGAAAATTTGAAGATAAAGAATCTTATAGTCCTTTATACTTACAGTCTTGGTTGTATATTTTTAATTACCTGATTAGTACATTCATCTTTGATGTAATACTTTCATCTACCTTTGGTATTCCAGTTTTATCCATTGGTCTACTAGTTTTTTTAATGGCATTTTTTTCTTCTCCAGTACAGAGTCCAGTCAGGAATTGCCATGTGTCTTTAATCTCTTCCAATCTAAAACTTTTCTATAACTTTGTCTTTTATGATGTTGAAATTTAAATAAAATTTTCTTAATCCCTTTGTGTAGAATGTCCCTCAGTCCATGTCTTATAAACTATGGAATAAATATGAAAATATATTTCTCAATTGTATTCCATGTTTCAAAGACCTTCCTTTAAACCCTTTGATTCAATATAAATATTTAGGTATACCTTCTTCTAATTCTCTTATAATTTTATTTTTTTATAAATTTTGTTCCTTTTTTCCAGTTAGCTTTTTTTTTTTTAAAGATTTATTTATTAATGCATACAGAACTGTAGTATAGGCCAGAGGTGCAGGGGCGGTGAGAAGACTTAAGACAATTTGCTAAGTGAAAGAAACAGACATAAAAGGCTAAGTTTTAAATTCTATTTATATGAAATTTCTGGGATAGACAAATTCATAGACAGAAAGTATGTTAGTACTTGCCAGAAGCTAGAGGGCTAAGGAGGATTGCTTATGGATACAGAGTTTTCTTTTTTGTGGTAAAATTATTCTGAAACTAGATGGTGGTGTGTAAACATCACTACCATCTAGTATATATATTATGAATTGTATATTAAAAAGGTAATTTTGTTATGCATATCTTATTATAATGTATTAAAATGATACTTTCACAATTGGCTTGAGAAGTTAGGTAAGAATCCACTTCAATTTATTTCCCAACTGACTAGTCAGTTACCTTAGTATTTATATGATTAATATGTTTGATTTACTGACTTTAAATACCTCTTTTTATTATGCTCTGTATTCTTATATGAATTTGAGTCTTTTTTAAAACTCTGTTCTCACCGAGAGTTCCATCTGCCTCTTCTCATATCAGTGTCATACTGTTTTATCTAACACAACTTTAGATTATGTTTTGTTATTTTGTAGGACCAATTTCCTTCTTTGGTTCTTTACTCTTCCTTTTTATAATTTTCCTAGAATTTTTTATGTTTATTATACAGTATAAATATGATAATATTTATTCAAATTCCTTATTAAAGTTATTAAGATTTTTCAATAGGCTTCATTTTTTAGGCTTAAGTCAAAATAAAATGGAAAGCAAAGAACTTCCCATCACTCATCACACCTTCTTACTGTCTGACACCACAGTGGTAGTTTGTTATAATCCATTATGGTCCATTGACATGTCATTAAAACTTCAGTCCATAGTTCATGCTAGGATTCACTATTGGTGTTGTATATTCTGTTATATTTGACAAGAATATAATAACATATACATCATTGTAATATCATACAAAATAGTTTTACTACCCTACAAATCCTCTGTGTTCTGTCTTTTCATCCTTTTTTCCTCCCAACCCCTGACAGCCATTGATAGTTTTACTGTCTATAGTTTTGCTTTTTTCAGATGTTGCATTGTTGGACCACAGCATGTAGCCTTTTCAGAGTAGCTTCTTTCACTTAGTAATATGTATAGTTTCCTCCATGTCTTCACTTAGTAGTTTCTTTTCTTTTAATATTGAATAATGTCCCATTGTTTAGATATCTGGATTCATTCCCCTATTAGAAAACATCTTGGTTCCTTCTAGGTTTTGACAAATATTTAAAGCTGCTGAATGCATCCATGTGCAGGTTTTTGTGTGGACATAAACTTACAGGTAAATACCATAGAGTATGATTGCTGGGTAACATGAAAAATATATGTTTAGTTATATAAGAAACTACCAACCTGCTTTTCATAGTGACTGTACCATTTTGCATATCCACCATCAATGAATGAAAGATCTTGTTCTATATCCTTGTCAACATTTGACATTGACAATATTATGATTGTGGCTATTCTAACGGGTGTATAGTGGACTATTAGAATTTTGATTTTAGAATTTATCTTCTAATTTGGAGTTAGCTCTCCATTACTCAACTGCTCTTCTACACTTTAGTGGAAATTTAGAATTTCTCTTGAAATTCTAAATATTCACTGTATTTTTTTGGTGAAATTTATTTTACTTAGAAATATATGTTATCATTGATGAAATTATTTCACTTACATTATCAAATTTTCTTTTTGCCTGACAGTTGTTGATTTTTATTTCTTTTGTACTGATTATTGAACTCTCATTACAGCTGGTATGATATAATAACAATTTATCTACTCCTTTCCAAATTCATTCTTCCTGTATATGTGCATTCTTGAGAATGTCTCACTCTGTACATGCTTCTTTTATCCATCTGGCATGAATTCAGTGTCTTCTTTTTTAGCTGTGATCAAATTTATTTCTGCATTCCAGACTTTTATCCAGAACTTGAGACTTATATATTTATTCATTCAACAAATATTTATTGACTTCTTACTGTGCACTAGGCTCCAATCCAGATATATCTCCTGGGATTACAAAATAACAAGTTCCTACAAAGGAAACTTCTATTTATGAGAATAGCAAAGTTATTTTGTCATTATAATGTTTAAGTTGTAAAAGATGACACATTTATTATAGAGAATTTAAAGTTCTCAAATAGTTTATACTTGTAAATTATGCCCAAACTACAATTTACCAGCATTCAGAATGTATCTCGATGCTCCCTACTGTTTTTTAATCTGCAAGCCCTTTCTACATGCTTAAATTTCAAATGTGTAAGCTCTTATCAAAAGGATATATGGTGTTAACTGTCATCAGGATTTAAGCTAGTGATCCCAAATAAATGTGATAAATCATATACTTGAATGGTTAACCTTGCAGATTTTAATTAAATCTGAAGATTAAAAAGATTTTTAATGTTTTCACCTGGCTGGTGTTGATGATTTTGCTAACGTCAAATGACTAACTCAATTTCATACCTCTATCATATTATAGAACTAGTGACAGTATTAAGAAAACCTTAAGAGTTTAGGAAGCAATAAGGCATCTAGAAAAGTTTGTAAAATAGGAAAAGAACTTATTTGGTTAATCTGTAAGAAAAGAAAGCCAGCAGACCAAGATTTAGTTCCAGATCTGCTGGGGTTAGTTAGATGATTTGGGAGAAGTTATAGCCCTTTTCTCCAGATTAAGATGAGGATAAACATACTTGCTCCTCTACTTCAGAGAATGTTAGGAGACTAAATAAAATAATATATGGAAATCTTATAAGTTCCTGGCTATTGTAGAATGTTTGGAGATGTTACCTAGCTAAAAGCCCCTTTTCAGTTCAAAGTTTTCACCTAGAGTGTTCCTATGGGTAAATGTCTATATAACAGAAATCAAGGTTATAAAGTGCTCTATTAAAGTTAAAAACATTTATTAATACAAAGCACTTTATAATATAATTTAATAATAAGACTAAAATGGAGAAAATTGTCTTAACTTAGTTATTTCTTTATGACAAAGTATTAAGGGCTCATGGAACTTTCTAGAGGCAGCACCAAGTTATACAAAAGCTATGAATAACAATATAATTTAAGCTTTGTCTTAACTTCTGCACACCTAGAAGTGTTGATTACCAAGGAGAAGCAAAGAAAAAACTTTATTTTACTGTAAAATTTGGGATCACTAAGTGTTACACTTGCAAATGTAAAATTTTCTACTTCATTGTTACTCAGAAGAGATAAAAAGTAAAAAACTACTGAAAGCAAAATATTTGCTGTCAATGGAAGCAAAGTACATCATGATTTTGCCTTTATATTCCCAAAATAACAAAATAAAAAGCATTTAAATTACTGTCACATAGAGAAATAAGAGAAATTATTTTTTTAAAGATTTATTTATATATACATAACTGGGGTACAGACCAGAGGTGTGGGATGGGATGGGGGGTGTGTGAGAGGATTCACCAGAGACAGAGTGGGGAGCAGAACAGGCAGTGGGGAGCAGAACACTGCTGCGGGGAGCAGCAGATGGGTCAGGAGAGGTCTGCCACGCCATGTGGGTCAGCTCCTCAGCCTATTGATCTCATGCTGCAGTGGCTGCAATAGCTTCATAGTGCTGTGCTTAACCCACTGTGTCACCAGGGAGGGCCCGGGAAAACTTAAAGTATATATAAAATAGTAATAGTGGTCAAGCTAAACTACTTGTCTCTATCAATAAAACGAGAACACAGAACATATACTACTTTCATCATAAGAACTAATAAAAACCAGTAAGATAACACATCACTTTGGGTGTAAATCAGTTTTTTATGTTTTTCTCTCACAACTAAGTAGACAAAGGCTATATTCCAACTTGGTTTTCTCATTCAAAATATTTATTTTGTTTTAAAATGAATTGTATTTATTTTGACATAGAACTGGGGTGTAGGCCAGATATTGGGGGTGAGAGGATTCACCAGAGACAGAGCGAGGAGCAGAACAGATGGATCTACTGAAATACACTACTGAGAGTAGCAGCAGGTGAGACAGAGGTCTTGCTGCGCCATATGTGAGTCAGCTCCCTGCACAGGGATTGAACTCAGGCCTTCAAGGGTGGTAGCACTGAGACTTAAGTGTCAGGCCACCAGGAAGCCCAAATAGGACCTTGAGTATATAGACACAAGAGGTACAAGTTTAAGGTGCAAAGAAAACTTAACCAAAAATATGCTGCTTTCCAAGTGCACTGGAGAATGTCAGGCCTTTAGTCAGAAAAAAAAAAAATTGGTTAGGCACCTATCAGGAGCTTAACACATTATATGCTTGTTTTTAAAATAGGAGAAAGGCAAAATATTCTATAACTTAATTTAATTACTGTTCTTTTAAATTTCTTGGCTCATATAAAATTCCCCTTTAGTATTTTTCTTCACTAACAGTTTACAAATAACAATCAGTTACTCACAAATACAGCCTAAAATACCTAAAATTATTCCCTTTTTATATAATTTACTAAAATCCATCCTCATATCTTAGGGGAAAAACAAAGCATGAGTCTTTATTGTTTCTTAAAATGGTTTCAGAGAAATAAACTCTTAGAAGCTCCTTTGCTACCTTTTTTTTTTTTTTTTCAGATGCAATACATCCTGTCTGTAGCAGAATCATTAGCAGACTAAAAGCAAGAGTTTCACAGTAACTGAATTTAAAAGTAATTACATGAAAAAGGTATTTCTGAAAATATCGGACAATAGGCTTTGGTATTATAGAATAAGAACCCTCAAGGTGGTACTGTGGTAAGCCACAGTCACTTTTAAATATGTGTGAAAGATAAACCTGTGGCTTTTGCTGTTGGTCAGTGTGTGAGAATTAGAAATGCCTAGACTTTCAATAAATCCAGTCTTAGAACTGATGAGTACAATTATTCCTGCTTGGCAACTCAATTTATAGAAGTTATATGATAAAAGAATCATTGCATATAGTTTTTTTTTAATATTTATTTATTTATGTATATAAGAGCTGAGGTATAGGCCTGAGGTGTGGGGGGCCAGAGAGAGAGTGTGGAGTAGAACAGACAGAATGACTGAAACAGTGCTGAGGGAGCAGCCAAGGATTGGAGCAAGTGCTGTATTGGCTGCCCATAGTGCAGAGACGTAACTCCTCTACCACCAGGGAGGCCCCTATAAAGTTTTAAAGAAATTGTTGGTCTATATATTAAACTTCTGTGGAAGGAGGAGGTTGCTGAAATTGAATAAGGTTCGATCCCTTTTGTGCTCTTTTCCCTAAAAATCAAATCAACTCAGAGCATCATCTCAAGAATTGTGGAATGGTTTTCTTGTAGAATAGAGTAGAGGCTTTTCATTCACTTTTTTTCAGGCATCAGCTTCTCACAGACCTGTTAGAATAAAACTTTCCCATCAGTGGAAGAAGTAACAGCAAGAGCAGTACTGTGTTTTCTTTAGTTTTAATTTATTTCCAACCAACCAGTAACAAAGAAGTATTTTGGCGTTATTCAGACAAAAGTCTGTCAAGTTAGTTTTATTGTTTGTTTGTTTTTAAAGAAATGTTTATTGAGAGGGGTCTCCCTGGTGGCCTATGGGTTAAATGTCAGCACTATCACCATTGCAGCTCGAGATCCATTCCCCGCAGTAGCTGACCCAGGAGCTGACCCACATGGTGCAGTAGCCCTCCCTTGTCTCCCCGCCCCTCAGCAGTGGATTTCAGTGCATCTGCCTGTTTTGCTCTTCACTCTGTCACTAGTAAATCTTCTCACCCAACCCCCCTCCCCTTCGCCCCCCATCTCTGGCCTGCACCTCAGTTCTATACAAAAACAAAAGCTTTTTTAAAACAAGAAGAAATAACATTAGTTTATGACACTATATTTCAGGTGTACAATACTAGAAATCAGCATCTGTATATAATATGTTAGGTTCACCACTAGACAGTTGGCCAGTTTTGCCTGATTTACCATGTCTCTGCCCTCATCCCTTCTGCTAATTGCTATTTTGTTCATCTTGTCTAAGAGTCTTTGTTTTATTTGTTCACACTTCTGTTTATCTGTCTCTACGTACAAGAGGAATTATAGGGTATTTGTCCTTCTACACTTGCCATACTTCACTTAGTGAAATACTTCAAAAAATAAGTACTTTTATGGTCATTGCAGAGGAAATAGAGCAGTAGCAACCAGAGGTAGAGCAAATTTCCATGGAAATAACAGGGACAGAAGAGAATGGCACCACTGTTCTCTGCCCGTACTAGAACCCTGGGCGGTGACATGCTTTACTCCTTCTCCTCCTTTCTGCTCCCTCCATAACCGATAGCCGCTAGTCCAAATTGTTTCTGTTCAGTATTTCTTTCTCCCTGCTTCTCTGGCACTGACTAGGCCACCATTATATTTCATTTTATTTTATAATAGTCGCCTGGATATGGCTACTCTTGCCCTAATCCAGCTATTTCTCTGTGTACAACCAATGTCACCTTTCTACATGGCTTATCTCCTACTTGTAAACCTCCCCATTGCTTTTGGGACACAGTCCACACCTCCCGTAGTGGCTTACGAGGCTCTTCAGGATTGATCATTGCTCCCCAACAAATATCCCACTAGTGTCACCTCTTTGCTCTCCAAATTACTGAAATGTCAGCAGTGGCCATACTTTTGGATCTTTGCACATGGCCTACATGATCTGACTCCTGCTTGCCTCTTCACTGTCATCTAATGTCAGCTCCTCTTGCTGTCCTATCACTACCTGTTGGTCTTGAGTGCCCCTGGCATCTTCAGTCCCCAGCTGCTTGTGCTTTCACTGGTTTGAAAGCAAGTTATGAAGTGTATGTGAATCTACCATGTTATACTCATTAACACAGTGGAAACTGAAAAGATGGAGAATACATACTTACTTTAAGCATACTTTGAAATATAGATTCAAGGGCCTGGTGGTACAACAAGTTAAAGGACAGCACTACGAAGCTAGCTGCAGCAGCTTCAGCACAAGTTCTATCCCCGGCCAGGGAGATGACCCATATGGCACGGCAGACCTCTCTTGTCTTACCTGCTGCTCCCCTCAGCAGTGTACTTTGTCATTCAGTCTGTTCTGCTCCCCACTCTGTCTCTGGTGAATCCTCTTACCTCCCACACCTCTGGCCTGTACTCCCAGTTCTACACAAATAAATAAATAAATCTTTTTAAAAAATACCGATTCAGGTTTTTGAAGTTCTGAGAAACCACAGTGGAAGACTTAGTAGACAGACCCCTGAAAAACAACAATATAAGGACTCTTCTGGAACAGCCTTGGGAAAACTAAGAGGACCAAACAGAATCTAAACAGGTGCTTTGGGAAGTGCCAGTGATTGTGAGAGTTCCAAAGGATGAATTGCTTACACTGCATGCTAATGAACAGTTCATGGTTCCCGAGCTGTGCTTATTTCCAGTCCAGTAGGGGAAGGACAGATACGCTCTGCCCAGTAGGAGATGCGTATCGTAAGAACTAGTTATTACTGAGCTTCTACAGGGTCTTATTCTGCTGTACTATCTCTAGTCCTGGATTTCTAACCACATGTTGTATATCATTATCTGGGTATCTCACTGGCACCTCAAACTCTTTAGACCAGAACTTGTCATCTTTCCCACAAAACCTGCTTTCCCAATGTCTTCTCTCCCAAGGGCAACACTGATCATTCAGATACCCAAGGAGACCTGGATGTTATCCTTTGTCCCTTACTCTCTTCTTACCCTCTCGTCTCCCATTCCTGAAGATAATAATGCTTTCTCAGCTACTTAATAATCCTCAAATTAATTTACTGCTTTTCCTTCTTACTGCCTCTACTTAGATGTAGACTACACTTGTCTCTGAATAATAGTAGGTCCCTAACTAGTTTCCTTACACTCCAATCTCGCCTTCTTCACTCTCCATACAGTAGCCATAGTGCTATTTCCAAGTTCAAATCTAATTATGTCATTCATTCCGTTTAATATTTTATATGATTCCTCATTAATCTCAAGATAAAGCACTTGGTAAATATTTGTTGAATGAATTATCTCCTTGCAACAGAAGGACAATATTAAGATAACATTAGTTTTCCATTTATCAGGTAAGGGAATGAAAGCTAAACCGGGGAGATAGGGTCATAGTCAAATGGCCAAGTTTGTCCTGAAGCTGTGCTGTGTCCATGTCACACTGCCATCCTTTCTATCAGAATATGGCCTGCTCAGGTGGACGGTAACACGCCAATTACCTGGTGGGTTATGCCAGTCTCTCGCACACGTAAACTTCTGATCCTACAATAGTGGAGTCATTGCTTTGAAGAATTACCTTGGGTGCAGCACAAGTGTGATTAACCAGAAAATTCTACTAGGCAGAATTTTATTTTGTGAGCACACAGAGTAAAGACATTGCAAACATTTAGGCACAATAGTCATGTTATCAAAAACAAGATGATAGGAATATGTAGAGCAGTTTTTAAGCTACAGCTTGAACTCTCTAATATTGCAACTATCAGCTGGACTCCTACAGCACATATAATTATAGTGAAATAGAGATTTTTTCCCCAGAACATTGCTTGGTACAGTTATTTGGTAAATACTTGTCAAGTGAATGGTTTAGTAAAGGAGGAAAGAATCATTTCTTATAGTGTCATATTCTCCTATAGTATGTACAAAGGGAAATAGTAAACACATATTTTAGTTAGGTTTTCCATAACAAAGGTCAAAGTGAACATTTTCTCTCTTACTCTTACTAAACTAGAAAATCTATTCATTGAGATCAACTAATTTCTCAAAATATACTAATAAAATATACATATATTCTAAATTTTAAAAATATCAAAGCAACATATATTAACATTTGTTTTAACTGAACTTAGCTATATTTAAAGAGAAGATTGAAATGCAAGTTTTGGACTTATTTAGAGATGTTAAATATCAGAATTGTCCCAGCACTCATTAATATTATATGTGTCCCACAATACATTCATATAGTGGAATCCCTGTTGGTCATCCGTTATATGTGGTGGTGGTGTTACCTAATATATAGTAATTTTTTATTGTTGATTTATTTATATATTTGTACTGAGGTAACATCAGTTTATAACACTGTATATTTGTTAGAATTACAAGTTCACACTTCTTCAAATGCATATTAACCATATCACACCCACCATCGAAGTACCAAGAACCTGCCACCACAGTCCATTGAACTCCCTTACCTCTTCCTCCCACCTACCCCTAAAAAAAAAGCCAGATCTTTGTGTTATTGGTCATGATTTCTAATCTGCTTTTAGGTCATGCTGTAAGTAGGAACATAAAACTCAGACATGGGGGAGGGAGGAACTAAGCTTGAATCCCCATTAACTGTGAAATTTTCATTGGTTTTGATATACTGAAAACTTGTACATTACTACTTATATAACCCCTACTTATGGATGTAGGTCTAATACAGATCTAAGAGAATCTGTATGGAAAATTCACTGTATTACCCATACTCAACGATTTCTGCTGGAAATTAATCCCATTGGAGATAAAATTATTTTAAGACTGAGAGTTTTCTTCTTTCATAAAAATGTGTTATCTACCATGGCATAATATTGGCACATTTGGAAAATCCAGGGGATGGAGATGATATTTAGACCATAAAGATTTTTCACAACCCTTCTTTGACAGGATGTGGGTTTCTGGGGAATTCAGTAGCTGCTAGAGATTGACCTTGGCTAGGAAAGAACAATGTCATACATCCTTCTGTTGGGAACCTCTCTCTGCTGGCTCTTGAATCACATGTAGAGCAGCCACAGTTAGCTTGGCTCAAAAGTACATTTCACAACAATTTTTGTAATAGGAAAAGTGTTTCATGCATTGTTATCTATGCAAATTCACTTTCTCTTTGTGTGTGATGGCATTTAGTGAAGGAGAATACATCCAAGGCTGCTTTTCCTCTCTGAGTCTCTGAGGGTCAGACTTCCTTCCTGCAGTAAAGTGGGGTGGGAATCTCTCGGAATCCACTCTGTTTTCCTGCCCCCACCCCCTTTTATTTTTCACTCCCAGTGAGATATGCAATATATCAAGCTCATTCCCTTTGTTGATGTGTTTTCGGCTTTCCTTTCCCATGCATCTGACTTCAGCATGTTTTTTGTAGTCTTCAAATGAATTGTGCATGAAACGTACAGCAGCTGTCTGGAACAGATAAAGCAGAGTGCCGGGCCTGGAGCAGTGTGGTTAGGCCTTCCCTTCCTCAGCTGCAGTTTGCTCCTTTGACGGTGTCCTGAGTTCTCAGCTGCCAGAGTTCAAGGAAGTTTTGACTGGTTGTTGATTTCTAGTAGAGAGAAAAATTTCAGTTTAAAATTCCAAGTACCCAATAATTATGTATGAAAAAAATTTCTAAATCTCTATTTTAGAGAATACAGGGGAAAAGAGGTAGGAAATCCTCTCAGCAGTTTTAGTGAGGGGGAAAAAATCAGAAAATCACATCTATGCTACCTTCACTATGCTAAGTAAACATACTAATGTAAGTGAAGAAGTTGGTGGGCGTATTTTTAACTAGATTGCTAATGCTGACAGCATCTAGTTTTTAGCTCTGGACATACTAGACCTTATTTCTACTATTTGCTCACAGTCACACACCTACTCCTCCTCAGGCGGCTTGGTGGTTATTGTAGCTCATGAGCCCCACCCTTTTGATCAGATAAAACTAAAATATGATGATGAAGGAAAAACACTTTATATTTAGAAGCCAGTGTTTATAAACGTGCATATAGCATCTAATATCTAAAATGAAAGTCTTTTTGTTGGACTTCTTAGTAAGTTGCAGCAACATTTTTTTTTTAAAGATTTGTGCATACAGAACTGGGGTACAGGCCAGAGGCTCAGGGGCAGTGAGAGGCTTCACCAGAGACAGAGTGGGAGCAGAACAGGCAGATCGACGAAGTACACTGCTGAGGGGAGCAGGGAGTGGGTCAGGAGAGGTCTGCCACGCCATGTGGTCACCTCCGGGGCAGGCGGGAGTCGAACTCATGCGGAAGCAGCTTTAGATTCTCAGTGCTGTGCTTTAACCCGCTGCACCACCAGGGAGGGCCTGCAACAACATTTTAAACAAAACTAGTTAAGTTGCCTTTTGTAGGCCTAAAAATGCTATGAGAAGGAACTAAAGTTGCTTCGGCGGGAGAACAGGAAGAACATGCTGCTATCTGTGGCCATCTTCATCTTCCTGACCCTCATCTACGCCTACTGGGTGGTGTGAGCCACCATCTCTCCACAGCCAGCACAGGCTTCCTCCTCTGCTCCCTAGTCAGGGTCAAGCACGTCTGTGAAGATTCAGGGCCAGTGCAAGCGTTGTTCCTCCATCCAGACTCCCGAGCACAGCTTCCTGTCAGCACAGCCCGCTTGACCCCCGTCCTGCTCTGGGGCCTGGTCTCCAGGACGCTGTGCTGGCTCCTCCCTCAGCCTAAGAGAAGGGCAATAAAGAACACCAGGCTGAGAAAAAAAAAAAGTTATTCAAACATTGGGTTTTTTTTTTTTAAGATTAATTTATTTATGCATACAGAACTAGGGTACAGGCCAGAGATCAGGGGGGTGAGAGGATTCACCACAGAGTGGGGAGCAGAACAGGCAGATCGACAAAATACACTGCTGAGGGGAGCAGCGGGCGGGTCAGGAGAGGTCTGCAGCACCACGTGGTTCACCTCCGGGGAGGGGATCGAACTCACACTGAAGCAGCTGCAGCCAGTTTGCAGTGCTTCATCATAACCCATTGCACCACAAGGGAGGGCCCACAAACATTGATTTTTATCATACTTACATTTGAGATTTTGAAACAACATGCTCTTCAGGTAATACTTTCAGTTATTTTTCACACAGTTAGACTACAGTTGTTCAATGAACATTGTATGTAAACATATTGTGGGCCTCCAAATCCTTTCTAGCCCAATAGAGAGCCTTAAACACCTGTTGTATTGAAATTCTGGAACGATCCCTGGTGCCAGTCTTTTGGTTCTATGACAAGCTGTTACAACCACAAGTGGCATAATGCCAAGCTATTATAGCCATTTCCCTCTACTCCTGTAGGAAAGTTGTAACTGATCCAGTCGGTTTCTCTCTACTCTTTTAAGATGTCTTAACATCTCTCCAGTTTAGCTTATCTTTTTAAATCAATACTGATAATTTCACTCTTCTCCTTAAAAACTTCCATTCATTGCTCACCAGGATGGATAATCAGAGTGATATGATATTGGTCACTGTAGCCTCAGGGTACCTGGGTGAAAAGGGAGTAGCCAGAACCCCACTTCATTGCCTCCTTATAACCTTAGAAATTCTGGTGCCCCCAGTGTACCAGATACTACCATTTTTAATTTGAGCCTCAACTGAAAAGGTTTGATAGCATTACTTTAAAGGAAAAGTTCTAAACTGAGACCTGCAAACCTTTGGGAGAACAATGGTAGCTTTCAGGATATTTGTGATTCTTCATAAAATTTGGGAGGGAGATGTCCTCAGAAGTGGTCTACTCTTAAAATGGATCGTACACTCTAAAGTGATTTGAAACTACAACTCCATAACATCCATGGCCTTAAGGGTGTGTCCTGTACCACTTTGGTAACCTCCTGATCCTTCCAGCCTGCCAGTTTTCAGCCGTGTCCTTCTATATCTTTATCTCCATTGCTTCCTATTTCTTACCTTACACTTCAGCAGTGATAAATTGTTTACAACTCTCTGATACACACTTTGAAGCTTCAATGCTCTGTCACATGTTATCAGTTTAAAATGCCCCATTCTCTGCCTGGTGAACTCCTCTGCTCCATCAAGACCCAATTTCGACCCCATTCCTCAATGAAGCTCACCTTACTCCTTCTAGAAGAATTCACTGTTCTTGCTTTTATGTTGTCACTTTATTTTATTTTATATTAATGCTTACATTATTACATTCCTTTCACTTCAGACTAATGACTTTTCTCCCCATCTTATTATGCTACTTAAAAACAAGATATGTAATGTATTCAATTTTCCATACCAAGCAGATTACTTTTGGATGATGCTTAATACATATTATTGTTCTATACTTGTCTCCGTCTCTGAAACTTGAACTTAGTCTGAAGATTCAATTAACATAGCACATCTGGAAAACTCTTTACTGCCCAGATTAGGGGGATCTCTTCTCTCAGTGACACCTGCTAGTCCATACCCTACCTGCCTTCCCTTACTTTGCTGACGTCTGGCACCTTCTGTTTGCAAGCTCAGTCCCACTCATTTCTTTGATATCTTTGAAAAAACTAGCAGTGGTTTCAGCCCCGCCCTTGAATGTATTACCCACACCACCACCACCACCAGCAGCTCCTGTTTGTTTAGAGTTCTAATATTTTTACTTGCTAGTGCTCACTTTTTCACACATCTCTCTCTTTCTCTGTGTCTTTCTCTCTCTCTGAAAATTAGATCTGAATCTTAATATGAAGGAGAGAATTTCATAGGAATGATAACACTGTTTCTCTGCCTCTTAGTATTCCTGCCGCAACTTAGAAATCACTGTCCAACCAGACATATCTTTATTTTGAACTACTTGTCAGTCTTTTATGACTGGACTTAGTCTTTTTTTTTTTTTTTTGCTGAGGACCAGCCAGTCTGTTTTCTGCTTTGTCCCTTTCTTTCTCAAAAAGTGTGGAGCAAATGGTCTAGGGACAATGTTTAGTAACCCCTGATGGGTAACATAAGGACTTCCTCAGAGTAGACAAATGAACACCCAGTACAACAGTTAATAGCAGAGACTGTGATGGACACTTGTCTACAGAAGATAACTCAATCCCCGGCTTCAGTTGTTTCTTAACTCAGAAGAACATAGACCCAAGGTTACCAAGTCTTCTACTTATTCAAGAGAAAGTGGACATCCAGATTATTTTTTTAAAGATTTATTTATTTATGCATACAGAACTGGGGTACAGGCCAGACATGCAGGGGCAGTGAGAGGATTCACCAGAGACAGAGTAGGGAACAGAACAGGCAGATTGACGAAGTACACTGCTGAGGGGAGCAGCAGGTGAGGCAGGAGAGGTCTGCTGCACCGTGTGGGTCACCTCCGAGGCAAGGGATTGAATTGGCACTAAAGCAGCTGCAGTTAACTTGCAGTGCTGAGCCTTAACACGCTACACCACCAGGGAGGGCCAGACACCCAGATTTTTATGTGAACTTTTGAGACTGTGGCAAGAAAGAGCATGATTCACATCCAGTGTGGTATCCCTATGCAAGATAAAATTGATTATCGTGCAGTTGAGTCAGACAGCAAGGGTGAAAAAAGATGGACTAGTTCTCTCTGTGGTCTTTAGCGCTAGCTGAGTGCCTGTTTCTGGGGAAAGGGGTAATAACAAAAATTCCTCTGTAGGAATTGTCATGATAAAGCTAGGTTCTTTGATTCCTGACCATTGTTTTCTTCAGCCTATCATATGCCATTGCCAGAAAAACAAGATTCATGAAATCAAAGAACAGAGATATTAAAGGACTGAGAGACAGGTAATTTGTGTCCTGATCATTGAAGAATAACTGCAGAATAAGGAGCTCAGTTGGGATGCTTCCTTTGCTATCACCCGTCAATATCTTGTGAGAAAGAAGAGTTGGCAGAAGGTGGAGTCAGCAAATATTTATTGAATATGTGAATAGATTAATAGGCAGATTTATTGTTATATATTATGGAAATACTTGGGGGAAAATTTGATGGCTTTTCAGTGAAATTTTTCTTTCATTCAGTATCATGAAGATAGTCAATAATTATTTAGTGACTAGAAGTTGCTTTTTCAAATTTACTTCAAAGAAATTATCTATTTTAGTATGTTACTTTTATCAACAGGAGTTGAAAGGGAACTATTCATAATTTCTCTGCATTTAAGGGTACAGTCAAAAGATTTAAAAGGCAGCCAACAGAATGAGAAAATATTTGCAAGTCCAATGTCTGTTAAGGAATTACAATCCAAAATATATAGAATTCCTACAACTCATCAACAAAAAAGCAGACAAGCTAACTTTAAAATGGGCAAAGGACTTGAATAGACATTTGTCCCAAGAAAATAAAGAAATGACCACTAAATACAAAAAAAGATATTCAGCATCACTAGTCATTAAAAATGTAAACCCAGGGCCTCCCTGTTGGCACAGGGGTTAAATCTCAGCAGCACGTTAAGATATCTGCAACCACTGCAGCACGAGTTCAATCCCCAGCCAGGGTGATCTCGACATGGAACAGCAGACCTCTTCTGTCTTACCTGTTCTGCTCCCCACTCTGTCCCTGGTACATCTTCTCACCACTACCCCCCACACCTCTGGCCTGCACCCCAGCTTTTGTATGCGTAACTAAATAAAAAGTAAGTCTTTAAAAAGAAAAAAAAATGTAAATCCAAATCATGAATGTCTCATCAAAGAAAGGCTAACACAGGAACAAAAAGTAGAGAGTGCTGGTAAAATAGGATAGAAATTGCAACCCAGTGCTTTGCTGGTGGAAATATAAAGTGGCACAACTGGTGTAGAAAACAAAATGTTAAATATAGAGTTATCATGTGAGCCAGTGATCCCACTTCCAGTTCTGTGTCCAAAAAGATCAAAAGCAGGACTAGAACAAATTCTTATACCCATGTTCATAGGAGAATTATCCACAATAGTCAAAAGGTGGACGTCATGTATTCAATATTCTTTGAAGAATGACTAGACCCACAAAATATGCAGGTAGATACATAGATTATGATAGATAGATCGACAGACAGCGAACTAGCTAGGTAGCTAGCTCGTTAGATCAGTCCAAAAAAGAATAAAATTCTGATGTATTCTACAATGTAAGTGAATCTTGAAGACATTGTGCTAAGTGAAATAAACCAACACAGAAGGAAATATACTGTATAATTCTACATACATGAAGTATCTAGAGTAGTTCACTTCACAAAAAAAGAAAGTGGAACTATGGTTAGCAGGGCTGATAGGGATCCATAATGGGATATTGTTGCTTATGGTGCAGTTTTAATTGGGGATGATATAAAATTTCTTAAGATGGACAGTGGTAATGGTTACACAAAATTGTGTGTGTAATGCCACCTAATCATATACATAAAAATGGTTAATATGGTACATTTTGTTATGATGTTTTACAACCATTAAAAAAAGCAATTTACTTATGATTATGATCTTCATCTCCATTTTTCAGGTTCTTATATGCCTTTAACCTGTCTCTTCCCAAATAAGCTGTTGTACTCTGTGTATATGTAGATACAGAGGAATGTTTGTGTGTGCATGTGTGTCAGTACTATGACAATTTAAAGATTTAAATAGCCTCGATGCCCCACAGATGCTCTAGCTCTTGATGTTTTTAAATATTGGTCTCATGTAGCAGTTCCCATGGCATGAACATTGTCTTTGGAATTTGTTCATCAGAAATAATGCTTCTAATTCTCAAGAGACTAAAGAAAAAAGTATGGCATCCCCCTCTCTTCCAGTCCCACCACTGTCTCTGCACTTATGTCTCCTTTAACTTCACACCTACACAGTAAGTAGTCTTGTTTAGTGTCTACACTACTACACTAATTTCCTTTTTCTACTTTTAACTCTTAATCTCATCTACTGACTTTCTAAAATGCTACCTTTTCTTAGTAGGCTACTTGACTTCCTATTTCACAGACTGTAATGAAGCATGAATGCTTTTAACTTCCTGCCCTCCCCCCACCTTCTTACAAACATATCTGCATATACTGTAACCTAGTTTCTTTCCCTTGTTCCAAAAGGAGAGATTGCAAACCATCGTCTTAATCCAGCCACTTATGCTCTGCATCTTTTCCCTTCCTTCCTCCTCCATGACCTAGATCAGTCAGCTTCCCTGTTTCTTGTGCGCTTATTTATCTTCTTTTTTTTTAGCTCATAAACACGCTCAAGTCCTTTTGAGCTTTAAAAAAAAAAAAAAAAAAACCTAAAATGTGCTTTTTCACACTGCCACCCTGAATTTCTCCTTCTGTTCTCACCCAAGGTTCTAGAAAAATCTAGGCTCTGGTCCCTTTCTCCGATCTCTTACCATTTTTGCCTTCTCCCATCTCTTTGAAATGGCTTTATGCATGTTACCTGAGGCCACTTAGATGCCAAATCCAGTAGGCAGTTTTCATTCTTTAGTGTTCTAATTTATCTGCAGCTTGATACTGTTGACAAAAATATTCCTTTGTTTGGTTGACCACTCACATTCCCCCTTACTGTTCCTCTTCTTCCGTCTAGCTTCTGGTGCAATCCACTAGTATGTCAGCTGTGGTCTCTGCTCAGTCTGTATAGCTGTGATACCTCCAGGCTGATGTCATTGCCATAAGCTTAGGACTGTAAAAATCTCTTCCTCTTCTTCAGTTGTCTCCTGTTTTTGTGTCTCCATTGCACGCTGAACATGTGAACTTGAATGTGTAGCATCTCTTAACTTAACTCCCTTTCATCTCCATTCTGTTTTCTGTATCCAGGTTAAGTATCAGAAACATGAAAGATACATAGTCTTCCCTCTTTAAATAGACCTAATCTTATTAAGCATGAAATCCTATGTATTTTGCTAAAATATCTCTTTGAGACTGGTCTAGGATCAGGGTCTGAAATCTCTCCTTTTGGAACAGGGGGAAGAAACTCAGATACAATATATGCCAATAAAGAATCTAAAGAACCTTTCTGGTTCTTTAGCTATTTAACCAGTATTTCTTTAATGACTCATTCAAGTAAAGTAACATCATATAATCCTATAAAATATTCATTGCTATAAAATTCTTAGTTATAAGAATTTTTTTTCCTCAAAAAATTGAACATAGAATTATGCTTAAACATATGATCCAGCAATTCCACTTCTAGGTATATATCCAAGAAAGTTAAAAGCAGGAGTGAGAACAGATATTTACAGCCATGTACATGACAACATTATCCATAATAGCCAAAGGTGGAAAAAAACAAATGTTCATTGATAGATGAATGGATACATATATGTGAATGAATATTATTCAGTCTTTAAAAAGGAACTTTGATATGTGCCACAACATGGATGGACATTGAAGATACTATGCTAAGGGAAGAAAGCCAGACACAAAAAGACAAATACTGTATGATTCTACTTACATGAATTATCTAGGTTAGTTCAGTTTATAGAGACAGAAAGGATGGTTTTTACTAGTAACTGGAGAAAGAGGTAATAGAATGTTATTTATGGGCAGAGCGTTAGTGTGAAATGATGAAAAAACTCTGAATATGTAGTAGACAATGTGAATATGTTTAGTGCTACTGAACTCTGGTTGAAATGGTCAATTTTTGCACACGTGATATTCAACTCAGGCTACTATAACAAAAATACCTTAGACCTGGTGGCTTAAGCTGTGTGGGTTTAACAAATTTGGCTAAGTCATTCAAAATCAAGGTGCCAGAAGTTTTGCTGTCAGCAGCTTTCTGGTTGAAGACAGCTGCTGCCTTTCTGTATCCTCAGATGACTGAAAGATTATCTCGCTCATATGTCATCTAAGGGCACTAATACCATCCATGAGTGCACTAGCCTCATGACCTAGTTACCTACCCAAAACATCCACCTCCAAATATAATCACTCTGGGGATTTGGGCTTCAGTATAAGTTTTGGGGGAACTAACATTCAAACCATGACAACCACAGTTTAAAAACATATTTATCGGATTTTTTCAAAACTTATTCTTGAGATGTTGTTAGGGTCCGAGAACTCGATTACACAAAAGACAGAGCGTCACGCAAGAATGCAATTCGCAAAGTAGAGTTTATTGGGCTGGCTAGCCAGAGTCAAGCCGTTCCCTGCCGGACACATAGGATTCAGGCAAGACCCCGACAAAGGGAAAGTCAGGGAATATATTGGCCCGCGCAGATTCAACTTAGCAAATGGATTCAAGGATTAACAGACATCACAGCCTGGGTCACAGTTCAACCACCCAATGACAGGTTTCCAGGAATAGATGTCTCATTTCCTGGTGCCTCAGATCCAATCAGCCTGGGCCACACCATTATCCAATCAATTTTAAATGTACATTGTCCCTCTTCAACCTATCCTGCATTTCGGGGGGTGGGTACTTGCCTGGGTTAGTCTAGTTTTGCTCAGGCCTGCATTACTTCCTCCATTCCTTCAATGTCTTTCTTAAAATTTCCACAAATATTTACTTTATCCTCAATAATACAAGGGGGTGTGGACTAACTGGAGTAAGCAGTCTCTTAACCAGAAGGATATAAGACACTATTTCCAAGAAACTATCAGAGTTGTTGAAAGACACTTTGAAACTCCTGGGTGAAAAGAAATCGAGAGCCACTGTAGATTGGAGGGTGGCTCTGTCACAGTGTCTGTCCTCCAGTCCCTGGAGATTTCTTCACTCCTTTCTTTGTATCCCTCCCTCCAGGAGCTTAGAAGCAAAGTGTGTTTTTCCAACTTGAAAAAGACCCTTCCTACCTCCATTAAAGCAAACATTAGTATAATACTTTTCAAAACAAAACAAAACTAAACAGGCACACAAAAACATTTAGAAATGCATGCATTTGGGGGAGTAATTACAAAGGACCCCAAAGCTGAATATAAAGGAAAGCAACCCTAGATCAGAACAAAGCCTTTAGGAACTCTCTCTGGAAAATATGTGTGTCATTGTTAAGAGCCAAAGTAAATACACATACAAATCCCAAACTGCTTATCTGTGTGGTTTCCATAGTGTCAAGTATATATGCAAAGTTGGTCTCACTCAGGGACAGTCATTGAAGGTCATGGAGTAAAAACAAAAGTCAAACTTGTGAATTTATAGTCAGTGAGTGCCAGATTTCCTGGCCGGTTCTCAGTTCCAGAGAAGTGAGCGAGAGGTGGCAGTAATGTTCTTTCTCTCTCTTTTATCCTCTCCTCCTATACCCCTTTTTCTCACTGCCCCCCCTCCACTCCTCCCTCCCTCTCACCCTTGTGAATTAAAGCATTATTTTCTCTGAGCCCCAGGAAATAGAATTCAAATTTACACTGAAAGGCAACCCATGAAAGAGATGACCTGTTCATTTAATATATATTTATTTTCATGCAAATTGCACCATAGTTAAAATGAAAGTTATTTTCTTTAAAACTTCCTGCTTTGGAGGTAAAATGGGCACTCTTCCAATTTCCCTGCTGGTTAAGTCAAAATCTCTTCAGATAAATGTATAACACAGTAATACCTGCTGTAGTACATACGTAGACTTCGGATGATAAAAATAGTGCATCACACATTTTATTTGGTTGTGTTACAGTTTTTAAGCACAGATTTGGGAGTTGCTGAATTGTTAGGTGGGTATGGGTAACGAATCATATCAGTTGAAAAAGAAACAAGCCTCCAAGAGTTTAATTTTGCCCTGGCAGTGCAACGGGTTACAGCCAGTTAAAACACTATCCACAGCCACTGCAGCAAGAGTTACATCCCCAGCGAGAGAGGGGACCCACATGGTGCATCAGACCTCTTCTGTCCTGTCACCTGCTGCTCCCCTCAGCTGTGCATTTCACTTGATCTGCCTGTTCTGCTCCCCACTCTGTCTCTGGTGAATCCTCTCACCCTGCGTCTCTGGCCTGTACCCCAGTTCTTGTATGCATAAATAAATAAATCGTTTTAAAAGAAGATACTTAGAAATGTAAGTAGCAGCTCCTGGGGACAGTTTTTGGCTTTATTTTGGGTGGGTTTTTTTTTTTTTTTGAGTGGAAAGTATAGAAATGAAACAGTGACTTAATTCTACGGCACTTATTGAATAATTACTTCACGCAGGGCACTCCGCTAGGTAGTTATGAGTTATTTGAAGCTCACATCTGTTGAGTAACCTCCTCAAGGTCTCCGTGCTAATAAATAACAGAACTCGGGCGATTGCAATGCTAAAGTTCATCCTTTCAGCTCCAGTTGTGTGTTACCTCTCAATTTTATTTGTTAGGAGGGCAAGGTTCTGCTTTGCGTTACATAGAGAGACTCCCCTCTTGTCTGCCTGAGCCCCTAGAACAGATCTCACTTCATCATTCTCTCCTCTGAGCCCCGACTGCCAGTGGGTCTTATTAGTTGTCTTGAAATTTCATTTACGCACTACTACTGTTACTGTGTCTATGCTACTATGGTTAATAGTCCTGCTTCTACTATAAACATACTAATAATAGCAGTGATAATTGATATTATTCACTGAGTGCTTATTATATGGCTAGAACTCTATTCAACTTGTAAGCCTTTGGTTCACTGATACTTTTAATGGTGACTGGAGGCTGTGCCCTAGAGTGAACTCCTCTAGGGTTGGAACCCAACGCCTTTTATTCATTAGCCATATGACCATGGGCAAATTATTGGACTTTTCTGACTTTTGCTTTCTTTTCCTATAAAATAGAAATATGGAAATACCCAGAGAGTTGAGAAAATTAAGTCACATGAATTATAAAGACAGTTAGTATACCTAGTAAATATTGGCTACAGCTTATAGTCACTGATAACACAAATGTTGTTAGTAGTTTCATCCATCTAAAGTCCCTGCCTCGTTGGTACAGTACAGCAGTGGGAACATAAGCTTGCACCCAATTTTGCATCAATCCAGTTAGCTGCATCTTCTGCACATGTGCTCTGTCCCTGCAACCTCGACTTGTCTTTTACATTGTCAGTTGTTGACCAGAGGCTACATATTACTCAGTTGCAGTAGAACCAGGATGCTCTATCAATAATTTCTCCATTGTTGTTCTGTCCAAGACAAACTGGATCCCTTTGGCTCTGACCTTGATCAAATTTCTGTTCAGCACAGTCCTTTGTTAAACAGTTGAACAGTACCCATCTTGACCAATCCTGCTTCTTGACCTTCTCTGTTAGCTGTCTTTAGATAGTACATCTTGAGATACAGCTTGTTTTATAGTTATAGAGGATTCCAGGGTAGGACTCTTGCCATAAAAGAACTTATAATCTTTATAAAATAGGAGGAAAAAAATAAAACATAACATATATTCCCCTGTATTCCTTGGGTGTTGCCTGGCCCATATCAGGTCATCAGCTTGTTACTGGGCAATGGGTCTAAAAACTCACTGGCTCAGCACCTCTCGTACCAGTTCTGCATTTGTTCCCACAAGCGCAAAGAAAATGGCCTTTGGTAGCAAAAAAAGAGAGAAATATATATATTCTTAAAAATAGGGTAGAGAGAAGGGAGAACTAGTAGGATAGAGGAAGAAGGACAGTGGTCCAGTTACCTCCCAGTGGTGGGAGGGGGAGTGTGGGCAGAGACATTGTGCCTCCAGGGTAGACAGTGGCCAGATGTCAGGAGTAGAAGTTGGCACTTCATCTGCAACAGGGCACTTCAACAAGCACCTAAATGGAGGCTTCTGTGGCCTGTTTGCTCTGTGCCTCACATGATTGTGCTGCCTGAAGGTCATTGCTGATCCAGGATACTGGTCCTAAATGTTGGTGATGGCTGTGCAACCAGATAGTAAGCTTCATGCCCAAAGTCTCTTGACTGCTTTTGCCACTCATCAGCTCAGATGAAATACCTTATACAGGGCCTGGAATTTGCTTCTTGATCAGTCCATTTTTATATCCAGAAGTACAAGAGAATTAACTCCCTGTGGGATATCCTGAGCCAGTGGAAGCCAGGAGACCAGACAGCTTAACAAATCTTTGCTCCTTTCCTTCCTATCCATTCTCAAGCAGTTTTTCAGTATGGTTGAAGAAGTGAACCTTGTAAGTGATCATCACAGCTCTATATGGCATGTAATGAAAGCTTAGAATAGGGAAACTTGGGATAGAAGTTTTCACAAGGCCAAAACCAGAGGGTTTGGGTAGGGATGGTTAAACTGGCTATGGAAGTTTCTAGGGATCAGAGGAAGGGCAGAGAGGATTACCAGTTACAGAAAACCAACTCAGCCCACCCCCAAGGTGATTTTGTCACAGGACAGTATATAAGGATGCCCCTAGCTGTGGCAAGATGTAGAAGTTGTCCTTTAAGATGGCTGCCTGCATCTTTGTGCTGTGTATAATGGACCTGAGTGAATGTTATGGTTCAACTTTTGATGCAACAAATGTTATTTCAGAAAACCTTTATAGAAGAAAATCCAAACCTAATCTGGGGGAATAATCCATGTAGTTCATATCATAATTGTTGTACTACATCAACTAATGTTGACATGTTTTTCAAAGGCAGCTCCATGTTCTTCAAGAATTGCCCATTTGTTCCTACACAAACATCCTCCCTTTTCCTTTTCTCTTTCCCTTAGTAAACATGCCCTTTTAAAATGCAGCCCTACTTTGTGTTTAAGCAAATGTCTTTTTTTCCTAATAGACTTGCTCCTCCCATTTAAAGTGTAATCATGAGACATTAATCCAGGTTTCTGGCTCTGTTTCTTAGGGAACGCAGGCAAAAATAAATTTGAGTAAAACTGTTGGGAATATTCTGGTTAGCTCTTTAATAGAGTGGTTAAAAATATTTTGGAAATCTGGAAGAGGAAGCGAAGAATCATTTAGTTAAACTTTGAATAATATCAAGAACAATTAGTATCTAATGAGTTCTTGGTAAGTGCCAGTCATTGTCCTGTGACATTCACATGCATTCTAGTTTTTCTCATTTGTCACAAAAAAGCAGGTAAATAATTTGCTCAAGATCACACAACCTGCTAGTGGAGGAACCAGAATTCAAATCTTACCCTAAAGTCAACAGTCTTAATTATTATTTCTTGAATAGATTTATGAAGAATACAATGAGAGGAACAGATCAAGATAGATGGATTCCAGAACACCCACATTTGAGGCTGTTGAATGAAAGTATGGAAAAAGAAACTAGGCACAACAGAAGATGTGAGCAATTTTTACTTGCCTTGTCAGTGTTCTGACACATCTTTTCTTTCTTCACCAAAACCTCTCCATAATTTACCCCTCCCCCAACATACTTAGAATGCTAATGTAACTAAAATTGTTTTCCCTTCAAATTTAGCATTTAATCCAGCATTCCCTTTGCAGTGTTTTTCCTAAAAGACATATTACTTTGTCAAATGCTTCCATTCCACAATTGGAGATAAGGAAATTTAAAATACAAATTTCTGAATCAATTTTAGCTATGAATGATGATATCAAGTGCTTTCCTGTTTTGATGGAGGCAGAAAGCTAGAGGGCAGCTTAGACCCTTGGAAGGGGCAGAACAGCATAGAGATGGAAAGATGACCTCTTCAGATTTTATAATTTATACACCGTTCTGTACTATTCTTTTTCAGCTGATTACAACCAAAGAAAAGCTGGCCTAGCAGTCCTGTGAGGACACACACAGCCAAGTTATAATGGAAAATATGATGAGATTATAAGCTTAAAGAGATCTAATACATGATAGAATATTTATAGAAAATGAGGGCCCTCCCTGATGGTACAATGGGTTAAGACACAGCACTACAAGCTAGCTGTAGCCCCTTCAGTGCGAATTCAATCCCCCGCCCCCGGAGGATTGTAACCCACATGACACAGCAGACCTCTCCTCACACATCTGCTGCTCCCCTCAGCAGTGTGTTTCAGTCCATTTTCCTGTTCTATCCTTTACTCTGTCTTTGGTGCACCCTCTCACCCCTTGTACCTCTGGCCTATACCCCATATTCATAAGTAAATAAATCTTAAAAAAGAAAGAAAGAAAGAAAACCAACAATTCTATATGGAATGTCATTGCTACTAAACAAGAAAGTTGTAATCAAATGCTGTGTATAATGGACCTGAGTGAATGTTATGGTTCAATTTTTGATGCAACAAATGTTATTTCAAGAAAACCTTTTATAGAAGAAAATCTAAACCTAATCTTGGGGGAATAATCCATGTAGTTCATATCATAATTGTTATACTACATCAACCAAAATGGACAGAATTATAGAGTTCATTATATAAGGTTGTAACACTGTCATCTAAAAAGGGGAGATTCCATATTCCCTGCCTCACTTAATGAAGGATGGAGCTGAGTAACTGGGGGAAGCTAAAGAGGATTTAGGCACATGGAGCATACAGACATATGAAGAAGACATACTTGCTTTTTGGTCTTGGATTGGCACCAGGAACTTGGGAAATCTGGATGGAGACAGTTGAAAGAGCCGTGGATGAGAGACCATGAGGAGTTGATAATGGCGGCCTTCATCTTGACTTGTACTAATATTTTTCTTCTTTCCTTCAAGACTTTCTGGTCACTTCTTCCTCTTTCTGTGAGAAGGTGCCTTAGGCTTGTGGCAAGCTTTTGAACCTCAGTTAGCTCTCTTGGGCCATCCTGTTTGGCCGAGCATTTACCCATGAGGGCCTGGGTAAATTTGAGTGTTTCATTGGGAGGCTATGCTTTTCTTTTCTCTATTGCACACTATTTCTGTTCAAGTTCTTTTTCTATTGAAGGGCTTACACACCTAAGTTTTGTCTTTATGTGGAAGATGGCGAAGCACATTTAGAGTATGCAGATTTAGTAGTCCGAAGGTGTCCCTCAGTCTGCCCACTAACAGGTGAAATCTAGAGAGGAAGGCCAATAGGAACTGGAAACATTTGAAGTAAAAAAACTGCAATCCTATGAAGTTCCCAAGCCTGGCTTCTTAAACCAGCTTATCAACATAGGTGTTAAAATTTTAGATCTTCTTTGCTTTGTTAAGTGTCCTTATATTCCTCAGTATGCCTAGTTATATTGCCATTTTGAAGTTCATCAACTTAGTAGTGTTCTGCCTGCCCTCACCTGTGTTAGTGCAGCCAGGGGCAGGTGAGGGGCTGAACTCTGCCCCCTGATGCCTGGACACTGCCCAAGCAGGTGAGTACCTGGGGTCTAAACTCCACCCCTGACATTTGAGCAAGGGAACTGCTGGAAGGGGGGTGGGGAGGATGGGCAGCGCTGAACCAGTGATAGAGTCTTTAAAAGGAAGCAAGGCAGATAGGCTCTTCTTTCTCACTAGAACTGTTGTAGGAGGGAGCCCATTGGTCAGGGGGCTCCTTATTCCCCCCCAAGCCAATGTGATTTTTTTTCCCTTTGCTGCATCATTTGTAAAGGTTTCCATTTATGGAGGTGGGTAGCCAGACCCAGAACCAGTTCTGACTTCGTGACTATTTTAGATCTTCTGCCCAGTAACACCTATACATGTTCTAGCCATTTATATCATGACAGTCCCTATCCTTAGAGATGCTTTTAGTTATATCCTATTTCTCAAATATTTGGACATTTGTTTTGTTAAACTTAGTTAATCTCATAGTCAGGGGAAGAGCAAATGCCTGTATTCTATGTATGTCTTCCATGAAATAAGAGATACCTACTTCATGGCAGCTAAAAGCTCCCCACAGTCTCCTAAACTAATTAAAATGAAGTAGAGTAGTGTTTAGTAGTAATAAGAGATGAATATTTAATTAAATAAAAATAACTCATTTTAAATTGTGTTTTTCTGTGTTTTCCACAGTCCATTGGAAATCATTCTTATTCCAAAATTTAGTAATGCAAAATGTTGTTTTTTCTATTGCTGCTATAAATTTATAGCTTAAAGTTAATATAATTTTTTTAAATCATACTGCCAGAAATCCAGTGTGGATTTCTTATCAGTCTAAAATCAGTGTTCATGGACCTGTACTCCTCCTGTTGGCTTTAGGGGAGAATCCTTGCCTTTTAGAGACATTCAGGTGTTGACAGAATTCATTTTTGTCTGGTTAAAGGACCTGTTTCCCGAGTTTAAACTGAAAGTCATTTCTGGCTTCTAGAAGCTGTTTTATACTTTGCCTCACAATTCCTTTTCTTCAATACTTTCTCCTATTCTTTATGGTATTCATATTCTCTTATTCTTTATGGTAGCCAGTATCTTTTTTTTCTTTTCTGAGTTCAAATTCTGTTTCTTCTATTTGTATGTATGTAATTGGGAGGGAGGAGTATTTATATTCTGTAGATGAGACCATTCAAAATCTATCCTCACTTTTTGACTGATTTCACTCAACATTGTCACCTCAGGATCCATCTATGTTGCCCCAAATATCACCATTTCATCTTTCTTTACAGCGGTGTAATATTCCACTAGCTATATTTATTCCACAGTTTCTCTGTCCATTTGTTGAAGGGTGCTTCAGTTGGCTCCATGATTTTGCAATTGTCAATTGTGCTATTAATGTACATAGATGTAACCTTTTCTACTTTCCCTACTCCTCTGGAGAATTTCAAAAAAATTGTTTTCCAATTTCTGCCTAAGAAAGAACTTTTACAAACCACTCTCAGTTTGCAATCACTGCTCTAAGGTTCTCTGCGACCTAAGTTCTTTGAAAATATGTATTTTGCCAAAGGTGTCTTGGGTAATTCTGGTGATAATTTATGCATAAACACACTACTCCTTTAATAAGGATTATGCCAGCCAAGAACTAGCCCATAACTGAGCCACGCTTGTTATAATCCAGACTTTTAAGGTAGATGTGACTCTTTATAACACACATGATTTTTAATGTGGCTGGTGGGATATCAAGTGGAGTAAAACATGCTGAAGTCATCTGATAACGCAGCATTTGCTTGGATAATTTTTATCTGTGTAAAGTAAAATCTAGTGAACTCTGAAAGAATGTTATTTTTCCAAAACTGAGGTTCCTGTACAGCAAGCTTTTCATTTTTGCTCAATTTTGGTAAGTCCTTTTGTTCCATTAAGAATAGATGCTAAGTACCTCATCGGTGGCACAGTGAGTTAAAGCACAGCACTAAGAAGCTAAAGCCACTTCAGCATGAGTTCAATCCCCACCCCAGAAGTGACCACGTGGCATGGCAGACCTCTCCTGGCCCGCCCGCTGCTCCCCTCAACAGTGTACTTCATAGATCTGCCTGTTCTGCTCCCACTCTGTCTCTGGTGAATCCTTTCACTGCACCTGCACCTCTGGCCTATACTCCAGTTCTATATGCGTAAATAAATAAATCTTAAAAAAAAAAAAAAGAAGAAGAAATGCTAAAAGTTTTTCTTTGGTTATTTTTTTTAAACATAGCAAGTTTGTTAATAGAATACCCTATTTCTAAAAGATGGATGTAAAGGTGCAAAAGAATTTCAATATAAGGAAAACATATTAATCCCAACAGAGGGGAATATAACAAAAAAGAAGTAATGAACAAAAATTCAGTGCCTGAAATTTTTTATTTTAATGCTGCATTAGCTTAATGGCCAGAAAGTACATCTGAGGAATTGACAGTAAACTGGAAAGGGATGAAAATAAATGAGCTTCTAACTTATGTTTAACCATATTCCATGATGATAAATATTTAATTAGGTACATTTCTATTTTCTTTTTTTTTTCAAATTGGACTTCTGAAAAGACTACATTTTATTATCCTGAAATTAAAATACATTTCAATTTCTTTAGAATGTGACTGACTAAACAGCAGTACCTCGTAGTAGAGATTCAATGCTGTAATTTGACCCTTCTGGCAAATTAAATACAATTATGCAAACTATGAGGATTTGGGCATAATCTAATTATTACAGAGCATAAGAAGCAGATAACAATTTCCCTGGTTGAAACTAGATTGTCTTATTTCATGTTTGAACTATGTTTTAGGAAAACATATATGCTATGTAAACAAGATTTTGTTATCTATGTTTTCTACATGCTTAGCTTCATAATGGACATGTTTAGAAAAATACAGCCAAAATTGGAATCTTCAATGACATTTTTTCCAAAAATTTATAATTAAAAAAAAAAAATCAGGCTATTCTATCGACTAGGAAAAAAATCCAAATGGAGATTATTGCTTTTCTCTGATAAAGTGCAAATGTAGCACATCTATAATTTTTCTCTTTATGTTGCTACAATCAGTGTCAAATACGAAAAGTAATTCTGTTCATTTAGACATAGAAGTTTAAGGATTTTAAATTGGCCTGGAGTCAATGCATACTAAATTCCAATCACAAACTTTCTGAATGATATTTATAATCCTGAGATTGAGTGCATTCTTTTTTTTTAAATAAATGAATCCCATTAGCATTAATCAGCACTACACATGTGCACTGAGCAGAAATCAGGAAAGACTTGTTTTATAGTGTCCTAACAAGGAAACTAAAGATCTGTCTCTTATGGAGAAAAGAGAAGTTTTTTTTTTCTTTTTTCTTCCTCCTACAAAAGTGAATTTCATACATAAGAGAAGTTCTGGGTTAATAGCCTTGAGTATTAGTCGTTTGTAGAAAAGAAACGTACAGGGTGTACCAAGGCCTCCAGTGTGGAATTGTCATTTCCAAGTGTGTGAACACAGTCTTTAGTCATTTGTTCCTTTAGCTTCTCAGGGACACTGCCAATGAGCTTGCCAGTTCTCAAGCTGCATTGTGCAGATTTCCAGTCCACAAAGATCTGGACATTTTTTCATAGGTATTGTCAATATCTTAGAGCCTTCTAAACCACTGTTAAAGATAACAACTTATAGAAAGCTGTGACTTATCTTAATTCTTTGTTCAGTTTTCACAGAGAAACACCCTATTTGATGGTTATAGAAGCAAGAGGGTCTGTTAAGAATTCTAATGTGATCTTTCCTAATCTGCTAGTAAGCCTGTAGTCACAGATATGTTCCCAAAACTAACGCAGTACAAGTTTCATGTGGTGAGTTTATATAAAGATGCCAATAAACCATTTCAGCAAATACTACCCTCTTCTCATTATGCCAGGAGTTTCCCATGAGTTGAGACCCCCTGGGATAGGGAGAGTGACACAGGTCACAGAAAAGACATGGGTGTGGGGAGGCAGTATTCCATATGCACATTTAAATTTTGTCAGTCAAAGATTATTAAAAATGAAGCCTCTGTAGTGTGACACAAGAGGGCCCTCAAATGTTTTATAGTGAAAAAAAAAATAAATCATCTCATATATTCATTTGCTTCAAAACAATCTGAGGTGGAATGAGTGGGTGGGGTTTGGATGAAATACGATTGGCCAAGTGTTGATTATTGTTAAAGCTGATTGGTGGATACTTGGAGATATGGTATAGCCTTTCCTGTAACTTAGTGGTTTTTGAAATTTTCCCGTATAATAAACTTATAAAAGAACTGCTTCTATTAAATTCTTTCACTAAGTACACAAGCAGTCAAGTTGTTGAAAGTAAAGATTAAAATAGATTACTAAATACTGTGTAAAGATACATTGTCAATCATTTCTCTTCTATGGAAGTATCTAGATCTACTGTTTTACCCTTAACTTGTTTACTAGCCTGCTCTTTTTCTCTCACCAAGCATTAATAAAGGGAAACAACATTCCTGCACCTCACATGGGTTATAGGATATATTCATTGAGAGAAGCCTAAAGATGCTGAAAATGCATTCCTCACAGTTACCTATTTCCTTCTCTCCCTCTGTTTTTCTCCGATGCAACTCTGTTTATCCTGTTTGATATGACCTATTTCAAACTTGAAGTGGCAAACAAATTAGAATGCATCTTTGGGTCTGTTGCTCACAACCAATTCGTCTTCAGCAACTGTTCAGCTTTTCTTTAGCCTTGGCAAGCTATTCAGAACAACATTTCCTTCTTTTCATTCTGACTCGGGGTGATTGTTTGATACTGATACCACATTGGCTTTTCCCATAATTCAGCTCAGAGTGTTTTACACTAGGGAGTTTCAGTATGTTTAGATTGTAAAACTTTTTCTGAACGTTTTTGTAATAAGACTCAAAGTTCTAATAGTTGTAGTAAAGTTGTTTTCAGTAGTTCCCCCCACCGTGAATTTTCATCAAAATTCACTTCCATTTTAAATTTGATGGTTTATTATTACTTTACTCCAAAGATAAATTAAAACATGCAAAGAATTGGCATTTCCCTTTTGATGTGTTGTCCTTTTTACAATGACAGTCTTTTTTGTTTAGGAATATGCTGTTCCATGGGGGTAAGTAACTTCCTGATTAGTCATTAGGACCAACTCCTATGATATAATCCCACGTGTCAGCTAAGTGAGTTGTGATGGGGATTATGGAATGTATGCTCCTTTATAAGTATGAAAATTTATCATTCAGTGTAATCCAATTCTGTTATTATTTTACATCAGCTTTCCACATTCATATTTCTTGCTGAGATATATGATCACCTAGTCAATAGTTTTGAAAATATAGTATTTGAAAAACCACATACATACTGAGACTCAAATATTTCAGTAGGCTATGTTTGCTACAGACTTTCATGGTAGGGTCATCCATCTTCAATACGACATTTTAGAAATACCATTATTTTTAATACACATACTAGACTATGATGTGTTTCTGTAGCATAGTGGTTTTAAAGTTTCCTGTTCTCAAATAGCCTAGTGAAACTTGAAAAAGTAGGTGTTTCTCTTGCACATTTTTGCAACTAAAAATTGTTACTGTGAGTGCAGATAGTTGCAGAGTATATGAATTTCCTGCAGTAAATGCTGTATTTTAAAATGAAAACTGCCGTAGGGCCTCTATGGTGGTGCAAACAGCACTTTGAAGCTGTCCGCAGCCACTGCAGCACAAGTTCGATCCCCAGCCAGGGAGCTGACCCACATGGTCTAGCAGACCTCTCCTGTCTCACCTGCTGCTCCCCTCAGCAGCGTATTTCAGTAGATCCACCTGTTCTCCTCCCTATTCTGTCTCTGGTGAATCTTTCAAGCCCCCCATCCCAATACACACATACTTCTGGCCTACATCCCAGCCCTTACATGCATAAATAAATAAAATAAATATTTAAAAATAAATAAATAAAACTTCCCGTATTACTTTGTCAGTGTCAAAGCAATTTATAAAGTAAGTCACTAAGTTCTCTTTACAGGTATTCATGTCAATTTTCTCTATACACTCATGTTACCATTACACTCCGCCCATGAAATTTTATTCTAATGTATGTTTAAGGGTGGATACCTTTATTAATGGTTCTATTGTTTTTTGCCTCAGTAAATATATTTATGTAAATCAATATTTAAATGTAAGATATTTCTTCTAGGTCTCATACTCAAACTTCTGGAAGGAGTTACCTTATAATTACTGTCAATATACAAAAAGTTATGCTATTTAATGTTCAAATAAAAACAGTTTTATTAGAAATATAGCTCAATGAGATGAATATGAAGGAAACCAGGCTTAACATTTTTAAAAATTCTATAATTTTTTCTGTTGCTTGGACATTTTCTTACTTGTTGGTATAGCTATTGGTGAATAGTGATAATTACTGGAAAGAGGTTCAGCATCTATAAAATCTGGGTTTTTTTTTTCAGTTTTTATAGCTGCATATCTTAAAAACAAACAAACAAACAAAACCCCTTATGTATATATACAAATGGATACCTCTAGAAGAAATGCTTTTTTGGTGTTTTATTTGAATGAAAAATACTTTTAACTTTTAATTGCTTCTGCGTTCTGTGCCCCAAATCACTGAATAATCTTTAATCAAGAAAGAATTTGCAATCTATCAATGGATAACTTACTGACATTTTATCCTTGACAGCTACTTCCTGCTATCTTTCTTTAGAATCTCTTAAGTGGGGAACTAAGATCTCAAAAGTATTCTAAGACTGCCCTCCTCTCAGACTAAATGTAGCTCTTGTTACTGGTTCCTGAATCTGCAGGCAACACTACCCACACTGACTCCTTCAGCTGTAGAGGTAACTTGATCCAGCAGTGGAGGCTTCTAGGTGACTCAACAAATGCAGGCCACACCTCAGGTCCTGACTCTATAGTAGAATCACATACTCCTGTCTTGTCTTCATCTGTGACCTGTGGATATTCTTAATATCTGCCTCACAGGATGGAGTAAAGGCCACCTTGATATAATATATGTGAAACTTCTTGAGAAACTTAAAAATACTACACAAATGTCAGATGTCAGTTGCTCCCTGCTAAAAATATTCAACATCATTTGTCCCAACCTTCTTGATCTCTTCATCAGATAAACCAGGTCTGCTGGTAGAATAAGTCTCTAAGAAACTTACAAAAATGCAGTCGACTTCTTTGGATTTGCTCTTGCACCTTTTTATCTGACCACTGATTTCTAACCACCCTAGAACCTCACCCCCGCCTCTTTGCTTTGTGGAGTGTTTGGACACGGAGAGGTACTTCTTGATGTTTCTCCTTTAAACAGCCATGATTCTTTTCCTTTCATTGTAAACATTATGTAGCTTTGGACAAGAGGCATTCCTAACTTCTACCTTGGTCTCTTGCAGGTTGTATTCATTCCAGACAAACTTTCAACTAGGAAAGATTGGTTAAATGTATACAGAATTGGGCATACAATGAAGAAGAGAATTTAAGTAAATCAGCTTGTTCCGTAAATACACTAGGAAGGGTAGGGTGTGGATGCGGGCTTTGTGGAGGGTGAGTAGAATAAGTAACACATAGTGGAGTGAAAATGTAAATCCCAAATTAAAATAAAACAAAAAATAGTAGTAAGAAATTATTTTCTGTGCAATTCTATATCCCTGCTGTTTTTTTAAAAGAATTATTTCATGAATATTTAACTTATACTAGTATTTGTATAAAAAAATCTTAGGGAAAAGTGACTGAAATGATTTAATTACTGGTTGTGTGTAACTTCTTTTGAGGTGTCAGTGGTTTAATTTTATTTAAATAAAAGTATCAACAATATTTTGATGGTAAAATTAGAAAATCAAATACAAACAGCACCATTATTTTTATGTTTTTCTATTTTTAAATTTTCTATTATTTATGCATACAAAAACTAGGCCAGAGGTGTGGGGGTAAGTGGATTCACCAGGGACAGAGTGGGGAGCAGAAAAGGTGGATCTACTGAAATACACACCCCTGAGGGGAGCAGCAGGTAAGACAGGAGAGGTCTGCTGCGCCATCTGGTCAACTGCCTGGCGGGGAATGGAACTCATACAGAAGTAACTGCAGATAACTTGAAAGTACTGACTTCCACCTTCCACCAGGAAGGACCTGTTTTTTTTATTTCAAAACTTTTTTTGGTTTACTCGCAGGATTTTGCCTCCAGTTGCTGCTACACCTATTAACAGTTGCTATGAATTCAGTTGTATAATTTTGTAGGGAAAATTCCTTAACAAATTCTAGGTCAATCAATTTTTTACTTTGAAGATAGATCCTGATGCCCTTTAATACTGAATATAATGATGCAAAAGTTGGAAGTCAGTTGATCTTTGCTGTGTGCCCTTTGAGAGCATGATACTGTAATATTAAATAAAAAGCACTTAATCGATCCAAAGCATTTCTCAAAAGTAAGATTTACTGAGAAAAAGGTGAATCTATCCATGAGTGGAAGCAACCCAAGACTTTTCTCTACTCACTACTCAAACTCTATTAAATCTTTTAATCTTTACTTGTACTTTGATTAAAAAAAAATAAAAACTGAGCAAAGAATATAGGTTAAAATATCTTAATATACTGTTATATAGTTATATGTAACATGTTTTATTTTATAATTACAGTACTGTATAATATAATTACATCTATTAGGCTAGATGTAATTGAATAAATCTAGTTCCAAATTAACTGGTACAGTGTTAGGAATCTTGTTGTTGCTCAGCTAGTATTTGTCAATGAGGCCATTCAAACTTCTTTGCTTTCCAGAATCCCTTTGCAAACAGCAAAATCTATTGTGAAGTGCAGTTCACCATATTTTCTGGGTGCAAAGAGAAGTACATTCCGAGGTCTTTTGAGACTGAAAAATCTGTAAACTCATTTTTTTATCGTCCCCATTTAACTTAACTTTCCAATAGTCTGTAGATATTCTCTGCTTTTTAAATATTTTTGTTGTGGCAAAATATATACCACAATAAATTTAGCATTTCTGTTATTATGAAGTGATCAGTTCAGTGGCATTAAGTGTATTCACAATGTTATGTTGACTTTTTTCCTAGCTGAATAGAATTACTAATATGCCTGTGACAGAAATTGGTGAAGTATTAACTTAGTAACCATTGTAGTCGGCTTAAAATACCTTTCATAACCAGAGGATACTTACTAGGGGGCACAACTATATGCAACATAGGAACTGAGTAGAATCCTGCATACCACCTGGAAGATTCAGGAAAGCCTCTCAGTGATGTGTAACGTGTAACATCTTATCTTTATTCGAACAGCATTGTCTTCGTCAGGCCAGCAAAAAGTTGGCATTGATGAATAATTAATGAATGAGGAAATGCATTCATGAGATTTCTTAATTATCTTTTAGAATCCATTTGTTTATGCATACAAGAGCTGTGGAACAGGCCAGAGCTGTGGGGAGGATTCACCAGAGACAGAGTGGGGAACAGAACAGATGGGTCTACTGAAACACACTGCTGAGGGGAGTAGTAGGCAAACAGGAGCGGGCTGCTACACCAGGTGGGTCACCTCCCTGGCCAGGGAGTGAACTCTTGCTGCAGTGGTTGTGGATTGCTTCATAGTGTTCCGATTTAACCCATTGCATCACCAGGGAGGACCCAGATTTCTCTCTAATTAATGTCTCCCTAATATTTGGTGTGAAAGCAAAGCTGCGTTAATTAGAGTGGGTGTTGTATGTATTGTGTGGGTGCTGTATACCTATTTGTGGGTGTAGCTTGACATACTTCATTTGCAGCATTTTTCCTTCTCTGCTCTACCCTCCTTCCTCATTTCTACCACTTAATCAAAACCCTTTTATTCTTCTCAGGGTCGCCACTATGATTTTTATGAGAATGAGAGGGTCGGAGTAACAGATTGAGTGATTCCATTTTTAGATAGATGTCTGAGTATATGTGAATTAATCAATATTTCATAGTCTAGGTTGTAAAAACCCCTCCTTTTCTTAGAGCAGCTTAGCTACCATTAATGTTAATTAAATCATGCAGGCAAAGCCCCTTTCTTGAGTTGATAACACGCTCTAGTGTACATCATCGTCAATTATACATCAATTCTTAATCATCTTGGGAAGCAGGAGAGATAAATCCCTGTGCTGCGCCAAAGCACCTCATGTAGGGATTATTGACCAGCATTAGAATCTGAACTTGAAATCTTAATTCTTTCTTTTCTTCAAACTTATGCTACTATTGTTAATTAAGTCCAGTATTCCCCCAGGAAGGAGCAAATGTGTGTGTGTGTGTGTTTTAAATGGGGTGGGGAAGAGGTGCAGATAAAAGAACACAGAAGGCTAAAAGCAAGAAATTTTCCATTCACGTTTTAGGTCTACAAAAATATATAGCTCATTTCCCCAAAATCTTGAATTTGAATATATGTTTTTACAGATGTAAAATATTCTCCATAGCATATTGTGTGATAGTCTTAGTTCTGAGCATAATAGCCACCATTGGAAAATATGCTTTTAACTTGGCTATTTCTTTATTCAATAGATATTGAAAGCTTTCATGTGTCAGGTGCTGTTGTAAATTAAGGGCTACAAAGACAGTTAAGACTAAATTTCTGTCATCTAGGAGCTCCTTGACTAATAGGAAAGAATGACACATAGACAGCCATTTTCAAATGTGTGAGCAAACAGTTCGGTTTGCTGGAGCTTAAATCCAGGCTGGAGATTGCTGAAAGGTGAGGCTGGCACACTGAGGGAAGCCACACAACAGGAAGCCTTGTGCTCCATGGTGTTCTCTCGTTGAGAACTGCTATCACTAGATCTATCCTTACTACATAGCAGTTTAGCACAAACTTTCCATTCCCTGCCTCTACCCACGCTAGCATTCTGCTGGAATGTTCTGCATCTGCCAACAGACTGGACAAGTAAGGGGAAATTAGTCTATTCACCATCCCAACCCCCGCCACTCCAGGGTGCCTTACTTCACTTCTCCCCATAGTAATCCTATGCCACTTTATGCCAGAATTTCTAGTGTGACAATGACTAGTGTCGTCTTTCACTCTCAACAGTGTCATTATTTAGACAATAAATCATCTATGAATTTGCCTGCATTCTGTTGCCAGAATATAATTATAGTCACACCGAACTTCAAAGGAGGCTGGGAAATCTCTGTGATTTGGTACGGAAACATTGGATTTTGGGAAAAGCAAGGTTTCCCTGTCACCTGATGAAGGAACTTAAGTGTTAAACTTCTTGTCTATTATCTCTTAAGCCTAATTCCTTTGAAACTTAATATTTTAGCTGCAAATTTTATTTGAATTCTTCACCCTGATCCCAGAAAAATATTTTTGTGTTTTCTTAAAATAAAAATAATGGACTTTCTTCAAAAGTCTTCACAGATAAATAGGAATATTGGTCTGGATTATTTTATTGACTCTTCCTGGAAGAACTGTATGAATTCCCAACTTGGCACACATATCACTGAATCATCTGAGACAGAAAATGTCCTGACCAGAGTTTCATCTTAAAAAGAACACTCTGATAGTAGATTCTAGGAAGCAGAGACTTGCAGGCCGATAGGGAAACCAATTCATTTTGTTATAGTTATCGGGCTGCTGGATAATAAAGACATGATAATAGGTCTAAACTAAAAAAAAAGTTGATAAACTTGACTATGTAAAACATCAACAAAAACATCATGAAACTAAGATTGAAAAGCAGAGACTAACAAGAAAAATAATCTTCCATCATGAATGATGTAAAGATGTGAGAGTTGATATAAAGATCTCTTAATGTCTTCTCTTAATAAAAAGAGAAGTTTTATGAATTAATAAGAGTGTTCTGCTAGGAATATGGACATAGCAACTCACTGGAGTGCATGAGTAACATAAAACCTCACCAAAAATGACAAAATAGAAATAAAAACACAAATAGTTATTTTTCATTTTGGAATTAGTGGAGATCTTATAACACATACAGTCACGGGTCATGTCACGATGGGGAGACATCTAAGAAATGCATCCTTCCATGCTTTCATGGTTTTGGGGCCACCAACCTACATGATAGAGTCCAGTACACACCTGGCCATATGCTGCGGCCCGTGGGAACCACCCTCACATATGCAGTCGGTCATGGACCAAAATGTCATTCAGTGACTCGTGACTGTGTATGTACATGTAACACCAATGCTATCGATAATAGGAATAATTTTCTTTAAAGGAGCAGTTGTTAATTATGATGTAAACCCTCAATGGACTATTATACAACTACTAGCAACAATTATGGATTTCTACGTTTATTGAAGTAGAAAGATACCCATTGGCGCATTGTTAAGAGAAGGGGAGGTATTCTCTTATAAATATAAGATGCCTGACTTCCTGTAAAATTGTCTCTATGTGTGTGCAGAAATGTGCGCATGTGACTACAGAGGGAGATATAAGGCTTTTTAGCCAAATATTTTAACATTGCTTATGGCAACACAGGTTTGGAGATGATTCTCCTTTTCTCTGTATCTTCCCATATTGTTTTGAAATTTAATGTATTAATTTTTAAGTAAATAGAATTGTATTATTTGGGAGAAGGAAAAAAAACAGCATGCATTTTAATCTCTTGGAGTAAAAATGAGGAGGGTTGCTGGTCAGCTGTGTGTGTGGAGAATGAAAGAGAAGGGTTGGTCCAGGGCGACTTGCAGCTTTTTCTCATCCTTGCAATTCTCTGGCACTGGAAGAGGTAACCCTCTTCCCAGGCTCCTCTCCTGTGTTTTGCTACCCCTTGTGCTCTAGCTTTTCGTCTCAGATTCTGCCCCTCTAAGTCTTTACTTGTTCCTTTGAACACTTTGCTTTAAACACTTTGCTTTATTTCAGAATGCTCTCTCCGTATACCTTCCTTAGCAGTGTGGCAGAGGTTTAGGGATACTGAACTTCATTGGAAGTGTCCAGCCATACCATTCTCAGGTTGGCATGGATTATTCTAATGGCAGCATGTGCTGGGATCCCATTCAGGCACCAGTGAAGAGGGATGTGGTAGCCCCAGAGGTCAGGATGGGCCCAGTCCTGAGTGATCTTGTCCCATGGTGTTCAAGGTGGTGATGGGAGTACTAGACACCGTGGATTCCTGGTGAAGTCAATTTGGTGGGAGCCAGGGAAATGCTGGCCCTTGCCTGGACTGACTGCTCAGAGGGGCACAAGAAGCTGGTGAAAGCAGGGGCCAGTCTAGTTGCCAATTTAGGAGGCACTGCCAACTCATTCTTTCTCTCTACTGCGGGTTTGCTTTGCAAACAATAAAGAGATGGGGGAGGGAGAGAGAAAAATGAAATAAAAAGAAGGCCAGGTTGTTCAGTCACTAGCTTAAGTGCTATCTACAAATGTAAACGTTAAACAGAAGAGTCTTTCACTGGTTGAGATATATGAGAGATTGAAGTCAGGGATGTGTCACCTTCTTGGATCTTACTGTTCAGAGACACCACTCCCCAGATACCATCTGCTTTTCTTGTTGTCACTGAGATCTTTGCCATTTAAACTGATTCATCCCAGCCTTCAAGGGCCAGGGCACTTCTTAGTATGCATTGAACCCATGCCAAACTATTGTTTCACACTATTATTGTCTAAAAGACAGCGTGTACTAGAAATATAAAACGGGAAATGTCCATCTGACCTTCTTACGGTAGAAGAAATTTTCCAGAGTTCATATGCTGATGTAATTACTTCAAGATTTTTTTAAGTGTTTAGTGAACTGATCTGTGAAATGATTGTCCTTAATGATCATGCTCATAGAATATAATTTATGATCTTGCTTTTAGAGGATAGAGCACTGAAATTGCCACAGTAAGATTCTATATTATTTTTGAATTAAGTTTTAAGGAATCCTGCTTATTTGTTCAGTTTGTGTGTGTGAACCATACACATCTGAATGCCACATGTAGATGAATATTTTATATAGTGTATAATACATACATCTATGATAAGAATATCTTCATTTCTGTTTTTTAAAGAAGGTCCTTATTTTACCCAGGAAGATTTTTCTCCAACCTCAACAGCTACAATACACACACTATTCCCTTTGGTTCCTGTACTGTGCTTTGTACAATTTCCTGTCAGCGCAGCAGGCAACTTCAATATCCACTGGTTGGTTGGTTCTGTGTCCTTGCAGTACTTACAATAGACATTTCTCAGCATAACTAATCTCTTTTTAAATTTTGCTCCTATTCTCATCTGTACCAATCCAGTGCTTTGAAATAAATGGAAATGCTGTATTCTTTGAAGGGATGAGGATTAGAGTTTCGGCTGAGTCTAGGGATGACGTGAAGGGGGGGAAAAGCTCTCACAAATCTGGTATTTTTTTCTCCTGAGAAGGGAAAAGCAGTGAGCTGTACTCTATGAAAGAAAGGAAACAGTAATTACGAGCTTGTTTCTACTCTGTACACTGGCCTTGGTTTAGAGCAAAACAGAAGCCAACAAGTTATTTAGTCTGCTAACATATTTAAGTGAAAGGTTTGATTTATGTAATCATCAGGAAGTAGAGATTTTACTTCAGTTATGGTTACGTCTTTTTTCCTCTTTCATTTATCCCAAGTAGCTTCGTATTCTTGCTTATGTTTGTTTGAATCCAGGCTCTTTTTTTTATCCTCTGTCTTATGAATCTAACAAACTTCATGTCAACTTATTTTCAGTTCTTATACAGACATTTTTACAGATTCCCAAGTACCTTTTTCCTGCAGTTAAAATGTTATCACTAGTAACATTTCTAGTGTCAGTTTGAATTTCTAGCACATATTGTGCAGGAGGAATTCTTATCTATAGCTCTAGAGATGGAATGACAGTGTTCAGTCAAGCTTTGCCTATGTCTTTCCACAATCACAAGCAATTAGTTGAAAAGGGACAATGTCAAATTGGTCTACTGTTTTCTCTAACTAGTATCAGATAACCTAGGTGAATGTTTTGGGAGTTTTCTCTGTCATATACATTTTATGTGCATTGATAGTTGAGTTTTCATTATATAGCTATGTTGTCAGAAGTTTTGAGTGAAAATCAGTTTTATTTTTTTCCCTCAGCAGTGTACTTCATCCATCTGCCTATTCTGCTCCCCACTGTGTCTCTGGTGAAGCCTCTCATCATCCCCGCACCTCTGGCCTGCACCCCAGTTCTGTGTGCATAAATAAATAAATCTTTTTTAAAAAAAATGTCATTTCAGGAACAAATGAGGTCAGGAGGCATTTTGTTTTAGGGAGGAGGTTAGTGGGGGCACTGGAATAGGAGGAAGTCCTGTCAGAGGCCTCTGTGCACATTTTCCTGAAATACCTCAGCTATGTGTAAATGTAATGTTATTTTAACTAATCATAGTAGTTGCATTTTCTCTTTTTCACATTACACTATAAAATCAGTAACATAAATAAGGTGGGTATTTTTCAAGAGTTTCTCTCCCTTCTCCCCACTTTGTATTTCATAATAGGTTTCATGTCATCCAAAAGCTATGTGGACTTGCTTCCTTTTCTCAAGCTTCTGTATTTCCATTATGGATTGAAATGTCCCCCTAGATTCATAACATATTTTGGGGCCACAGGAAGAAGCTAAGCTTAGGAATCAAAGCAAGCAAGACACCTCGCACAACTTCTGTTAGGACTCAGAAAAGCAGGCTCTGTCACAGGCCCCGTGCAGAATTAATCAACAAACACAGTTTGTCAGCATGCTTTGATTTCCCACTAAATGTAGTGTGTGTAAGAACACCCAACAGAAAACAAAAGTTATTTTTGTGTGGGCAAATACTGATCTTAAAATTCTGGTCTCTAACAGTATCAAACATAGTGCTTTGGTAGATTGTAAAGTTGAATTTCTAAAGATGAAAATATAGCTTGTCTTTTTTTTTTTAAGATTTATTTATTTATTTATGCATACAGAACTGGGGTACAGGTCAGAGATGTGGGGGTGGTGAGAGGCTTCACCAGAGACAGAGTGGGGAGCAGAACAGGCAGACTGATGAAGTACACTGCTGAGGGGAGCAG
>NW_004567127.1:13614132-13631312 GCF_000260355.1 Condylura cristata | reverse complement strand
AAGAGACAGTTATAAACCAGAGATACCCTACAGGGGAGGGGAGACAGGAGAGGTCTGCCACTCCATGTGTATCACCTCCGGTGTGGGATCGAAGTCATGCTGAAGTGGCTTTAGCTTCTTAGTGCTGTGCTTTAACCCGTTGGGCCACCAGGGAGGGCCCTAGCTTGACGTTTTAATATTTATTCATTGCTTGAATTTTTCAGAAGGGGTTCTAATTACTACACCAAAAAAGTGAGAAAAAGTGATGAGAGTCAAGGGACACTGTCCAGGGACAACCAGTTATCTTTATTCCCACATCTACAGTAAAGTATGCATGGAAAGCTATGTAGAAGAACTAGAAACTCTCTCTGCCTTTGAGGAAAAGAATTCAGGGCCTAGGAATCAGATTTACTTTGTGCAGATTATACTGTTGTAATATTTGAATTTCTTTCTTTGTACATGGATAGCCCTTTAAAAAAAGAAAAGAATGAGAAATATTCTGTAAGTACAGTTATGTTCACTATAAGCTTTTAATTCCATAAAACTTCAAATAAATGCACAGATGGCTAGTAGTTTTTATTCTCTAACCCCTTGATTTTGCTTACCTGGTAATGATGGAAACTCGCAGTAGAAAAATTTAAGATGGAAGGCCTCAAAAGGACAAACACCAGAGGAGGCCGTGAGGATGATTAATCCACCTTAACTAAACCAGCTATGGAAAGTTCCAGGACTCTAAGGGTCTTGGAAAGACTGTCAGCAGCGGTGGGAGCAGGGAGGATTATCAGTTTTAGAAGACCAACCCAATCTGACCTCAAGGCGGTAATTTCCACAATAATTCCACCTAAGAACACTATAAAAGAATATCCCAGCTCCGGCAAAATGTGTAGTTCTTGTTTTCTAAGACCCAATGTGACACTTTCCGTTATTTTTTCCCTCCATAAATTTGCGGATACTGATGAATGGGAAGGTCTGCTGAATTCCTTCTCAGAAGCCCACACACCAAACCCCATCACCTGAACCCCAGCAGTAACAAAAACTCATGTTCTCAACCTCTTTAAAACTTATGAGATGATTTCTTCTACATTACCAAACTTTTAAAATTGTAAAATTGTTACTTTAAGATCTTCTAGTTCTTATCTTGATAGGTGATATACTGAACAGCAATGTTATTCCCCATTATTCCACACGCAAAATCTATGAAACCAGAGCTTCATAGACACCATAATAGAATTGCAAAGTTTAGACTTTCAATTATGATACAAGGAGTTTAGCCATTTTGGAGTTCCATCAGAATTCAGTTTGATATTAGCTTTACTTTATCTTCAGAGATTAAGTCAAAGTGTTTCGATAGCTGACTCCCAGTGTAAATTAAAAAATAAATCAAAGTTAAATGGAGGTTGTGGCGAGGGAGCGGGCCTAGGACCTACAGGGTAGACGGGATTGGCCTTCACAGAGCAGTTACTTCTCTGTTGAGGGTGAATGCCACAGCTTTTCTTGCAAATATAAGGCCAGATAAGGAAAAAAAAATAAAAACCTTACTTTCTTTGCCCTTTTATTTGGCTTACTGGGCTTGTAGACAGAACTTGGACCTCTCTCTTTTCAAAAAGGAATTTATTGAAATGACTTTGCAGTGTAACATTGTGTACTTTTCAGTTGTACATCATTACTTCTTTTTCATTCATCTTCACAAGCCTGAATTTCATCCCACTGAAAGTTTTTGGTTTTGTTTTGTTTTAAAAGATTTATTTATTTATGCATTCAAGAACTGGGGTATAGGCCAGAGATGCAAGGGTGAGAGGATTCACCAGAGATAAAGAGGGGAACAGGACAGATTGAAACACACTGCTGAGGGGAGCAGCGGGCGAGACAAGAGAGGTCTGCCACGCCATGTAGGCAGCTCCCTGGCCAGGGATCGAACTCATGCTGCAGTGGCTGTGCACAGTTTCATGGTGCTGTGCTTCAACCCCTTAAGGCACCAGGGAGGGACCTGAAAGTTGTTTTTTGAATTTGGCAGTATTGCTAAGATTGGTTCATCAAGCCATTTTTTTTTTTTTTTAAAGATTTATTTATTTGTACATACAGAACCGGGGTACAGGCTAGAGGCTCAGGGGTGGTGAGAAGCTTCACCAGAGACAGAATGGGGAGCAGAACAGCCAGATCGACGAAGTACACTGCTGAGGGGAGCAGCGGGCGGGTCAGGAGAGGTCTGCCACACCATGTGGTCACCTCCGGGGCAGGCGGGAATCGAACTCATGCGAAAGTGGCTTTAGCTTCTCAGTGCAGTGCTTTAACCCGCTGCGCCACAAGGGAGGGCCCATCAAGCCATTTTTAATTGCAAAGGGCTCATGGGTGGTGACCTGCTATGTGTTGGCAGACAGCTGGAATGATGGCCAGCCCTGCTCAGTTCTGCCCAGCAGAGATTACATGTATCTGACCAACATGAGAGAGGAATTTTATACAAGGAGGGGGCACTTTGGTTCACCTTTCTGCATTTTTTCCTTCAAGTCTGTGTTTAACCTCAGCAAGAATCACCTTTTCATGGCTGATTAATAGTTGATTGGCTGTATGATATGGATATGTTATATTTAAAGGGAAGGCAGCACAGTGGTTAAGGACTGCAACTTGGATGCAAATAGACCTAAATTCAAGTTCCAGTTCTGGCCCTTGCCAGACAGGGCATCTCAACAAAGTTAGCCATCAGTTAACCATCAATTTCTTCATTGTAAACTACATTTGTTGGAAGAAACAATTCTTCCTCTTCTTCTTTTTTTTTTTTTTGTTTTTGTTTTTTTGTTTGTTTGTTTAAAGTACATGCTACTTACAATAGGTAGATCCAGGAAACAACCCAGATGCCCAAAACTAGCTGATTGGATCAAGAAGATGTGGTATATACACATACATACATACACACACAAAAAAGATAAACTCATGCTATTCACATAGCAACATGGATGGAGCTGGAAGGATTGCGCTCAGTGAAATAAGCCAGAAGGAAAAAGAAATGGTTTCACTTTATAGGAGGAATTAAAGAGAACCAAATAAGGCATTGGGGTGCGGGTAGTGTATTGTTACTGATGGAGGGAGGAATCAGAGGAGGCATCACAAGACTGGGTCACACAAAGGGGACAGATAGAAGGAGCGAGTGCAGCAACCGACACAGCCATAACATCCCATGTCCGGATGCCCCGGGATACCAGAATACCTGCAGGAGTTCCCAGCAGATAACTGGGAACTGTTGGGGACTGTGTCTGAAGCTCAAATCCAAAAGGTGAAAGATAAGGACATGGAGATGAAGGTCATCAGAAATCTCCTCAAAGTTAACCAACCTAGGCTCACAGGGAGTGAGCCCCTCCCAGGGAGAGGCTGTCTATGTCAGGGCAGTCTCTCCACCAGCTCAGGGCAGCCGCTCCTCTGCCACCTGTGCCTGTGCAGGTGCTTCTTCCCACCCCCGCCTCCCTCTGTGAGGCAGCAGCGTCTTGCCTGCCCATGCCCTGTACCATGCCGGGACCTCTCTGCACTGACCTCCCTCAGGGGAGGCTCCTCTCCTAACACTGCCTGCCTGCAACCATGCAGGTCTTTTTCCCTGCAAACCTATCCCTTTCGGGGCAGCTCTTTCTGCCCATGTGTGTCTATGCAAGTGTCTTTTCCTCTCCTGTCTCTTTCTAAAAAACTTGCTCGTTAAATATAACTGAGTCTCTGTCTTGTGAAGAATCTCGCTGTGTGCCGTTAAAAGGGGAGCTCTGGTGAAACCTTTCCCAGAGTGAACCCAAGGACCCTGAACTCAAAAGAAGACATCAGTTATTATAAAATAAAACAAACAAAAAATAAGAGACAGTTATAAACCAGAGATACCCTACAGGCGAGGGGGAGAGAGAAGGATCAGAAGGGGGGAGGAGCGTGGGGGAGTGTGGTGATGACACCAGGACTGTGTGTGTGTGTGTGTGGGGGGGTGACACCATAAACATTGGTTTAAAATGAACAATCTAAATAGATATAGAAATAAAATCTAAGAAAAGAAATTGCATAAAATATTTTTTAAAAAACTTACTTTTAAATGATATATAAAATATATATTAAAAGTGTAAAAAATGCATAGTGCAGGGTTACAAATGAGAGGCAGTCAGCAAAAAGATCAAATTCCTAAAACCCTGTGTGACAGCCAGATAAAGAGATCCAGCAGATACATAGGAAGGACTTGCTCTGTCTCCTTCCTTTTGCTCTTAAACCCCAGCAGACACCCAGCAGGCACGGACCCTGCATGGTGACATTCCACTGCTGAGTGCAGGGGCCTTTTCTCAGTTTCCCTTGACCTGAGCAATAGCAGCATGTGAGAGCTACTCGTTTTCTTCAGCAGTTTTTCAGGGTTTAGTCCTTTGTTCTCTTTTCTGTCGGTATTCACACCTCTTCTCACTGCAGCCCTCCTTGGAGCTTAAAGATACTGCATAGTCTACTGGTTCTTGGAATCTCTCGTCCCCACTGCCCTCCTGAACTCCAGGCCTGTCTCTCCGCCTGCCTGCCTCTTCCCTACCTTAGCTATCATCTCAAGTTCGTTACCTGTAGAACTGAACTCCTCGGTCTTGCCTTAGATCTGCAGCCCCACCACCACCCCCATTTCAGTAAATGGGACAATTCACTGAAACAAATCTTGTCATTTAGTTGCTCTGCTAAATATTCGAGTCACCCTTGCTTCCTCTTTTTTCTCACACCCATTCCAAACCTTCAAAAAGTTCTGTGACTCATCCTTAAAAATCTGTCAGAATGAATCACTTACCAACCCTGCCTCCTCTGTCACCTTCCCCACAGTTCACCTGATGTTGGCTGGAAATTCCACCACTGCATCTCCAGCTAACATGATTAAACTCTAATGAAAGTTCACATCCAGTCATCTCCTCACAGAACTCTCCACTGGTGTTGGCCTCTATTAGAGGAGTAAAACCACAGGCCTTTCCAAATCTGGCCTCCCCTCCACTCCCCCCCCCCCTTGCTTGCTCCCTGCTGGCCATTTCTCTCCATGTTTTTCTTCAAACACACTTAACACACTACTCATGTCAGGACAATTGCACTTGTTTTCCCCCACAGTATTCTTGTGAATATCACATCCTCACCTCCTTCACCTCTTTGTTCTAATACTTCCCCCTCCGGGTGCTTATTCTGGATAACCTTTTTGAACTTACAGTCTCCTTTGACCAGGTCATGGACCCTTTTTGCTCTGTTTCTTTTCTTTATTTTTTCATCATGCTTAGCACCATCTACCTTATACATTTTATTATTTCTCATGTTTGTTTTCTGCCTTTCCAACTGAAATATAGTTCCTAGGCAAGGGTTGTTATCTGAAATGTCCATTGCTATGTCCCTGTTCCAGTGCCTGACACTTAGTAGGGTCTAAATAAATGCGAAGTCACGGCTCAATAATCGTTACTTGAATGAGGAAGTGAATGCCTGCTACTATTTAGGGTAGGAAATATGAAAGCTTCCTGTGCAGAGAGTCTAGAATCCAGATTCTGATTTGGACTGTGACCCCTTAATCTGGGCCTCCTATGTGGACTAGCTGTTGTATCTAGGAGTCTTCTTTTCCTGAACTTTAAAACTCTTGCAGGGCTATAGTAGCCTTCAAATGTGAGGTAATTTTAGGGGGCTGCAGTCTATGTTTACCCAAATAAGGAATGGAGTCCTCCTTATCTCCCATAAAATCACAATCAAGGGTTTATGTAAACTTTACCCCAGGAAAATTATTTTCCATATGGAACAGATTTATTTAAAAATAAATTCCCAATTAGGTGAATTTTTTTTTTAGAGATAAAAAGCTATAAAAGACTAACAGAATTAAGAGTCCACTTTATTTTAGGGTATATGAGAGGGAAGGAGGAAAGGACCTTCAAATCCTCTTTGTCCTTACTAATATTAGTGTGAGCTAAGGAACAAGAAGTTCTATGCATTTTTCTTTTTTCTTTAATATTTATTTTATATTTATTTATACATACAAGAACTGGGGTGTAGGCTAGAGATGTGGGGGGAGTAGGAGGGTTCACCAGAGACAGAGTGGGGAGTAGAACAGACAGATCGATGAAGTACACTGTTGAGGGGAGCAGCAGGTGAGACAGATGACATCTGCTGTGCCATGTGGGTCACCAGCCTAGTGGTCATGGAACTCAAGTCACAGTGCTGTAGCTTGATAGATGAAGACTTTAACCTCTGCACCACCAGGGAGGCCCCAGAAGAATGTGCATTTTTCATATCTGTTTGTTTGCATAGGCATAATAATGTTTCAAATGATCATTTGTTTAAGTTTTAATATTCATTGCCCAAACTTTGTGCCAGCTGGGAGAAGTAGATCGCTAATAGTTTGTATTCATAAATATATTGCAGTGTGCAAACCAAAGAATATACAAAAACTGCTAATTTTTTTATTTTAAAAACACTATTCAGTTGTTTTATAGGTTGATGGGTATAGATAATGAGATCTCATGTCATTTCATCTGAAACTGAACCCCTTGGTCTTGCTATAGAGCTGTGCTCCAGCAGACTGAAGTCTGATGGATTGAAATCCCTGAGCCTTGGCATTTCCCCCTCCTGCTCTCTGCCACCAATTTTGCAGTCTTCACAAATCTTCCTTGTATTTGTGCTTCTACCTAACGTTGTCTTGTACCCTGACCTATAGAGTATAGGTAAGTAGAGTGGTAGATAAGAGACAGATCCTCTGAGGGATTTCCAAAGATAGTGATATAATCAACTCTGTATGATGGTAGGGGTGTTAATTTTGTATCACAAACTAAGAAGTATCTGACAGTAACACAATACCAAAGCAAGAAGTACTGGACACTGTCTATGAAAGTCCATCATCAATAATAATCTCTTCGTCAAACAGTCTCACATTTACTCTGCCTTTATCACAGTATGTAAAGGATTATACGGATTCCTGTTCCCTCCAGTCTGGGTTAGATATAAAACCTGTATATCCCTATAGTTCTTACCTCTATTCTAGAAGATATAGCATGATGGTGACTTACCTGCAATTCCAAAATCCCAGCAGCTGTGAAAATTAGAAGTTTTATTGCCAAAACTTATTTGACAGCAAAAGCTGACCTTGAGGTTATTCATAATGTATGTTTTATGACAGAAATATTAATATGTTTGTTTGTAAGAAGTCACCCTGGTTGTTACTTGGGGATATTATATATTAAAAATGTAAATATATGGGTCTCAACAAAGGTTGAACCCAGGAATAAGCAAATCAATATTCACTACCCATTGAAGATGTTTAAATTTAGTAACTTTCCTCTGTTTTTATTTTTAAAATGGTACTACTTAGAGAAGAGTCAGGCCTAATAGTTCCTTTTTTAATTTCCTTTTTTAACTGAAAGCATAAACCTTTGTCCGGATTGAAAAATTCATTACAGAACCAAGAATAATACCATGTTTCCTGGTTTTTAGATTTGTATGTTCTTATCTTGATAAGAATAATCTGAATATCAAATAACTTAAAGACCATGGAAGCAACTTTCATAAAATGCTATAGAAATTTCACTAGTTACAATTTTTTAAAAATGACCTTAATGTAGTCAAGGATAATAAAATGAGCATTTCTAAACAATGCTAGCAGGAGTATGAATGCTTAAGTCTCTTTAGAAAGCACAATACAGATCAAGAAAGTTAAAAAGTTTATATCTACAGTAGAATGACAGGGAAATATTAAGAGAGGTTTGTGTTCTTGAGACATATCAATTTGGTTCTTAAGGAGAGTCTGAAGTGAATTACTTCCCCTGGAAGCCATCAGTATTTAGTGTTGCTAGGCCTCCTATGTAAATATTTTACTTGAAAAGTCTTGAAGACTTTCTTTTGTTCAGACATCCTTTTTATGTTACAGCTCCTATCCATGTTGTTTGAACATGCTGGATAAGTACAGGACAGAGCAGTTTAAAAATCTCTCAAGTATAATATGGCTTGTGGGTTTTGCCTAGTAATTCTATTATTTCAATACATAGTAATTTTTAACATACCTCAAAACAGTATAAACAATGCATTGTAACCTCCACATTGTATAAACCACAGTTTATATAGAAAAACAGAAGCTACTCTGTGTAAACTTAAGTGGGCAGGGTTTTTAATGTGGGAAGAAGCTCTTTCCACAGTCATTGAAAAAGTGGGGAGATTAAAGATGTGATGCTGTTGCCAGTAATCTCATTTAGCATTGCCAAGGTGGTTGACTTAATATGAAAAATATTAAGAAATATCTTAGACACCTATTTTTTAAAGAACCACCAGGAAGTGACTAATAGCAAGTTTTCCCACTAAAACAGGTAATTTTCAAAAAAGATTTAGTTATTTATGCATACAGAACTGGGGTATAAGCTGGAGGTGCAAAGGCAGTGAGAGGGTTCACCAGAGACAGAGTGGGGAGCAGAACAGGCAGATGGATGAAGTACACTGTTGAGGGGAGCGGCAGTGGTCAGGAGAGGTCTGCTGCGCCATGTGGGTCACCTCCGGGGTGGGGATCAAACTCATGCTGAAATGGCTTTAGCTTCTTAGTGCTGTGCTTTACCTCACTGCGCCACCAGGGAGGGCCCAAAACAGGTAGTTTTAAAGAAATCACTACCATTTCAATTACCTTTGGGGCCCAAAGGGTAATTTGCATGAATGCACCCAGAAGCTGCTGTGACTCTCAGGTCTACTCTGGGCCCACACCATTAGTGCCAGAATAACAGCTCCTGCTCCTCCCTTTTCCAGTGTCTCATAAGTGCTCGTTGCTGGCCTACTTTGATCAGGAACCACCTTGAGAAGAAGATTCTGGGAGCTGGCACTTTTCCCTGAGCTGCAGGATACAATGGGAAGTCAGTGACACCAAGTCACAACCGCTGTGCTTGCAAAGTATAGGTGACGGCTCTATGTTTTCCTTACAGATTGTTTTCCTTACAGATTCCATTTTATTACTATAGCATCAGTCAAATGCACTGTTACCAGTTTAACAGAGATCCCAAATCTCTCAGAATAAAGCAGACTCACAATTGAATTCATCCTTCATCCACCGTGCTGTCTACTCAAAATTATTGATAGTTGGTTCTTCATTCCAAAATGACTGATATTCAAGAAACTAAAGTAATACATTTGCAAGACCAAATGCAATTAATAAAACTAGGTTTTCATTGATATGTTTTCTAGAAGGAACTTTGTTGATTCAAAAACTATTACTAGGGCAGCTGTGTGGGAAGCTGCGTGGGATTGTAACTGGGATGGTCCCTAGGAAAAGGAGAAGTTCCAGGTTCCCTGCCCCACTCAAGAGTAGGGTGGAGCAGAGGAGACAATAGAGAGGAAAAGGAATCTGAAGAAGAGAAGGAAGCAGGATGGAGAGCCAGAAGAAGACCTGAGGAAGCCACATGGAGCAGCAAGCATGCGATGAAGAAACCGTGCTTGTTTCTTGACCCTAGACTGGTTAAGGCAGATGTGGGTGAGAGACCTGAAGGGAGGTGACTATGGCAGTGTTTATATTGATTTTGATTTTTCTCTTTTCCTCCCAGACTTGTCTGGTCATTTCTGACCCTTTTCTACGGGTCCCTGCCAGAAGGTGCTGTGGGCTTGTGGCAGGTGGGCCAATCCCTTTTGGGTTGACTTTTGCCCACGAGGGGATGGGTAACTTCAGGTGTTTGATTTAGATATTATATTCTTTGTCTTCTGTATTGTACATGCACTGTATTACAGTCCCTTTTCATTAAAGTCTTTGTATGTTTTGTCTTGATGCGGTGGGTGGCAGAACCTATTTGTATCAGGCAGGTTTGGGGGCTCAGGGGTGCCCTTCTCTCCCTGCCCTGTAACAGAATGAGGGAAAGGTTACTCAATGTCCATGCAGAGCCATGAGAAGCCTAGAGCGGCTTCACCGGAAGTGAGCTGCAGTCCCCATCCAAAGGTGGCCTGGACTTACTAGTACTGAGTCCAGAGATAGGGCGAGTACAGAGGGAGTGCGCATGCCTGGGGGAAGCAGTTATTGGGGAAACAAGCTAGGGTGGTGACCCTGGGCTCTTGCCTGGGGGCTCCATTATTCTTGCAGGTCTAAGCATATTATCTCTTTACTAATATCTGCCTGCTGTGATCAGCAGATAACTGGTTTTCCAGTATGTTCCTCATACCAGGACTTTTGTCCTTGAGAGGATCAGGCCCCCTGCATGACCCTACACCTAGTTAACAAACAGGAACTCTGGGAAACCAAGACAATATCCCCAAGAACAAGGCGGGCTGGATATCCCACAATAATGTATAAATGAAAAGCATTAGCTCTGTTTAAGCATTTCTTGAGGGTTCAATTTGGGCAGTGTAACAAATGCAGAGTTAGGAGCTTAAAAAAGTAATGTGTATTGTTTCTTTTTTCTGCAGTTTGATAGGCAAAGCTGTGTACTTCGGCTCCCTCAGTGGCGACAATCATTTAACAGCTGAGGCTGGAGTCATCTGGAAGCTTCTCAGTGCACTTGTTTAGCCTCTGCTTGGGCTCTTCAGAACAGCTGGGAACTAGTGGCACATTTCTTTCTTCTCTCCATGTGGCCGCTCTACAAGTCTGGCGTGGGCTTCACACAGCGTGACAACGTACAGAGCAAGCATTCCAAGAGACACAAGTGGAGTTCAGGTGCTAGGAGCTGGTGTTGGAAGTCTCAGCAAAGCCGGCACAAACCAGCCCAGAGCCGGAGGCATATATACCAGCAAGGAAGGATGGTAACTGTATTTTAGGGGAGTATTTGTAAATAAAGATATACAAATGTAGAGATAAATATATCCCCATGAAAAACATTACAAATAATTATAACAAATGTTCCAGTGTTACATGACGTAAGATCTGAGTAATTGAGGTGACATAAGGTGAACTACTGAATTCTAATCAAAGACATTGAATTTTTCTAATGAGTTCCTCAGGAGATTGAGGATCTAATGTCTGTACTGATCTTTGAGACTACTAATCTAGCGAATGATTCAAATTATCTGGCCGCCCATCTCAGAACATTTCTGAACTTCAAAGTTCAAGAAATAAGCTCCAGAACTGAGGTGGGGCATGGGGGAAGCAGATGCATTCTCTATCTTATATTTCCAACTGTGCTTCTGTTCCCCTTGGCCTGTGTCCTAGTCCGTCAATCTACAGTGCCACAGGCCTTACACGCAGCAACACGCTGACAGTTGTGTTACGATTCTACAGCTCGTTGTCACTGCATCAGACATGAAAAGTTTTAATACTGAGTGGCCTGAAGAGATCTTGTTGTCTTTGGGTCTGTTTACTTTGGCTAATTTTCTTAAACTCTTTTTTTTTTTTCAGTGTTGCTAAGAGAGCCCGTATCTTGCAGAACATACTCTCCTTTTTTAAAATAACATTTTTAAATAAGACTAACAAACAAGCTATTTTAATTTGATACAATATGCAATTCTGTGTAATAAAATATGTTGAATGCTTGAGACTGCTACACACACAGGCAGAATGGAGTGATATTTTAAGATTTCCTGTGACTAGAAAGGTAGGAAAGTTTGACTGATTTATATTGTGTCCTGACTTCCTGAGGTAGTTTTCTTAGCTAATGATTGTCCATTTTATTCATATAATGAAACAAAGCTTGTTTCTTTTTTTAAATCAAAATTCAATCTTTAATTGTGCATTTCAATTTTGTCTTTGTCTCTGAAGCTGAATTTCTATGGAATTTTATAGAAGTAGCAATTTTATTATATAAAAAACCTTTTCCTACTGGGCTCATGATTCTGAAAGCATTTTTTAAAAATCCTATTTTAATTTTCAAAATTACTTTTGTTTGTTTTTTAATGAGTTAGGCTTTTAGCACCCAAAGATACAGCTTATGAATGAATGTAACCAATTACCTTTAAATATTCACCCATAGGAGGGAACATTTTGACTAAGTTGTCTGGACAGCAGCCTACCATCACATGGAGGGCTGTGGTGACATGAGTCCCTCCTTCACCCCACTCTGGGCCCTGTCACTAGGCACACTTTTGGGGTTTTGTGTGCTTTTTGCTTTTATTTTTTATTGAGGTCATGTTGATGTACAATACTGTGTGATTGAGAGGTATAGGCTTGCATCTCCTCAGATGTGTGTTACCACACCACATCCACCACCACAGCACCCATAGTCTTCCACCACAGTCCACTGGGCCCCTCCACCATTTGTTCCCCATCTTCCCTCCTCTTCTGGCAGCCTCAGTTCTACAGATTTGTTTTAGTTTAGTTTCTTCTCTTCTTTTGTCTTGTTTCTCTGTTTTCTCCTTACGCATGAAATCATCTGACATGTCTTTCCCTGACTGACTTAGCATTATATCCTCAGGGATATCCATGTTGTTATTCATGGCAAAAGCTAGTAGTGTGTTTTCTTTTACTAGCTGAGTAGTATTCCATCTGTGTGTGCACCATATCTTAATTCACTCATGTGGCAGGGAGCCTCGGGAAAGGGCTAAAAAAAGTCAGCAACTCTGATACAGAAGGAGCAAAAGTAAAGTACAAATCAAGATAAAGCCTGCCAGTGCCCCCTCCCCACTTCTCTCACCCACATATCTCTTCCAAGTGTCTCTACACATCTCTCCTCCAAGTCCCCAAAGTCCCCAAACTGAGAAGCATGTGGAACTACTCCCCCATGTGTCTCTCTCCCTGTGTGTCTCCTCCTGTCTCTGTTTCATGGTTTCTCTCTTCTTTACCTTCAGTATTTCTTCCCCTCATTTCTCCTCTCCAGCTTGTTTTATAGCTCGATTCCCACTCATAGCTTCAGTCTCGCCCATAATTCAGTGCAGCGGAGAACATGGTACCACCCCATTTATAGAGATGCCTGTTCCCGACATCCTAGACCCTGGAAATAGGAGAAAGAAATTTCTGTTGTTTAAATCACTTAGTATATAGTGCTGTTGCTATAGCAGCTTGAGCTGCAGAAGACATATCAATTTTTATACAGACAGCCTGAATGTGGCTCTGAAGATGTGACAGTGGGCCCTCAAGATCACAAGTGTAGTCTCTGCAGGGGAGTGTAATGTGCTTAGTGTGATCATGTGATCACTAGGTTAGGACAGCCAGTTGCCTGGGAAAGTCAAGGAACTCTTTGAGCTCTATTGACTTTTACAAGTTGAGTTTTGAAGGTTGAGAAAGAATGTGCTAGCTCACAAAGATCACTCCAGATAGGAACAAACACCTGCGAAGGCTGAGTTGTGGAAGAGCCTGGGAACCTGTGAGAAGTCCAGACTTGCTGGAGCTTCCAATACTGCACAGGAGTGGAGGCAAAGGAGGCTGGAAAAGTGGGTTGAGTTATCTCAGGAAGATTTCTTCTTTGTATGTCAAGTCAAAAAAGCTTACATTTCATTCTGAAATGGGAGTAGTATTTAAAACTATTTTTCAGTGGTGATTTTGCAAATAAGGAGACAACGTGACCAGCAAGTGAAGACAGCTAGTGTGAAAAGAGGTAGCTTCAGTGTCAGCTCCGGTACTTAGCTGTGTTTCCTAGAATAAAGTACTTCATTTCCCCATTATAAATACCATGGTAATAAATCTTTGCTGCCGGTTGTGTTAAAAAATGCACTTTAGATACCTGACACAGCACTCACCATTTGTAATAGTTGTCATTTGCGAAGTTACCCCTCCCCTTTTGGAAGGGTCTCTGAGGACAGGAGGGGATATAGACTAGGGCAGATAGGAGAAGCATCAGGCAATAAAGCCTGAGGTCAGAACTCTTAGTGATAGACTTGGTACCGGTGAGTAAAGGGGAGATTTCAAAGACATTTCTAACAAAACTGTTATGACTATTGGAAATAATAGAGAGAGATCCCACATGCAAATTTTTAGTTTAGGAGTCATGTAATGGTGTTTTTGAAGGTAGGTGCTGGGGATGAATTAGATACATTTTGTTGCTTGAGGATCTCAAAATCAGACAAAATATATAAAAATCTGTATTCTAGTGGGAGGTTTGCAACAGCATCACATTTTACATCTCCCAACTGGGAAGGATATTTTATTGTGGACACTCTATTCAATTGTTATTAAGTTATGTGGCCAGGATCAGATCCCCGAATTTATTTTTATTAATTTTAGTCTCCATATATACACAATAATTTCCCAAATCAGTTATGTATCCATTATATGTACAATAATAGCTCAAGTGTATATACCAGTGCAATTTTTTTTAAAGACTTAGTTATTTATACATACAAGAATAGGGGTGGTCTAATACAAGAATAGACCAGAGGTCCAGGGGGTGAGGGGATTCACCATAGACAGAGTAACAGAACAAGCAGATTAGCTGAAATACAGTGCTGAGGGGAGCAGTGGGCTAATCAGGAGAGGTCTGCCATGCCATGTGGGTCAGCTCCATGGCTGGAATTGAACTCAGGCTGCAGTTGCTGCAGATAGCTTCATAGTGCTGTGCTTTAACACGCTGTGCCACCATGGAGGGCCCTAAAGTGTTTTTAAGTCTTAATGAAATGTCTCTAATGAGATTCTGAATTTAAAAGAAAATTGTACTGCTCGGGCCCTCCTTAGTGGAACAGTGGGTTAAAGCACAGCACTGAGAAACTAAAGTCACTACCACATGAGTTCGATCCCTGCCTGCCCCAGAGGTGACCACATGGCGTGGCAGACCTCTCCTGACCCGCCCGCTGCTCCCCTCAGCAGTGTACTTCGTCGATCTGCCTATTCTGCTCCCCACTCTGTCTCTGGTGAAGCCTCTCGCCGCCCCTGAGCCTCTGGCCTGTACCCCAGTTCTGTATGAACAAATAAATAAATCTTTAAAAAAAAAAAAAAAGAAAAGGAAAGCACTTCAATTCTTTGCACACAAAGTCACATAATCACAAATCTCAGCAAATACCATTCTTTATATAAGATTGATGAGAAATGGAAAGAACCGTTAAGAATAATAAAAAAGAAAAAGCTAGTGTACAGAAATGCATAAAGAAATGAGACATTTCTAGAGAAATACTCAGTTCTTTTGATTATTAATTTTCTCCCTTCTTGAGTAATAAATAGCATTTTCAGTTAATTGTCCCCTTTAAAACTTTCTGTAGTAGTGTCGTTGATATCACTGCGGCAGTGTCCTGAGTACAACTCTTACTGCTAAGGTTGCCAGTGGTTTCAATTTCTACATGTTCTTTTGTCTGGTTCCTAGAAAAGTAAATCATTTTCTCTAAATCTGTCATTTTTGCCACTGTATTATTGGCCCACCCTAATATATGATGTGTTCTTAATCTTTACAGTTTGAATTAACTACTGAATTCACATTTGAAACTTACCTTCAGGACTCATCAAAACTTCACATCTCTTTGTAATCATCAAGGAGTTGAAGTCAGGTGATTTGTCCTACCTAGTCAGTGTTTCTAGTAGGGACAAAGTGGGGACAGAGCTTGCACAGTAAAGGAGGTACAAGCAAAGGGGAGTCCCCAGAAATGCGCTACAAAGGCTTAGAAGGGGAAGACTAAAGGCATATATATTTTTTAAGAAGATGACATAATCTGAAACTGCATGCCAGTGAAAAGATGGAGGTAAGTGACGTTAAATTGTCCTGGGAGCGCATAAAGAAAGCTGGGTGGGACGGTTGTTCATTTCCCAGGAGAAAGTTATCCTCTAAAGACTCAGATAAGTTTCTGATATGAAAGGAAATGCTTTCAAATGGGCTGCTGAACGGAGCATGCGGGTCACTGGGGCAATGTTTTAGTTCTCCTGCTGGTAGGTGGTCTGTTCTTTTGTGATAATCCTTTGTGTAATTATTTAATTTACAGTAATATTTTAAGCACTTTCTTTCCATGCTTTCTGTTTGGTTTAAAATAAAGTATTTGACTTCTAACCTCTTACTTTCTACTGTGTTTTTTGTGCACATCACAGATTGCCTTAACCCCTTAGTCATTTGCATCTTTTTGAAGAGATCTATTGTTTTTCTTGTCATTCAAAGCAATACAGCAACTTTAAAAAAAATCCCTTTCATTGTGTTTGTTTTTTTATGTTTTCTATTTTACATCATTTTTCCTCTCAGGTGTGATCCTCATAGAATTCCTACCACCAAGTCACCTGTGAAGCGTCACCACAATCTTCTTGTGCTCTTCCCTCCCCTGATCTGATTGTGGTCCTCCCCCTCCCCTGCTGAAGGTCTTTGATTTATCTTTTGCCTGCCTGTTTTGTTTTTGTTGGGTTTTGTTTTCTCCTGGTCCCTTATTTGGTTCCCTTATATTCCTCCTGTAAATGAAACCATCAGTGGTTTTCTATTTCCTTCTGACTTGTTTCACTGATCTATCCATGTTGTTACAAATGGCATGAGTTTATCTTTTCTGACTGCAATACAGCAAATATCTAGTGAGGGAGTGTGTCAGACACAAATAAGAAGATCTGCTTTCATGACACACACAGTCTAGAAGCAATGCAGGAGGGATTATAACACAATTGAGGTGTATAAATGCTATTCTGATAAAAATAGTAATAGCAGGAACAGTATGAAAGAAGAATTTTTGTTTAGGGGTGCTTTGGGGGTTAGTGAATCATTTCTTACTAAAGTGAAACTCTTAAGCTAGGAGAAAACATCCATCTATATACAGAGACATATTCTTACACATGCCACTACTTAAAGTAAAAGCAACATGTAAATCAGTATCTCTAGTTATGCGTTAGTAGGTGAGTGGAGAAGACTGGAGCAGGACTTATTTCAAATCTTAGAAGACCCTAAGTGATGAGAGGATAATGCTCTTCTCTACCCTCTTATATGTAAAACAAAACCAATATTAAACTGTATGGTGGAGAAATCCAACAAATTTCAAATTTTTCTAAGGTGACCCTTTTCATGCAATTTTAATAGTAAATATAAAAAGACATTTTCTTTTTTTCCTAAGATTTGTTAAGAATGTGTTGTCAAATAACAATAGCAAATATAGCCAACATTAACTATATGTTCTAGGAGCTATGATAATTTCCCAAAACTCCCCTAAGAGCCTTTTAGAAAAGATGCCATTATTACTGTTATAATTGTAGATTAAAAAAACATTGAGCTTGGAGAGATTAATGAATTTAACCAAGGTCACACAGTTGAGCTGGATCGGATTCATCTGGCCAGTATTTATTGAGCATCTACTATGTATTAGTTGGCCAGTATTTATTGAGCATCTACTATGTGTTATTTGGCCAGTATTTATTGAGCATCTACTATGTATTAGTTGGCCAGTATTTATTGAGCATCTACTATGTGTTATTTGGCCAGTATTTATTGAGCATC
>NW_004567127.1:13574778-13614032 GCF_000260355.1 Condylura cristata | reverse complement strand
GCATCTACTATGTGCCAACACAGTGTCAGGCACTGCAGATCACAGTAAGTACTAGAGTGATCCCTGACCACATATGGTTATCATTGTAAGGAAGAAAACAAGAAGTGACTTCTCACAACCAAGGATGAAAAATAAAGTAACTTGTATCACAATTAACTATGACAGGGATGGCACTAAAAAAAACATGGGAGTTTTGCCCTGATGGGAAAGGCAACAATGTTTGGAGATTTGGGAAGCCATCTCCAAAGAACTGATAATTATAGTGATGTCTGAAGAACTACCTAGGTGAACGGGAGGCGCCTTTTCATGCAGGGAAAATACCTTGCAAGGGGAAGTGTATGTACAAATGCCAGGATCCCCCTTTAGGGAAGGGTTTGATGCCCCAATCACTGACAGCGCTTGCAGCCCTGCTTGGCATTGCGTACTTGCAGAGAGACATCTTGTCCACAGTCACATCCTTCCCTACATGCAGGCCAACTCTGATAGATGGTTCAGTTTCATCATCCCCTGCGCTGGCTGAGGCTGCCAGGCTTGTATCGCAGCTTGATTCCTTTCTCTTCCCAGTCCTGCTTCCGGCCGCTCCCTTCCATGGGTGGTGCTCTCCAGAGTACTCCGTAATAAACATCCTGAGCACACTACACACTGCCTGAGTCTGCTTCCTGGAGAACCCAAACTGTATCACAAATTTTAAAAGGCATTAACGATTAACGACTAACAGGCTTGCAGAATAGCTCTAGTGGGCAACAGAGAGATGAGCGGAGGCTGAAAAGGCTGATTGGTCAAATCCTAAAGCAGCACTTGGTAAACCACTCGAAGGTTTATTCCCAGAGGCCGCGAGTGAGTGACTAGCAGGAAACCTCTCTAGGATTTTAAACAGGGATGACATTATCAGATCCGTAGTTTTGAAATCCCTCTTTGACTCAAGACTGCAATGGATTGCAGGAGTGCTTTGAATGCCAAGCTCATATCTTCCCTAAACCTTTTTCTTCTTTTAGCTATTAATGGTAAAATTAAGATATCAAACTGCCCTTGAGTCATTGCTTTTTAATCCCTTTTCCTTATCAACCCAAATTGTAAAATGTGCCCTATGGTTTATGCAGCTGCAATCCTGTGAGATACTATCTTGCATTAGCTTCTTGAGAGACTATAGGCAATGGGTTATGCGTAGAATTGTAAAGTTTTCTGCTCTGTGGCCATGAAAGAAAACTGTTTTGTGTTGCTGAAAAAGCTAAAAGCGATAAGTCACTGGAGATATAACCTCCAGATATAGCATCAAAAGAAATCAAAAGAAACACCTGTCCTGCCAGTTGTACATCTGAGGTTCTGTTTTCTTTTTTTTTTTTTTTCAAATATGTGTAATATATATTGTGGTTACATTACTTCAGTTCATTTGCACAGGAATAAGTTGACAGTCAAGATAGATAGAGGTTTAAAAACTTGACTGAGGTGTAATTAACATACAATAAACTATACATGTCAAAAGCAAACACTTTTGTAAGATTTAACCTAGAAACCATCACAATCAAGATAACCAGTATTTCCCTTATCCCAAAAGTCTTGTTTTGCTTCATTATCATCCCTCTCTTTTCTCCTTTCCTGCCCTCTTCTCAGGCAATCAGTAGTCTACTTTCTGTAGTTTGCATTATCTAGAATTGTGTATAAATGTGATCATAGTTCAGATACTCTTTTTATCTGGCTCCATTCACTCAGCATGTTTTTTGTTTTTTTTTTAAGATTTATTTCCTTACTCATGCATACAAGAACTGGGGTGTAGGCCAGAGGTGCAGGGATAAAGGAATTCACCAGTGAGAGAGTGGGGAGTAGAACAGGCAGATACTGACATACACTGCTAAGGGGAGCAGCGGATTGGACAGGAGCAGTCTGCTGCTCCATATGGATCAGCTACCTGGCTGGGGATCAAACTCAGGCCATAGTGGCTGGCAATAGCTTGATGATGCTGAGACTTTAACCCCTGCACCACCAGGGAAGTGTAACGTGGCATGATTATTTAGGAACTGATGTATACATTCATCACAGTCATATTTTATGCATGATCTTAACTTCTTACACATTAAAGTCCCTGTATTTATTAGGTGGTATAACAGGCATTGCGAACATTGACAATGAAAGTAATGCTCAACTTTCAAGTACAGTTATTCCTTCTGTCTCAGACTGAAACTGTGCTAATAACACAAACCATTTTCCTTTGAAATGATCAACAAAAAGGATCTGTGAAGTTCACCAATAAGCTTAGATTTAAGGGAATGTAAAAAAGATACTCAGTAAAAAGACTTTTCCTCTAACCAAAGTATGTGGTAAAGTAATCTAGAAGACTGAAAGTTGAAGAACAACGGTTCTGCAGTGTTGAAACAAGAATTCTCCAGAATTCCTCTACTAAGCTGAGTTAAATGAAGGTTAACACCTCACTCATACACGTGTACACACCCTCACGTTCATGTATTTACACATGCAGACACAACATCACGGTTTTATTTCCTCCGCGAATTATTTTGAGTCTAGCTTGGGTCAGCCATCGTGCCAGTTAGCATTTTGATTTTCTTATACTTCTAAAAAGGATTAAAACTAGAAGTTATGTTTACAAGAGCCTTGCACGTAAACCTCAGAACTGTTTGTGCATATAAAATGACAACCCTAGGTCAAAACAATCACATCTTTAACTTAAAAAATTGTTCCCAGGGCCCTCCCTGGGCGCCAACAGTTTAGGGTGCAGCACTGCAAGCTGCCGCAGCCGCTTCAGTGCAAGTTCGTTCCCTACTCCCGGAGGTAATCCGCATGGCGTGGCAGACCTCTCCAGACTTGCCCGTTGCTCCCCCCAGCAATGTACTTCATCGATCTGCCTGTTATACTCGCTTCTCTGCCTCTGGTGAATCCTCTCACCACCCCTGCACCTTTGGCTTGTACCCCAATTTTGTATGCACAAATAAATAAATCTTAAAAAAAAAGGGTTCCCATGCAGCACCAGTATCTACATAGGATGCACTCCCTGCCGATTTTTAGTGACTGGAACAAACCTTCCTACTCTGTGACTACCTTCTCTCAGATGCTGTCACCTTGCCTGTGTACCTGAGAGGCCTGTGTTCATCACTCATGGTAACAGAGGCTCCACTTGATTCATTTTTATAAAGTTCATAAACATACTTTTCTTTTTTTAATGCATGCCTTTATTTTTCATCTCTTATTTCACTGAGATTAGCGTTGTCTTTCATACTTTGGGGGAGTAGGAATGGATGTTTATTTTCCATTCCTTTGTTTCTCACTTCTTATTTTGCTCATTTAACCACAACAATCCAGCAAAGAATACCTTTGATGTCACTGTCTGACCGGAGGCTTGTGTCAGGTACCTTATAGTAATTTCACAGTGGAGGAAACCTGATCCACACCATCTTGTCAGATATGACAGGATGCACACATTTTCACTGTGCCTTCACTAACCATAAGCTTTTGTTTTCTTTTATAGGTATTAACCCCCACACATCACAAGAATGGAATCCTGTTATCTTGTGCTGGCTGGAAAAGGGTAGCAGCTGGGAGCTTTGTATGTGAGATAGCTCAAGTTGTCTTTTTCTTGTCAAGTGTTTTGTCTAGTTTTCACATTTGTGACAATGTTTCCTAACAATCCATTCTGTCCATTTTTATCTTGGATCTGATAATTTTTCAAATAATTTTAAAGAACCCTTCACTGCATTATCCAGCCAGCCACAGTTATCGGGCACCTCTTAGTATATCCTTCCTCATGATACATTCACATGTATCTGAGAATGTTCTGGAATCCTTTGCAAGGTTAATGTGGAAAAATAGTAAAAGCAAAAGGAACTTATGTTTCTGGATAAACATGGATGTCATTTGGCTTACCTGAAGAGGTTATCAATAGTATTAATTTTGTTTATTTTGTTATTATTTAAACTTTTCATGAAAGCCACAATGGTTGAAAGGTTATTCATATTTCAGGTATGTAGACTGTAAATCAGCACCTCGGTCTACCACACTGTATTTACCACTAAAAGCCCTGTCCTGTCCTTCACCAAGACTGAGTTTCACCTGATGAAGCCACACCTCTTCCCCTGCCCCGTCTGGTAACCACGAATTTGTTCTTATATAGACTGAAAGTTATTTTTGTTTTATTTAGTCCACTCACTTGTTTTGTTTCTTTGTGTGCCACATATGAAATCACCTGGTGTTTGTCTTTCTCTGTCTACCCATTTCCCAAAACATCATACCTTCTAGCTTGTATCCATGTTGTTGCAACATGCTGAGTTTATTCCAGAGGCTTGAGTAGTAATATTATTTGCAAGCAAAGAAACTAAGGGGAAAAAATTTTAAACTTAATTCTTCCTGGAAGTTCTTCAAGTTTTCTCATAGGTGGTAGCCCATAAAGCAATAGGCCCGAGCATCAAGAAATGATAACAAGAGTATAATTTTTAAGGATCAGTTAAACCGTGATAACGCTATCTGCAACTTTATTAAAAAAAAAAAAAAACTCAAAGAGAAATCCAATGTGACGCTTTCACATTACTGCCACAGTTCCGGGTACCTGATTGCCTTGTCCATGCCCGGTCCATGCCCTGGGAATGTACAGCAGAAGAGTAATAGGCCCCACTTGGGCCACATGCCCACTCCTTCCTTTTACTGAATCCATTTCCATTCTGCTATGTATCTTTTTTGTGTAAATAACTCCTGAGAGGAAAACTGATACATTGGTAGTGCATCTATAAACTGAATTTCCCAACTTCGCTTGGAACATGATGCTCACTAGAGGAATGGAAAATCAATTTAAAACAATAAATAGGCAAAGCAGAAAGAGTAAACAAAATGTGGAAGGGCGAGGTTTGTTCTGATGATGAGTGACTAAGTAGACTGTTTCCTGTGAGTCCTTTAAAGAATGATTTTTTTAAAGAACTGTTCTACCCTATCAGCTCTTAGCTGAAAAGCAGGCCAATTTGCTTGGAAAAAATGCAGATAATGAGGTAGAGTGTAATCAGATATGGATTAGACTTTAAATGCAAAAGAGACTGCTATTCCAATAACCATATCTCTAAATTTTTAAATAAGCACTTGAATATTAGTTTTCTTACATTATGAAAAAAATGGATGTACTGATGCCTCAAAAGATTAAAAGAAATATGTGTAAAATATAGAGTCTGTAGTAGCCACTCTGCTATCTGTGAGGGTAAGGGAAATAACAGAAATGTCACTGAAAAATACTTAAGTAAAATTCTCATTAACAAGCTGTTTTAAAGTCAGAGATATTAGCTTAAATAGCCTATAGAAAATTCTAGTCATATTTGATTATATGGCAGAATGTCTTAGGGATGACCTATGCACATAAGCTTTGAAAAATTGAAGAAAATATTTGTTAATGGTACAAACAATAAAGACCAGGAGTGGTAAAGAGAAATAAGACACTAAACATGACATACTAGCTCAATTTATACTTCTAATATGGACTACAGAGAAGACACACTTTTTTTAAAGATTTATTTATTTTTGTATATGAGAACTGGGCTACAGGCCAGCGGTGTGGGAGGTGAGAGAATTCACCAGAGACAGAGTGGGGAACCAAACATGCAGATCTACTGAAACACACTGCTGAGGGGAGCAGCTGGCGAGACAGGAAAGGTCTGCTGTGCCATGTGGGTCAACTCCCTGGCCGGGCATTGAACTCGTGCTGCAGTGGCCAAGGATAGCTTCATAATGCTGAGACTTAACCATTTGCTCTGCCAGGGAGGCCCCGAGAAGACTCACTTCGTGAAATTTAACATCTAAGGAATTTGATGGAATTACTGACAACAGACTGATGCCATAATTTTTTACCTGGAGTCATCGCTGAATATTACTGAAGAGATAAGAGACATGAAGAAAAAAAATCTGTTAAGAAAACAGCTTATACTCATTCATATCCTTGTAGATCCTTTATCTGTAGATTCAGAAACTAGATCCTTTAGGCATTGTACAAAATATAAATTGATTTCTTTTGCTATCTTTTAAATTTATAATACAGTGATACCTGTTAGCTTTAAAGCATCTGACATGCTCTAGGTAGTCAGCACCTCCAGCAAGTTTTCCTCCAAGTGTGTATTTCCTGAGCTCCTACCCGATTTTATTCTTTGTTCTACAGTCCCCAGCTCGATGCTGTGTGTTTAATTCATATTTATAATAATAGTACATGAGTGGTTGAGTTGTATGAAGACATGAGAAGTCAATATAAGGTGCCCTGTGATGATAAACTTTACATGGGTAGAAATTCGCAACAGATGGAAGAGGTGTGAACAATCTTCAACTCCAGGCCCAGAAACATCCCAACAAGTTACTACTTTTCTGAACTTCAGTTTCGTTATCAAAATGAGAATAATAATGAGTACATTGGAGATTCTTGCTAAGATTGGAGATAAGTGATTGAAGGTAGCTGCTGTGGATGTGTCCCATTGCTCTTCTTTCCTCATGGATTCCCACTTTAAAGATTAGGAGATCGAAGGTCAAGTTGAAGTAACTCTCCACCATCCACACCACCACTAAGTGCCAGAGTCAGTTTTCAGCCTAGCTTTGTCTGACATGCACACAGTGCTTAGGTTCCCTGTAGGCACCGGCTTTGGGAAAGGTCATTCCCGAGCTAGAAAATGAATATGTGAGGGACAAAAATGAAGACGGGATAACTATTCAGATAGTACTTTTAAGTACCTTAACTATAACCCATAACTATAACTTATAACTATTATCAACCCTGTATACATACAACTATACAGAGCACTTGAACTTCACTGTATGCTCTCTACACTGTTATTTTCTGCCCCATTCCATCCTGCTTCCTGGTGTTTTTGTTTTTGTTTTTCATGTGTGTGTACAATGTGTCTTGTTGCAGGGCTTTGGGCAGTGAATTGGGGTGCTTGAGACATAGGAGCTCAGGTAAATGTCACCTGGCAGTGCGGTCCTCATTGTGGGGTGTGCTCTCCTCTCCTCCGCGGCCTCCCCCCCCCCATCTGGTGGTGGTTCTCATCCTGCTTCTACCCCTGGTTGCCAGAAGCAAGGACCATCCCCTGTATCCACAGAGGTGAGTCAGTTCAGCACACCTGGAACTCACAGACCTGGTGGCAGTAGAGACCTCAGAAGGTCCCCATCCAGAACTTTCCTTGGCCCTCAAGACAGACAAAAACTTAGTCTACTGGAAAAGCATCTCCAAGGCCACAAAACAAATGACCAAAAACACAAACCACACCAAGGAGAAGAAAAAGAAAGTCGTGGAGGTACGGTGGTGAGCCAAACCCAGTTCCTGCCCTCTTGGAGCTTGTCTGCAACCACTGAAACAATGCACTGAGGTAATGAGGTTACAAGACTCCTACCAAAGGGCCAGAAGGGTTAGGGAAATCAAATTTGGAGGGTTTTTTCCTTAAGTCTGTCAAGATCTTCGAGACCCCTTAGCATCCTCCACTTCAGTCACAGGAATGGTGACTGTGCTGTGCATGTTGCGCCACGAATGAAAGGTGAGAGGCTGGGGTGAGCCCTGTCCAGATTCTGAGGTGGCTGCAGGCAGGGGACACATTTGACAGGGGCATGTGTTGAGGAATGGTTTATACTGGGGGAAATTTCACAGTAGAAATTTAACTCCTGACCACATCATGGAAGTGACAAAACCTGAAGCAAAGGTACCTGAGAGGGATTTCTAGGATACAGAAAGGGGGAAGAGATGTATTCCAGGAAGATACTCCTTTTGTGGGCAGGAGACATTTAGGTGTCTTGGCAAGTATGGGCAAGTACGGACAAGTAACCCTGTAGAGAAACAAACGGAATGTATTTCTCAGCTATGAAATCATATTGAAACGAAATCACCCTGAAACCATAATGCTACCCTCTTAAGTGCTGTTGTGATAAAACAGGTTGAACCCCTTGCTCAGCTTTAAGGGTAGAGGGCAGGGGGAGATTTTTTCTTTTTTGTTAGTTGAGTCTTTGTGCTCATTGAAAATGTTTGAAGTACTTGAACCTTTGCAAGAAAAAGGAAATCTGTTTGGGTCTCCTCTTTGTGACTCACTTTGAGCCTGATCATTCCTAGATTACATTAAGAAGAAACATTTAAGATTTTCTTTTTTTTTTAAAGATTTATTTATTTGTACATACAGAACTGGGGTACAGGCCAGAAGCTCAGGGGCGGTGAGAGGCTTCATTCCTAGATTACATTAAGAAGAAACATTTAAGATTTTCTTTTTTTTTTAAAGATTTATTTATTTGTACATACAGAACTGGGGTACAGGCCAGAGGCTCAGGGGCGGTGAGAGGCTTCACCAGAGGCAGAGTGGGGAGCAGAACAGGCAGATCGATGAAGTACACTGCTGAGGGGAGCAGCGGGCGGGTCAGGAGAGGTTTGCCACGCCATGTGGTCACCTCCGGGGCAGGCGGGAATCGAACTCATGCGGAAGCAGCTTTAGATTCTCAGTGCAGTGCTTTAACCCGCTGCGCCACCAGGGAGGTCCCTAAGATTTTTTTTTAAAGCCTGTTAATAATGTAGTTTGTGGAGATGAGTTTGGAGTGTGAGGTCCTTGGGGTCACTGTCGGGAAAATTTTCACCAGAGCTCCCTCTTTCAAGGGACATTGTTAAGTTTCCCAGGCAAGTTTCTCTACAACACAGAGATGTTAGTGATACTTTAAGAGCAGGTTATTAGGAAACGGTACCGAAGAGTAAAAGACACTTGAATAAACACAAGCCGGCAGGGAGAGCTGCCCTGAAAGGGACAGGTTTGCTGAGAGAGATTTGCATGGTCACAGTCGGTGGACTGAAGAGAACGGCCTCCTCTGAGGGAGGTGGGTAAAGAGAAGCCCCCGCATGGCACAGGTCATGGGCAGGCACGAGACTGCTGCCCTGAGGAGGGACAGGGTTGGGCAGAAGTCTGGCTGCCCCTTTGTGGGGGCAGCATCAGGTTTTATCATCTTCTCTGTGGGTGGGTGGTTTGTTCCTTAATCCCCATATATTGATCTTCAGGTCTGTGCTCCTGACACTCCCTTGAGCAGTCTGATACTTGGCTGGGTGTTTGGCCTCCAGATCTGGGTGCTGATGCCCGAGGGTCTTAGTTTCTAAAACTGGGTTAAAGGCTTATGTTGACCTCTGGTGCCCCACTTCCTTGTGTGAGGTAGGTTCTCATCTTGCGATGCCTCCTTTGGTTTTCTGTCCTTTCCTCCATTGTGAGCACCCACTAAATTGACCTGAGGCCTCCCTAATGGGTCATTACCCACATTTTGAAAAATAATTGTTACATTACTACTTATAAGAGATGATAATAGGATAACTAAAGTAGTAACAGTGAAAATGAGAGAAATAAGTGCAATAATTATGTGGGAAGTAGAAGCAACACACCCTTAAGATTGTTTGAAGAGAGCCGGGAACGAGGAGCCTCCAGTGTGGATGATCTGTCATAGTGCTAGATCCGAGCACCAGAGGATTTCTAGAGTCTCTAAGAGGGCAAATTCCCCCCAGCTAGAGAATCCAAGTGGGCTTTGGTGTGGCCCCTGTCTCCACCACTGCCTGTAGGGCATTGAACTCGTCTGTGCAGGGTTGCACAACCACAGCCTGTTTGGACTTACAAAATATCGTCCCCTTGTCCCCACCACAGACTAGTATTTGACTTTGTTACTTCATCTGACCTCAGATGACCCAACCCCTTTAGACAGGCCTCAGACTGAGATTCACTTCACTCTCTAGTCCTGCACCTATAATAGGGTGGTCCCCAGGAAAAGAGGAGGTGCCACGTTCCCTGCTCCACCCAAAGGAGGGTGAAACTGAACAGGGAGAAGAAACTGGAGAGGAGACTGAGGGAGGCAGAAAGCAGGATGGAGACCTGGAGAAGACCTGGAGGAGGCACATGGAGCAGAGAGAGGTGTGAGGAAGCTGCTCTGTCTTCTTGGTCCTGGACTGGTTGAAACAGACATGGGTGAGAGACCCGTGGGGAGGTTAACAACAGCAGTTTTTGTCTTGGTTTTCATTTTGCTCTCTTCCTCCCAGACTTGTCTGGCTGTTCAGACCCTGATCTATGGGTCCCCATGGGAAGGTGCTTTAGACTTGTGGTGGGCTTTCAGGCCAGTGCTGTTTGGCTGGATATTTACCCAAGAGGGGATAGGTAACTTCAGGTGCCTGGTTTGGAAACTATATTCTTTTTTTGTTTGTTTAAAGTTTATTTTTACATCATTTTGCACATTTTTTTTATCTCAATTGTAATCCCCACGGGTTTCCCATCACCAAATCACCCCTGTGCCACCACCATAGTCCCGTGCATTTCCCTCCCTCCCTCCCCCCACCCCCGTTTTTGATCCCATTCCCCACTCCACCCCCACAGAATGTCTCTGGTCTATGGTTGTTCATTATTTTTGTTATTTTCTCGCCTGGTCCATTATACTCCTGCTATGAGTGAAACCATCCAGTATTTTTCTTGGAAACTATATTCTTTGTCTTTTCTCTGTTGCACACTAATTGTATAAAAAGCTCCTTTCCATTAAAGAAATTATATATTTTGTCTTGATGCAGTGGATGGCAGAACCTATTTAGAGCAGGCAAGTTTAGGGGTTCAGGGTTTCCCTCTCCCAGTCCTATCTGTGTCTACCAACCACTTACTTTGTACAAGATTCTGTGTGGCCTCTGTCTTGATTAGTATGGCAGTAGTTATTCAGGTTATGTTTTCAGCCTCATCAGACTATATACTTAGATACCTCAATTAAAATACACCTCATTTGAAAAAATAATGCTATTCATTTTATTTTATTATTATTTTATTAATTTTTTATTAAATTTTTGGCCTCAAGAAGTTTGTAATCTAAAGAAGGATAACACCAAACAATAATTGCACCAAAATAATTGTTCTGGGAATTGGATTGAAAAGGAAAACTTCACAGAGGATGGCACTGACTTTAAGCAGGGGGTGTTTGGAGGACTGAAAATGGGAGGATTCTAAGCCTAGGAAATAGTCCAAGCAAAAGTAAAGTTGTGTGACTTAAGAAAATTTGAGAATCTATAAATAGACCAGTCTGTATTTTGAGAAACAAGGAATATTAACACTCACAAAGACCCACTTTATGGATGCTCTTCATCACCAAACGAGGTTTCATAAGTATTGATTTGGTAGTAAGGAACTATCAAAGTGGTTGAGCAAAAGGTTATGTGTGTTTTTGTGTTTTTTTTTTTTTTGGTCTTTTTTAAAGGAAATCACTCCCCCCTCCCTTGATGCATTCCATTACAGAATCATTGGCTTATGTGAGTCACAGTTTAGGGCACAGCGTGCTTTTAATATATACTCCTTAACAAGGCCCCTTGGGACATGGGTCAAAGAAAAACATCCCAGCCCTGGGTATCCAATTTTCCATCAGCCAGACCCCTGCATTCATTTCATTCCTTTTCTATCTTTACTCTGTAGCCCATTCCAGCTATATCTTTGCATTTACTTCTTGATTGGACTTTTCATGTTTAATATGTGAGGAGATTGCCAACAATCTTACCCTTCATACCCATCTGTTATTCTAACAACCTTTACTAAGGCATTTCTGGTGACAGTCAGATCAACCCCTTCAATCCTTATTTTTTTTACTATTTCGTTGCATATGGTATTGCTGACCTCTCCTTTTCTGGATTTTTCTTCATCTTTGGCAGCATTAAATGTAGCACCTTGCTTCTCCTCTTGCTTTGCTAGGTGACCCTATCTGCGTCTCACTAGTTTTTCTAGTATTTCATTATCTCCAAGTGAGTCACTCCTCAACTTTTTCATATTCTTCTTTTCTTCTATACGCTCTAGTAAACCATCTTGCCCATGCTACTTCATTGACAATTTTCTGTGCAGGTGGCTCTGAAGATGAATCTCCAATGGCTGATGGTTGTTTCTGTGCAGAGACCAATGTAGCAACTCAGTCTCAACTCATCCCAAGGCAAACACCTTGTCTTCCCTGAGGTTTTCTTCTTCTTGACTTCTTGTTCTTGTGAATTTCATCATCGGGTTAGTCTGCATGTACTCTCCCTTCCACCCCGCCCCCAAGATTTACTCCTAAAAATTTGTAGTTACATTTATTACAATATTCGTACATTTTCAGAAAGGCATGTCTTATCTCTCATGCAGACAGTAGAAAAATAAAATAGAGGGTGGATAATGAAAAGTGACATTCGCCCTTCACCCTTCTCCTCCCTACTGTTAAGATCCTTTCCCTTGGGGCTGATCATTTAAAAGTTTTTCCATTTTCTGTTCTTTTAATGGTTAGCTCCATAACCTGAAGCAAATTAATCAACTTTATTTATTTGTTTTTAAGATTTAAATTTTTATTTATGCGTACAAAAGCTGGGGTGTGGGCCAGAGGTGCGGGAGGGGAGGGTGAGAGGAGTCACCAGAGACAGAGTGGGGAGCAGAACAGGCCGATTGACTGAAACACACTGCTGAGGGGAGCAGCGGGTAAGACAGGAGAAGTCTGCTGGGCCATGTGGGTCAGCTCCCTAGCCAGGGATTGAACTCAGGCTGCAATGACTGTGGATCGCTTCATGTGCTGAGGCTAAACCCCTTGCACTACTAGGAAGACCCAAATTAATCAACTTTAGACAGGATCATTTTCTCCCTAGTGAGAACTATGAAGATTTGGTCTTTAAAATACTATATGTGGTAGGTCTGGGATGTGAGAAGTAATCTGCTTCTTGGTCAAGCTTCCTGTGCATAATTCTGTTAAAATAATGATCACAGTCTCTGAAACCACCGATTTGTTATTGACTCCCTCATGGGAAGCTGAACAACTTGAGGATAACAGACCTATCAGTACTTTCCAGTTTGCAGACAGGCTCATTGTGTCTGTTTCTTAAAGGAAGCAATTAATGATTCTTCTTGATAAAGTTACTGAAAGCTGTTGCCTCATGGAAAAGGGAAGATCTTAATGACTGATCATCCGAGAAGTAAATGAACAACTAATTTCAAGGTTGATTGACCAAATCTTTCTGCTACCGACATTTGAGATGGCCACACATTGATTGTGTGCCTTGAACATGGAGAGCCTGCTGCCACTCCCCAGTGAAGGCAGGGGCTCCCAGCTCCCAGGTGAGCGATGGTATAGATGCTTCCATGCACAACTCATCATTAGAGTCTAAAGTAACTGTGAATAATCTAAAATCATAGCAGGTACATTCTTACCTTGAATGTGTTATCCTGTATATTTTAATTATCATGACATCAGTCATTTACATCCTTCCAAAGAATTTTCCCTTTTAACACATATTTCAAATTATTAATTTTTGCCAATTCTAATGTTATTATGTTCCATAATCTTCAAAAAAATATTCCTTGCCTCTGTCTCCCTGACCAGTCCCACTATAACTCCCTTAATTCAGGAAGTTTCTTATCAATTCTTTCCAAGGCCCTTGTCCTCTGCTTCCATCTTCCCCCACATCTAACAATCTCTCTGCCGGGTGCCACAAACGTACTTTCCAAAACCCAGATCTCATGATGATTCTTAAAATACCCAGGTTGTTTGACACTGAAGAGCCCCCTAAGTCTATTCAACCTCATTTATTCAGACGACCCCAGTTTGTTTATTTTTGTTTGTATTTTTAAAGATTTACTTATTTATGCATACAGAACTGGGGTACAGGCCAGAAGTGCAGGGGTTGTGAGAGGCTTCACCAGAGACCGAGTGGGGAGCAGAACAGACAGATCAATGAAGTACACTGCTGAGGGGAGCAGCGGGCGAGACAGGAGAGATCTGCTGTGCCATGTGGGTTACCTCAGGGGCTGGGATCGAACTCACACTGAAGTGGCTGTGTCCAGCTTGCAGTGCTGCGCCCTAACCCGTTGTGCCACAACCCCAATTTAACCTGTTGACTGAGGATATTTTCTTGGCATTATCCTTTGGCTATTTGCAAATCCCCAGTGTACAAAGCCACCAGCATGCTATAACAAAGCACCACCTACTCGGTGGATAACACAGAAGATGTTTATTTCTCATAGTTTTGGGGCCTAGAAGTCCAAGATCGAGATGTCAGCAGGTTTAATTCTCCTAAGAGCTCTCCCTGGTTTGCAGAGGGCACTTCTTCCTGTGTCAGCCCCTATATCCAGTTTCCTCTTCTTCTAAGCTGGATTGGAATAGGACTCGACCTTAGAATCTCATTTAACTTAATCACCTCTTGAAAGTCCTTATTTCCCCAAAACAGTGACGTTTGGAGCTTTTTGGGGTTGTACATTTGAGGTGGGGGCCTGGGGCACAATTCAATCCTTAACACCCAGCCTGGACAGTGAATTATAAAAAATTGCCCACTTAAATTCTTCAGAATTCTTAAATTCTGTCCTATAGCCTAAAGCTAGGTGAATTCTTAAATTCTGTCCTATAGCCTAAAACTAGGTGAAGAAGGATGAGGTGGTGGAAGACAGAGCTCAAAGTTAGGCAAGGAGGTGCTATGAATCCCTAACATTTCTAATACATCCCAATATCCAAGGGCTGCAGAGAACAGGATTGAGGGGGAGGACCAATCATGAGATAGACAACTGTGAAGTTGACTTTCAGGTTTGAACTTCCGTCCTTGGTAGGGCCATGGAAGTAAATCGAAGCACAAACACAGATGCAGGTAAAGCTAAAATCTGGGGCTCCCTGTAGGCAGGTCTTAGTGCACAGGTACATCAGCCATTTACTATAGATTCGGGTCTCGACCCCACAGCCGGGTCCCTGGGGTACCAATGGCTACTACCCACCCCAGGCAATTGATTCTGAAACCAGAGTCGACTCTGGTAAACAAGAATGAGCATACTCAAAATTAGATGGTTCCTAATTCTAGGAAATTCAAGCCTAGTGAATCAGATGAAAACTAATTTTCTAACTTTACTACTGTAGAAAGTACGAAATATCAATTACATGCTTCTCTTAGAAAGGGGAACTGGATATAGGATGGTGAAGGAGAAATAAAGCAAGAAATACATTTTTATTTAACTCAGTTGAATAAAGTTATTATTGATTTTAAGGAACTCAATAAGTCCAGCAATTGAAAATGAAGGCAATCATTAAAAGAAAGTCTTCTCAAATGTGTTTTTCAAATTTGTAGTTTAAGTTCTGTTAAATAAGCGATTTTGAAGGAAAAATAAAACTTTTTATTCTACAATAAAATTTAATTTTCTCCTGATGGCAACCATTAAAAGTTGTTTCTCTCATAAGAATTCTTGTAATGGCCACCCTTCCTGCACCCAGCCGGTGTTCAAACTAGTACATTCTATAAATTTAACTACTGTAAAAAAGTTTGTGATACTAGAAGTTCATCAAAGTAAGGTAAAAAATGAAGAATAGTATAGAGTACTTGGTACATTTTTCCCCTTATTTTTGCCCTCATATTTACAATAGCTTTGCCCTCTTTCTGAGGTCTTGTTAAGCTTCCTCCAAAATCATTGCTATGAGAGACTGAGAAGCACCCCTCAAACTTGCATGCTCTAAATGGGTTCTCCCACTTACAGATAAAGACAACACATATTCTTAATGTGTAAGACCTGTAATAGAAAAGAACTTTAATAGAACTAGTGTGCTTAGCAAAGAGAGAAAAGAGAAGAAAGGATAATAGCTTTCCAGTAAAACAAAATTTCCCTTCCCCTTGTGGTGAAATGCCCAGCCAAACAGGGTCAGCCTAACGCAGGGCCTCTGAGGCCCACAATCCTGCCACAGTCTAAGGCCCCTTCTGGTGGGTAGCCATGGGAAAAGGGCAAAAGGGCCAGGCAAGTCTGGAAGGAAAGGAGGAAAATCAAAATGCAAGCCATTGTCAAGCTCCCCGTGGGCCTCTCGCCTGCGTCTGTTTCTAGTGTCTCCTTCCATGGCCCCCACCCAAGTCCTTGGTGCAAATCCCAGGCCGAGAAGCAAGAGCAGCTTCTTCACTTGTCTCTGTGTACCATGTGCTTCTTCCTCAAGTCCTTTCTAGTTCCTCTCACCGCTCAGCCTCACCCTTTATGTAGGTGAAGCAGGGAACATGTCCCCCCCACCCCCCTTGGAAATGAACCTGTGACAAAGGGAACACACGGGCTCTTGGAGTTGTGCCCCAAATGCCACCATGCTGACCCCACTGTCAAGGCACTGGGCTGGTAAAGTAAGCCAAACTGCTTTGACAGTGTTGAAAGAACCGCAATCAATGTACATGAAGTATCTTTGTATTTTATGTTCCATTTTCCTGAAATCTCCTATTTACCTGGGATTCTGTTTTTCACTAGACAGTTAAATAGGGAGGATTTCCCCTTCACTGTCTGTATTAGTTTCTAGGGCCACGACAGTAATGTCACCACAAACTTAGTGAAAGAAAAGCACGACTTATTCTCTTTCTGATCTACTGGTGACAAGTCCCAACTGGGTCATTCAGGGTTACAATCAAGACGCCAGCAGACTGGTTCTTTTGGAAGGTGCTGGGGGAATCTACCCTCTGACTTTTGCTGCAGTCCCAGGCTCATACTCTCTTACCCACTGCTTTCTGATTCTTGCTTTCACAATCACATATCCTTCCTAGTGCCTTCTGTTCCTGCTACAAGACTTGTGATTACCTTGGGTCACTTAAGTTCAGGTTAATCGCTCCATCTCAAGATCCTTAACTCATTCACATGTACAAAGTCCATCTTGCATATACTCATCATACTCAGGGGTTTTCAGGATCTGACTGAGTCACCTTAAGCAATGATAAGGCGTTATTTGACCTACCCATATTATTATTGACTTACCTGTTTTTATCTTACTGCATTATACATTTTTAAAGATTTATTTATTTATGCATACAGAACTGGGGTACAGGCCAGAAGTGCAGGGGGTGAGAGGATTCACCAGAGACAGAGTGGGGAGGAGAACAGGCAGATCGACTGAAGTACACTGCTGAGGGGAGCAGCGGAGGGTGGGAGGGGGGTCAGGAGAGATCTGCTCTGCCATGTGCTCACCTCCCTGGCTGGGAGTTTGAATTCGAGCTGCAGTGGATGCTGATAGTTTCATAGTGCTGAAACTTTAGCCGTGTCACCAAAGAGACCCCAACTTATTGCATTATATTTTTGCACATTTATTTATTATTTTTTTTAACCATTTTACCACATATGTAAAAACACATTTATTTTTGTATCAAACAGCCATAGAGTTTGTTTGTTTTAAAATTACCCAATCCATATAATGGACTTTGAACTTTTAACTCCCGTTCTGCATAAAACTTAGGGGAGGCAGTGCCCAAATCTTTTCCACAGAACTCTGGGGACCAGCCCCGCTCTCCCCTGAGGCCCCGGCTGTGGTCCTGTGACCTTGGCTGCAGCTGTGCAGACATTCTTCACAGCAAGGCAGGGGCAGCCAGCGCCTGGGTCCTGTCACTTGTGTGGCAAGCCCTGGGCTGTGTTTCCTGCTGCCTGACCCCTCAGGGGTCCTGCCTTTGTCTCTGAACCTGGGCTTCCAACCTTCCTTATGAAGAGCCACCCATTGTCTTTCAAATGAATTTCTTGTATGTTAATTAAGCCTGTTAGCTTTTGCTGCTGTCTTAAATAACCTTCATTGACAAAATTTTCCTTTTTTCAAGAATTTTTTCCCCCAGTGGTTGACACTAACCTATGGGCCTGATTACAACTATCCTTCACTGAATATATAAAAAATAAATACCACTAAAATGGAGAGCATTTATTAATCCAAGCAAGCTCTCAACCCCATTTAGCTAGGCCTACCCAGGATAAATGATTCCTTAATGAGAGGATCAGATACATGTTGTCTTTTAATCACAAAGGGATGATGTAGGTTTTGTTTAGGTAGTGAGTTTGCTTTTTAAATTGATATTACCAAATATGGACTTAACACTTAAAGAAGCAAAATATTTGATCTACCAGAATGCTTTAGCCGTTGTCTATAAGTAAATAGAAATGTATTTAATAATTCTGTCATGTTTGCCAACAGTTGATTTTTTCTGATTCCAAGGGCTTGGATAACTGTGGAGAATTTTGAGGAAACAACGCATTCAAGTGACACAGTGTCTGTGTTCAGCCCCCCAGTGAGTAATATTTTAGCCATAACACTATTGAATGCCTGCCATGCCAGCCTCTGTATGAGGCTCTGGGTACAAAGATGAATAAGGCCTCTGGCTCCTCATACAAGGCCTGGCAATGGCCAGAGACACTCAATGAATGCTTTTTGAATTAATGACATAATCCTGCCTCTAAGGAACTCTGTCCTGTGGGAAAGAAAGACACCTAATTGTGGCATACCATCTCTGTCAGTGCCCAAAATAGTGAACTTGAGAGAGAGTGGGTGTGGAGAGGAACTGCTGGCGTGTTTCAGATGCCTTCATGAGTTCTTATCATGGTGCCGAGGTCACACTGTCCTCTCCAGTGACACCTCCTAACTCTTCTAGAATTGTTATTCAGGCCTCTCTTTCCAAGCCCTCATAGTTAAACTTGTGACACTGTGTTTGAACTCCTATTAATAGGACTAGTCAGCTCCTCAGCAGATTGCATCTTAACATCAAACAGCCAGAATCCCCAACAATGACTTCTTGGCACAAAGCCAACCCTCAAGCATCAAAGCCCTATTTGTGATGATAAGTAATGGCATAAGGATTCCAAACCAATTATCCCCTGGTGAAAGGCATATTCTTCAAGGGCATACTGGGCTTTGTTTAAAAATGGTGACACTGCTGATGCTCAAGTGACATGAAGGGACTCAACAAAACCCCAAGTGAGATAACCAGAAGAGGGTGTCTAATCCTGCCCCAAACTGAAAAAGTTCAGAAAACATTTTTTCTGTTTAGTCACATTCTAGAAGTTTCTGGTTGAGTTCCTACTAGGAAAACTTCTGGAATTCATCTTTTTTGCATCACATAAATGGAATAAAAGAGTATGCTTATACATTCAGGTCTCAACACTGGTGTTACCTATGTGATCTTAGGCAAATCACACTCTCAGCCCTGACTCCATATCCATCAATAGGAGATATCAAGACCGACTTTTGTTCTGTTTTATGGATAGCAGTGGCATGTCAAGGGACCAATATATGATACAAACTCATATTGTTAACTAGAATTGCAATGCCAAGCATTTTACTAAATTCTTTGTAAGCATTATTTTAGGCCTCATATCAACATGAGGCTGGTACTTTCACCTTTAATAATAAGTGAACAAGGGGTATCCTTTGTGGTGCAGGAGTCACAGCTCTATCAAGCTCTATCAAGCTCTATCAAGCTATCACCAGCCTCTGCGGCAAGCGTTCAAGCTCCAGCCAGAGAGCTGGCCCACATGGTGCAACAGACCTCTTTTGTCTCACCCGCTGCTCCCTTCAGCATTGTATTTCAGTAGCTCTGCCTGTTCTGTCCCCCACCCTGCCTCTAGTGAACCCTGTCACCCCCCTGCACCTCTAATTTACACCCCAGTTCTTGTATGCACAAATACATAAAAAATATTAAAAAAAAATAATAATAGAGGAGTGAACTACGACACTCATTAATTGCTCAGTACCCCTGACAGTGAGGGAGAGCATAGGTTGAAACTCAGGCTTGCTGACTGACTCCTGCGGCCAGGCCCTCAACCACACAAGGCTGTTTCTTTCCGACAGCCCTCAGGGTGGTCCCCTATCACTCTCTTGCTCCCCTCAGTGTCATCTGTTGTCTTCACCAACACAGGGCCGCCCTCCTCACTGTGTTCTCCAGGCTCCTGGGACAATCTGCCTTGTGGGTCCCAGTCTGCGGTAGACACACAGCAAAACATCTCACGGAAGCACCTCAGTTTGAAACAAGTTCTATGTTCCACCCAAGCAAATCAAGACGCCACAATCAGCAACATCTAAGCCATTAACTAAAGCCTATTGGAAAAAGCACTGGCTTTAGAGGGCCTGGGAGCTTGTATTTAAGTTTCAGAATAGGGATTACGAGCTGTGTAAATTTGATCAGGCGCTAATATCTCTGAGCCTGATCTGTTCTAAGTGAAAGTCTGTGGCTGGCTGTTATCTGGTTTACCCCAGATGCATCTGCGCCTCTTCTGTGCTGGTTTCTGTGCCCCTTCAAGATTTGCTGACTCATCCTAACTGCATTGCCAGGGCACCCTTGTCATCCCGCTTCTGGTGGGATTTAGCAGTAAATGAGAAGGTGGGAGGAAAGGAGAAAGCTGCTTTTCCCACTGCTGCTGTCCTGTAGCTGTGACAACAGCTGGTGGGTGTTTCAGGGAGGCCTGAGAGCTCTGCTTCCCGGCTTCCTACTCTTGCTTACCGCTGGCTGCCTCAGCCTTCAGTTTGCTCATTAGCCTATTTATAACCTTTGAAACGAGTCTCTTCACTAAGTCTCTGCACTGAACTCTGAGGAACTCTACTTCTTGCTTAGAACATGATGGGTATAGTATACACTGTGATTTGAAAATCATAAAGCTCTTTTTTCTAAAAATATAGGTCATCAAATTGATATTATTTTGCTCTATTTTCACCATCAATATTACATTCTGAAGTTTGCAAAGCACTTCTGGTTAGATCTAAATGTTGTGCCGGCCCAGAAATTAAAATATTAAAATTTTTAAAAGTCAGGGATCGAGGTAGTATTGAGTAAAGGGCACTTGGACCTGGTTTGCTGCCCCGCTAACAATAAGGAAATGGGGCCCACGCTGGTGGCATGATGGGTTAAAGCACAATACTCTGAAGCTATCTGCAGCGACTGAGGCATGAATTCAATCCTTGGCCAGGGAACTGACCCACATGGCGTGGCAGACCTCTCCTGCCCTGCCCACTGCTCCCCTCAGCAGTGGATTTCAGTAAATCTGTTTGTTCTGCTCCCCACTCTGTCTCTGGTTAATCTTCTCTCACACACCTCCCTCACACCTCCCTCACACCTCTGACCTGGACCCCATTCTTGTATACATGGATAAATAAATCTTTTTTAAAAAAAATAAGGAAATGATCGGAAAGGTAGATAGATATCAGAACTATTGCAAGATTTCCAATTGTAGCTAAACTTTATTCTCATGTCTAAATGTAAAATAACTAAACAGCATTAAATGTGTGTGCGTGTGTATCTATTCACTTATATATACATATATGGCTTTTTTTTTTTTTTTAAGAGACTGGCAGTTGTTCCCACATATAGCAGTTACAGTGACTCATTTTATTTCTGCTATATCATCTAATCTTGGAAGTAAGATATATTCATTACCATATTTATTTGAACAGTTATATTTCAAATATAATGTTCTTTAGTAAAAACATTATTTTTCTCACTACATTAAGTTATGCTACCCTATATAGAGAGCGAAGTTGTGCTTTTATTTCCTGAGAAGTCAACTTCTGGATGACTCTTAGAGAAAAAATGAGTCCTCCTGTTTCCCATTATCAACAAATATTCTTAAACATCTACAAAGTATTTAAATTTCATTCTCCAATCTATTTACTGTCATGGGTATATGAGGGCTCTTTGATCACAAGCAACAGAAGTCAGTTCAGACATATTCACGTAAAAGTGAATTTTACTGGATGAAATTTGGAGTAATGCAGTTAACTTTGGGCATCTAGATTGCAGGAATAGAGGGGTAATTTTTTTCAGGGCTCTGCCATCAGGGAGTCTTGGCTACAAGTGTTTTCTGACCTTGAGTCACCCTGCTCAAGACTGAAATCCCAGGAGAATCAGTCTGGCCTGGCTCACATCCCAGGCACACTACTTAGCCAAGGGAGTTGGGTCACTTCACTGGCAGTCTTGGCCTGTGGATTGAAGAGGGGTGATCTGACAAAGGAAAAATGGGGTGCTAAGACCAAAGAAGGGGAAAAAGCTCTAGGCCAGCAGAAAAGAACAGACTCCACCATCAAAGTCATTGGAGCATTTTGTAACAGAAGAAGGAATTGGGTTTTGTACATTGTCTTCTTTAAAGTACTTTTCTGAATTGAACTTTGGGATATTAAGAATATTACAAGAACCTAGGGGCAGAAAGAAGACACAGATGGCTCTTATATATTCCTGTGGAAAATAGTTTCTTTATCCAGATTGATCCAGGGCTGTGCAACTGGAAACAACTTTCCTGCACCTTCCTCCATGACTCAGTCAACACTTGTATAAGAAGCAGCAAAGGTTTCCTTGTCACACTGACAACGATAATATTGACCGCAGCAAAGACTATTGCCCTTTGTCATCCTCCCGGTGAGAAATAATAGTTTGGGTTTCAGACACTGACAGTTGGCAAAGACATCTAAAATCTTAAAATGGAGATCTTTATTGCAGAGTGTGTTACACATGCTTTTCAGATGCACTTCTCCATGAAGTGTTGAACAAATACTAAAATTGTGCCCACTATGGCAGAGATTGTGTCTCAATTGTTTATTACCATCTTCTGTACCAAAGAGACACTTGATATTTTTGGAACAAATAGTTCAGTGACTGAACAAAGGTACTAAAAACAGAGATCTTGCTACTAGACAGGTTTTGAAGAAAATTTCTCTTAAAAGTCGGCAGTTTTTTGGGCTCTCTCTGGTGGCGCAAGGGGTTAAAGCATGGCATTATGAAGCTCTCCGAAGCCATTGCAGCACGAGTTCTATCCCCGCAGGGCAGGTAACCCACATGGCGCAGCAGACCCCTCCTGACCCACCCGCTGTTCCCCTCAGCAGTGCATTTCAGTGCATCTGACTGTTCTGCTCCCCACTCTGTCTCTGGTGAATTCTCTTATCCCCTCTCACCTCTGGTCTGTACCCCAGTTCTTGTATACATAAATAAACAAATCTTAAAAAAAAAGTCAGCAGTTTTTGCTTTCAGAATATGCATAAACTTGTAAAACTTTTGGAAGAAAAAGGGAGAATTTCAATCATTCTTCTATTGTGGATTTAGATCTGTTAGTTTTGACTAATATTTTTATGTCTTTATGTATTAATTGTGCTTGTGTATTTATTGCATTTGTTATTTATGTACCTTTCATAAAAACTAGGCTGCACAGAGAGAGATCTTTGCCTCTTTCACTTACTGCTGGGATTGTACTATATACTTAATAAATATTCTGAATGAACTAATACTACATAATTTACTTATGATTATATAATTGGCTGCCTTCCTTAAAAGAATATAGTCTCCACAAAGGCAGGAATCTTAATTTTATTAACTGATGCATCCAAGTACCTTGAACTAGAGCTAGAACATAGTTGGTCCTATATAAACTTTTGATGAGTAGATGAAAGAATAAAATATTTCCGTAAAAGTTAACCCATCTCTACCCCCCAAATCATAGAAACATATTTAAAGTTTACTTAGAAAATGACTACATTTAAATTTTAGCATAATATTTCCTTTCTGAGATAACTTTTTAAGAAGAAAATTGAGGTGAGCCTCCTTGGTGGCACAGGGGCAAAGCCTCAAGGCTATCAAGCTATCACCAGACACTGCGGCATGAGTTCAATCCCTGGCCAGGGAGGTGACCCACAAGGTGCAGCAGACCTCTTCTGTCTTGGCTACTGCTCTTCTCAGCAGAGTATTTCAGTGGCTCTAGCTCTTTTGCTTCCCACTCTGTCATTGGTGAATCCACTCACCCCTTGTGTCTCTGGCCTGTACCCCAGTTCTTATATGCATAGATAAATAAAATGAATCTTTTAGTAAAATAAATGAGGTTTAATGACACTGCGCTTAAGTTTAAGGTTGTACAACTTGTTAGTTTGATATATTTACATATTGCAATTTGATTATCTCATGGCTTAGCTAGCACCTCTACTATATCATATAGCTATTGTTTTTATTTTGTGATGAGGACATTTAAAATCGAGTCTCAAGCAACTTTGAAGTTTACAGTACAGCATTATTCGCTATGATCACTTGATCACTATGTTGTTCATTGGGTTTCCAGAATTTGTCTTCTGTTGTAGGTTTGGTTTGTGTTTTTTAACATCTCCCCTACTTCAACTGCTCTTCCCCCTCCCCCCCACCAACCCCTCAGCCTTTGGTAATTACCTCTACTCTATTTCCATGAACTCTGCTAAAGAAAGCTTATGGGAAGAATATTTACTATGAGTCCATATGCTTAACAATTTCCAGCATTCCTACAAGATTTGAATCCCATTAGGAGCTATTCTTTTTTTATTATTTTAAAGATTTATTTATTTGTGCATATAAGAACTGGGGTGTAAGCCAAAGGTGCAGAGGATGGGAGCTGTGAGAGGATTCACCAGAGACAGAGTGGGGAGCAGAACAGGCAGATGTACTGAAATACACTGCTGAGGGGGTAGCGGGAGAGACAAGAGAGGTCTGCTGCACCATGTGGGTCAGCTCCCTAGCCAGGGATTGAACTCATGCAGCAGTGGTTGTGGAGAGCTTCATAGTGCAGAGACTTAACCCCTTGTGCCACCAGGGAGGCCCCCATTAAAAGACATTCTCATGCTTTATTCCAGGTTTCAGGGCTGGTGGTGCCTCTACCTTCTCAAGTTCACAGTTCAAAATGTTATTTACAATATTTAATAAGACTTAAAGGTTCCAGTAAGGCACTTTTATATACTACTTAGTTATCGTTAATCCTTACTGAGAATAAATATCAGTGTTTCTACATTCCAAAGATCAGTTAACTTCTGATGGAAATACAGCAGGTGTTAGACAGTAAAACAGAACCCAAGAAAAACAATTCTTTTCTGCCAACTAGTTTTATTTTTGCTGCCTCTAAAGACAAAAATAGCTCTTAACTTCACTTCACCTAGCAGAGGAATCTGCTTATGAAATAAATGAGTGGTAGACTCTCTATATATTGTTTTCTAGGAAGCTAAGAGATCTAATGATAGCATTATAATTGTTTTTTTTTTTCCTCTGCAGGCTATTTATTTCCAACAAAAAGAATGAAACTCCTAAAAATCAACAGTAATAGAGTAGACAACTTGGTTAAAATATGGGCAAAAGACCTAAGCATACTCCTCATCAGACAAGACATAGAGATGTCAAGTATGTATATGAAAAGATATCCAACATCATATACCTATAAGGATTTACAAATTAAAATATTGGGATTCCATGGAACCCCTATTTGAATGGGGTTTTGTTACCAAAACACTGGTAACACCAAATGCTGATGAGGACGTGGAGCAAAAGAAACCAGTGCTGCTGGAAATGTCAAGTGGTAGAGCCTCATTAAAGAGTGGCTTTCTAAGAGTTAGCACCTTCTATCACACTGAAAAATCATCGATCCAGCAATTATGGTCCTCAGTATTTACCCAATTGTATTGTTATATTCAGACCAAAAAATCACACACAGCTATTTGTAGCAGCTCTATTCAGAATTGCCCCAAATCGGATGTACTCAAGATGTCTTTTCGCAGGTGAGTGGATAAATAAACTGTGGTGCATCCAGACAATGGAATACTTCTTCAAGTATAACTAAATAACTGTCAGAAGACATAGAGGACTCTAAAATGCATGTTGCTAGATGAAAGAAGCCAACCTGAAAAAGACTATTCACTGTATAATTTCAATTATTCAAGAAAGAGCAAAACAATGGAGGTAGTAAAAAGATTAGGAGTTGTTAGATGTTGGTAGGAAGAAGGGATGAGCAGGCAGAGGGGAGAGAGTTTCAAGGGTATTCAAACTACTGTGATCCTAGAATGGGGGATTATATTTCTGTTATACAAATGCTATAAAATGTAGCATGCAAGAGTGTTGTACTGTGAACTATGAACTTTGGGTGATAATGTTGTAACCAGTTAACATCCTGGTGGGAGGTTGGTAGTGGGGGAGGGTTTGCATATGAAAGGAAAGGAACTAGGAGAGAACTCCTTGAATTCAGTTCAATTTCTCTGTGAATCCAAAAAGTATTCTAAAAGTGAAATTTGTTAATTTTTTAAAAAGATTTATTTAGTTATGCATTCAAGAACTGGAGTACAGGCCAGAGGTGCCAGGGGGTGAGAGGATTCACCAGAGACAGAGTGCTGAATACCACTCTGATTGATTGAAATACACTTCTGAAGAGAGCAGTGGGCAGGTCAGGAGAGGTCTGCAGCACCATGTGGGTCAGCTCCAGGGCCAGGGATCAAACTTGTGCTGCAGTGGCTGCAGAGAGCTTCACGGTTGGTTCCATGCTTTAACCCACTGCACTACCAGGGAGGACCTCAAAATTGTTTATTTAAAAAGTGGAATTACCAAGTTACAGAGGAAAGGAAATTAAAACTTCTTCTGATTCCTGAATGGAGAATGAACTGGAGATGGCCAGAAGTGGAAACTGAGGAAGCTACTGCAGGGAGCCAGTGAGAGATGATAGTAGTTTGGACCCAGGGAGACAGCGGAAAAAGAATTGGGCAAATTTGAACTGTGTCTTGTCAGTTTTGATGCTACTGACAGAACTTACTAGGGGCTGGATCAGCTGGTAAAGACCAGCGACAGTCAAGGATGACCCTCGTGATGCTAATGTAAGTTACCGAGAACTAGAAGATGGAGAAGCAGGGATGACTGTGGAGCCCTAGGGTTTTCTTTGGGAGGGGAAATCAAGAGATCACTGAGTGGAGTCTTAGCTGTCTAAAATAGCCAGTTAGAGAGATTAAGTAAGGTAATTTTTTCATTTGAGGCAATAGAAATGTCATTCCTAAGTTTCACGGTTTCTGAAAATTGACATTTGATAGGGATTTTTCACTTCTTACTTGCATAGCTGACGGGTCCATTTCAATGGTTTTTCAGGAATCAAAGATACTCTGACCTATATATGTGTGGTGTCCAATTTTCCAGGAAACTGCTTGCACTTTTGAAATGAGATTTTCAGTTCCACTTCTATTCCTGATGAAGTTTCAAGGTCAGTTTCTGATAGCTCGATTTCAGGTACAAAGTCCTCCTTGGGGTAGTATTTGTCCAAAGGAACATTCTTATGGGTGCATCAGAACACATGTCAGCTGAGACTTGGGAACCACACGCTGACTAGAGAATTCACTGCTCTCGGTGGCGTGTGTGTTTGCTTCTCAGTTGACACTGTTAGGCCATGAGCATAGTCAAGTCTGTCAATTCACACTCTTAGCATTATCATATGAGAAGTACTGGATATTTGGGTATTGGATTACAATATAAAAAAATCTTCCTTCATCCCCTAGTGAGCACAGAAAAATAAGATGCCACGAAGCTGAGGAAGGCCAGGAAGAAAGGCAACTTTGAGTCATTGGGGGTTTTAGCTGAAATCCAATGCTGGCTTTCCTGAAGCTGAGCCATTGGTGAAAAAATATAACAGTTATTTGGCTTTATGTAATGACAACCAACCAGTTTGTCTGAATTTCTTTTTTTTGTCTGATTTTTTTTTCATGGAACCAGCTGAATTTTATAATAGTAATTTTACTATTAAATTACTTCCTTACAGTAACACAATGTCAGTGTTAGGTGTAGCTTGAGTGGTCCAGAAACACTGTTATCAAATCTCTAGGTTTTACTTTAGAGTTTTAGTGGTTTGGATGTTTTCTTTTTGGTCTTTTATGAGCATTGCTTTTCTTCAATTGGAGGATATTCGCTTTATAAATGGAAGATCATTTGGTGTTTAAGAAGAAAGAAATAACACTTTTTGTGAGGTTTTAGTTTCACTGAACAAATATTTTGTTACAGAGCACCAACCCAAAAGACTATGTCCTTTGCCCTCTAGGGAAAGAATTCACAGGGAGTATTAGGTTTAATTGAACCAAGCAAGGCTTTATTGGAAACAATCATGCATGAAGGAACAGTGCTGGAAAGCAGTATTAGCCTGGATCCTTTAAGGTGTTAGGATGAGGTATTTAAAGGACAAGTCTGGGCCTCCCTGGTGACGCAAGAGGTTGAGTTTCAGCACTATGGAGCTATCACCAGCCAAAGCTCTCCCCAGCCACTGCAGCACTTTTTGTTACTGGGAAGGGAGAGGGGCACCCCTGAACCCCCAAACCTACCTGCTCGAAATAGGTTCTGTCATCCATTGTATCAAGACAAAACATGTAAGACCTTTGATGGAAAGAAATTTTAATAGTGTGAAATACAGAAAAGACAAAGAATAGAGTGTCTAAATCAAAAACCTGAAGCTACCCATCCCCTCGGGATAAAAGTTTTGGGTGGTAAAAGTTCACCCAAGGCCCTCCCTGGTGGCGCAACGGGTTAAAGCACAGCGCTGAGAATCTAAGGCTGCTTCCGCATGGGTTCGATTCCCGCCTGCCCCGGAGGTGACCACATGGCGTGGCAGACTTCTCCTGGCCCGCCCGCTGTTCCCCTCAGCAGTGTACTTCGCCGATCTGCCTGTTCTGCTCCCCACTCTGTCTTTGGTGAATCCTGTCACCCTCCACATCTCTGGCCTGTACCCCAATTCTGTATGAATAAAAAAATAAATCCTTAAAAAAAAAAAAAAGTTCACCCAAAAGGGATTGTCTCAAAGCAAGGCCTGAAAGCTGCCACAAGCCTAAAGCACCTTCTGGCTGGGACCCATGGAAAAGGATCAGACAAGTCTGGGAGAAACAAGCAAAATCAAAATCAAGATAAACACTGTCATAGTCAACCTCCCCACGGGACTCTCACCCACATCTGCTTCAACCAGCCCAAGGCCAAGAAACAAGCTTGGTTTCTTCACATGTCTCTGCTCCATGCGCGTCCCTCGGGTCTCCTTCTGGCCCTCCATCCTGCTTCCATCCACTTTAGACTCTTCAGATTCCTCTCTTCTCTGCTCAGCTCCACCCTCCTTCTGGGTGGAGCAGGGAACCTGGAACTTCCCCTTTTCCTGGGGATCAAACTGTTACATTTTGAGTTCTATTCTAGCCAGGGAGCTGACCCACAAGGTGCAGCTGACCTCTCCTGTCTTGCCCATTGCTCCCCTCAGTAGTGTATTTCAGTACATCTGCCTGTTCTGGTCCCCACTCTGTCTCTGGGAAATCCTCCCATCCCACCATCTCTAGCCTACACTCCAGTTCTTTCATGAATAAATAAATAAAAATAAATCTTTAAATAAAAAAATAAAAGGACAGGGCCCTCCCTGGTGGCACAACAGGTTAGGACACAGCACTGCAAGCTGGAGGCAGCTGCTTCAGTGTGAGTTCGATCCCCAGCCCTGGAGGTGATTCACATGGCGCAGCAGACCGCTCCTGTCTCATCCACTGCTCCCCTCAGCAGTGTACTTTGTCCATCTGCCTGTTCTGCTCCCCGCTCTGTCTCTGGTGAATCCTCTCACTGCCCCTGCACCTCTGGCTTGTACTCCAATTCTGTATACATAAATAAATAGATCTTTTAAAAAAAATAAACAAAGGACAAGTCCACGTGGTGGGGAGGAGACAGCACCAGAGACTGTTCTGGGATTGCTGCTTCAGGCCGTACACAGGTTGTATTCCAATCGCACATGACTCTCTCAGCCTTCTCCCTCCAGGAAATGATGAGATTTATCACGGCACCTCATGGTCAGTGTGGTGAGCCAAATTATTTGGACAGGACTCACAGGTCCAGGAGTTAGTCCACCTGTTCAAACAGGCCTTGGGGCAACCCATACTACGGACTCCCAATTTCTTTTTACTTTTGCTGACTCAATTTCAGTGACTACTGTTCCATGGACTCCTCAGGCCACCAGCAACACACTTCACATCTTGCACTCTGGTGGGGACAGAAAAACAATATTCAAGCAAAAGATGGGTTTGGATGATCATTTAAGTGCTAAAAAGACAATAGAAGCAGATAGAAAGAGATGGAGCAAAGAAAGGATTTGTATATTTTTATAGAGTCAGAGCATGCCTGGCTCTTCAGGGAGATGTCATTTGATCTAAAGTGTGAATGAAGTGAGAGTGTGAGCTACTTGAGGATAATTAGATATCCCAGACCGCCCTGAGAAGAGCAAGTTCAAAGACCTGGAGCTGAGGCATCAGCCTACAATTATTTTTAGAACATTTACATAACAAGCTTTAATTATTTTCCTTTGTATTACTAGAAGGAGGACACTTTTATCTTAAATAAGTAGAATAGCAGGAAAGTCATTACCATATAACCTTCAGCAATCCCTTGCTAGTCAGCACTTTGAATTTAGGGATAGACACAAAACTCCAGAGTTGCAAATGCTTGTCTGAATTGAAGGGACCAGGTGCAAGTCACATCATCTGTTTATACCTTTGCTTCTCTGTCCCATTATTGACTGCTTTCCTACCCCAGAAAAGATACATGTATTTTAAAATCTAAACAACTGGATATATGAAAATTAGCATGAACTAGGGTCAAAATAAACTGTGAGACAATGTTTACTGAGCCGGCACTGAATAAACATCTTACGACCCTTTAGGCACGTGAGAAGAATTTGTTTAATTCACACAAAGGAGAGCTGGTTTCCATCCATTCCATTCTTTCCGTCACAGCCATTTCCTGATCCTGATCCACGCTTGGTTCAAGATCATTTTTTGTAATCTAGAGGATTTTTAAAGAATGAGGCTGAATTCATGTTTTGAATGCTTTCTAATTCCGATGTCTCACTGATCTAATTCCACCTTTCTTATAAAAAGGTGTTGATGTTAACAAATTTGGGGAGACTTTAGTATGTGTGGTTGCCCAAGGACGAAATTTTCTGTTACCTTATCGGGTAAACATGTTGTCTATGCTCTTTTTTCAAAAATGTATCTTTTCTATTTAGGATTTGTTACTTGTTGCTTTACAGACACATTAGCCCACAATTGGACAGGAAATACCAACTCAGCTTCTGTCAGGAGAAGATGTTCTTACCGAGAAGAAGAGCATAGAAAAGCAAGTGGCTTCTTTCAGGCCACCTTGACCCTGGACCTCCTGCCTGATGTAAAGGACCCACGAGCCTCACTGTAAGGAACATCGGCTAAAATCAAGCTATTTCTCCTTCCACCAAAGAGACAGCTCATTCTTTGCTGTTTTACACCTTCGAGACATGTAGCAAACAACAGCTGGGTGTTGCATTTCCATAAAGTATCAGTGGTGAGGCTGTAGGTTAGCCAGGCCGAGGGGACCAGGCAATGGTGGTGGTATTCTGCTTCTCAGTGTTGGGGTCTCGATTGCCTTCTGCCTGCCTGTGCATCTGGTCGGTCCCTTTTTTCAGCATTAAACACCTGCAAAATCCACCGAAGTCTCCAATTCTCCTTTTGTCCTTTTGTCTGTAGGAACTAGCAATGACCCAACCCTGGGAGGTTGCACAACACATGTGTTTACTAGGATCTGGATCCACACGGGCCCCTATCAGCCTCTGCTCTGACTGTGTTGCTGTAAGCACCACCAAGAGAGCTCAGCCCCACAAAGCAAAGAGGTCCATCAGGGCTTTGTTAAATTGTTAATTTGCTAAATTGGAGGGAAAATGGCAGCTTAGTAAGCTGTTTGAGGGAAAGCAGAACCCTTGTAGGTAAGCAGCTGTGATAGGAGTGGAAAGTACCTTGGAGGCCCAAGGAAGTTTGGGAACTTGTTTTAGGTCACCGAGTAAATCCTAGGCTGTAAATTCAGTTTTCCTCACTAGGCCTCTGGCTTTCCTGGTAGGCCTAATAATGCTGTGTCAGGGAGCCCCAAGCCTGCCTCAATGCTCGGTCTCCAGTGCCATTCACTTATGGAGGCCCGCCCTGGCCTCTGGAATGGTCAAGGCTACAGGCACTGCCCTGTGGTCACTTACCAGAACTGGAACAATACAGAGATTATTGTGGTCCCCACCCAGGGGTGACACACAAATCCACGAATTGTCTATTTCAAAAAAAAAAAAAAAGGCTATGCCAGGCTGTTATTGCCAGCAGTATACCTCTGGCCTTCAGGTATTTTCTTCTTGTTTACTTATTTATTCCTACTTGTCTTCCTCTACAGGAGCATAAATGCCATGGTATCAGGGGCTTTATCTTTCAAGATTCTGTTACCCCATTTTCTAGGAGACAAACTCCTGGTTCATAGTAGGTGCTCAATAAAAAAAATGTCACCTCATTTCAGAATTGTTTTTATTTTAGTTTCTAACTGGCACTTAATCATCAATGGTCTGGAATATTAAGATTTTGGTTTCTCCTGGTAAGTGTTTACTGCTTTTAAATATAGATAAGAATTTTTTTAAAAGGGACTGTGCTGTCTTTTTATAATGGGAGGAACCACTCCTCTCACATAGAGTTAGCGGGCAACCCTCCACAAACAGGATGAACAGATGTTAGGATGTAGGAAGACAGCTGTGATGGTGATGTGGACAGTTAGAACTGAGGCCAGTTAGGAGGATGCTGTTAGAAATGCAGGATAAAGACCTAACAAGGAAAGTGGAAGATGATGGGGCGTGAGAGAGAAGGGACAGTCAGAATGGGCCCTGAGCATCCTTCTTGCCTGGTGAGGTGAATGCTATTGTCATTAACATCAGAACAAAGAGTGGGTTGGGTTGTTTTAGAAGAGAAAGTGAAAAACGACATATATGATTAGATCTTGGATATTCTGAATTTGAGGTGTATGTGAGACATGCAAATAGAGGTCTTTGGTAAATATTTGGGTGCTGAATTTGACTCTTAGGAGATAGGTGGAGCTAGAATAATTCAGCTTTCTCTGCATATTTAATAGATAAAACCCTGGAAATAGATGAAAAAAGTCAAGAAAGCATAGCATTTTAGGTGGAAATAAATACAGTGGGAAAGAGTTGGGGCTTTGAAAAAGTTATTTAAACTTTCTGTATCTCAGTTTCTTAATCTGTAAAATGGGTTATTTAGTAAGCCCTTGTTTACAGAGTTATTGAGGGAATAAATTTGTTGCATGCAAAATGCTTATTTAATATAATGTCTGGCCTGTGACACAGGTTATATAATTATCTCCTATTGTTGGGGTGAGGATATTTAAGGTAACAGAAGTCAGTTGGGAGGCCTGGGAGAGCACAATCTGCATCAGAAGACAATAAGAGCGCCACAGAACAGAGAAAAGAGGAGATTCAGCGTGCCAAGTCAGTTCCCCTACGTGAGCATTCATGAACAGCCTCTGACTCTGGTAAAGAAGTCATTTGTCCTTAGAAAGGGCAAGTTCAGAACAGTTCCAGCAAAAGACAGGTTTTTTGTGTTCTAGAGAAAACAGAAATTACCCGTGTTCAGAAATGGTAAATTAAACACTTTCACTTCCTTCCAGAACTACACTTCACTACCATAATGGTAAAGGGATTTTTCTCTTTTTTTTCTTTGCACAAGCAAAGGATGAAAATTAACTTAGTAAAAAATGAAAAGTAAGGTGGCCTTGGGGGAAAACCAGAAGGTAAGATGAGTTGCTCTACAGAAACTCAGAAATGTGCATAACTTGTAGATTTTAGATATTTCTGAAAGTGGGGGTTAAAAGTTAACATGAAAATAGAAAGTCTGCCAAAGAATCAGTTAGACTCATCGTCACCTCCTCATCCTGTCCCACTAAGACCTCCCCCTACTCTGCACACAGACAGTGTTTCCCCTATTAGAATGAAAGACCTTGGGTAAAGAGGTGAACAATTTAACTTTGACCGTGAAACACCACCACCAGCTTTGACCGTGAAACTTCACAGTAAAAGCGAAAGGTCAAAAGGGGTGTGTTACTACACATGGAGATGGCTACAGCCTCCCCTCCATTCCCCTCCGTTCTCACCCTGGTCTCAGGACGCTGCAACGTTTGTGTCTTCTAGGAAGGAGGGCAGAAACCCTTTCCTCTCGACCAGTACGTGCTCTAGAAGAAAAAACCTAAAGCTACAGATAGGGGAGCCCCAGTGAAGTGGCTTAACCAGATCCTTCTACAGCCATTTCTACTAGCTAACAAGCCTATGCTTACATGCAGCGTGCCCATAGCATTTTATGGGAGGCTAAAATATCAACAAAGGACAGTTTTCTTTATCTTTCCCCCTTTTCCATACCTGTGGATCATATGGTGTGAGCACACCAAAAGCAAGAAAGATCCAGCACCAAAAGGAAACCATATTCATTTTTACGATAAAGACTTCGAAGACATTCAGCACTGTATGTACCTCATTATAGTTACAGAGTTCTTTTAAAATTTTTTTCATGTTTATTTATTTCTGCATAGAAGAACCGGGGTTTAGGCCAGAGGTGCAGGGGTGAGAGGATTCACCAGAGACAGAGTGGGGAGCTGAACAGGGGGATCTACTTAACTACACTGCTGAGGGAAGCAGTGGGAGAGACAGGAGAGGTCTGCTGTGCCATGTGGGTCAGCTCCCTGGTGGGGTTTGAATCAGGTTGAGGTAGTGATAACACTAAGACTTAACCCCCTGTGCCACCAAGGAAGCCTATAAAATTACAAAGTTTATCAGGCTCCACTGGAGGCAACATAAACCCACTCTAAACGGAGGAATATTCATGTTACATTGTAAGATATGTGTATGGGGTGAGGCAGCGAAAAAAGCACACAAAAACAGATTGTGTACAAAGGCTAGGGAATGAGATTGGCATGACAATTCTTAGCAGAATTGTGCCAGAAAAAGGATGCCAGAAGACAATGGAACAATGTCTTCAAAATTCTTAACCAAAATAACTTTCAACCAAGAATTTCATACTCAAACTATGAATAAGAAGTGAGGACAGAATAAAGATGTCTATATATATTCAGCTTCTTAATGAATGTATCTGCCTTGTGCCCTTTACCAGAAATTCTAATATGAAGACATAAATAAACAAATCATTCTAAAAACTGGGCTCTAAACAAGAGAAAAGTGAAGGGAACCTCAGAATGACAACTATGAGGCAGTTGAGACTCTACAACTAGGAGTGATGGCCCTTTGGGTGTGATGTCTTTCTCATGGATTGAATGAGGATATGGGGATGAATTATGAACAAGTATGAATGACACCAAGCACAACATTGTCATTTATAACAAGTATACATTTAACCATTCAAGTTAGCAAAATATATTTCTCAGGGCCTCCCTAGCAGTAGTGCAGGAGTTAAAGTGAGTGTCACCAGACACTAAGGCATGACACCAGTTTCATCCCCAGCCAGGGAGCTGACCCACAGGGCACAGCAGACCTGACTTGCCCCCTGCACCCCTAAGCAGTAGATCTGCCCGTTCTGCTCCCCACTCTGTCTCTGGTGACTCTTATCCCCACACCTCTGGCTTACACCCTAGTTCTTCTATGCATAAATAAATATATATATTTACTTGTTGAATAAATAAATTTGATCAGAAACACAGGTAATAACCTGAGTTTACAACAAGAGTCTGAAATACAGTTAGTCTGTATATTTAAAATATGTATATATGTATGTATGTATGTACGTATGTATGTTTTTTCTCTCATATATACTTGACCTTCATCCACAATTCCTGGCTCACAGGCCTAAAACCCTATAAATTTCCTAAGCGTTGAGATAAAGGTGTCTTTTGTTATGTGAATGAGGTGATTTTTAGAAGCACTAAGGGAGGAAGGATGGTTACCAGGGGAAACAAACATTAGATTAGGGGATGGGAACTTTCCAGATCTCTAGGGAGGAAGAAGGGGATGGAACATGAGTTTAGTGGCCAAGGGTTGGTGATACAATCAAATATGCCAAAGTAATAAAGTCTTCATTAAAACAGGATTGTGGAGATTCAAGGTTAGTGGACAAATGGCGATGGAGAGATTGGCATACACAGAAGGGGCATGGAAATTCTGTCCTTCTCTCCCACACCGTATGTCCTATGGACCGCTTTCCTGTCTGTTCCTGAGTTATGTCTTTTTACAATGAACCAATGATCTGCTACAGGGCAGGAAGAGGGACACCCCTGAAGCCCCAAACCGGCCTGCTCTAAGTGGGTTCTGCCAGCCGCCGCATCAAGACAAAACATATAAGACTTTCATGAAAAGGGACTTTAATACAGTGCATGTACAATACAGAAGACAAAGAATATAATGTCTAAATCAAACACCTGAAGTTCCCCACCCCCTCGTGAGCAAAAGCTCACCCAAAAGGGATTGGCCCAAAGCAAGGCCTGAAAGCCCGCCACAAGCCCAAAGCACCTTCTGGCAGGGACCCATAGAAAAGGGTCAGACATGGCCAGACAAGTCTGGGATGAAAAAAGCAAAATCAAAATCAGTATAAACATTGCCATAGTCACCTCCCTACAGGTATCTCACCCACATCTGCCTTAACCAGTCCAGGGTCAAGAAATAAACTCGGTTTCTTCATCACATGCTTGCTGCTCCGTGTGGCTTCTCCTTCTCGCTCTCCATCCTGCTTCCTTCTCCTTCAGATCCCTTTTTTCTTTGCTCAGCTCCACCTTCCTTCTGGATGGGGTAAGGAACCTGGAACTTGCTCTTTTCCTAGGGACCACCCTGTTCCAGATCTAGTAAATAAAATGTTTCTCTGAGTTCTGTGAATCATCTAGCAAATTCATAGAACCCGAGGAGGGTGTTGTGGGATCTTCCAATTAACAGTCAGCCCCAGGGAAGCGCAGGCAATGCCCTAGGCTTGTAACTGCTACTTGGGTGGGCCTTGGAAATCGTTCCTCTGTAGCCAGTTAATCGGAAACTCAGATAATAGCCTGAGTTTACAACTAGAGTCTGAAATACAGGCAGTTTGGGGAGACTGCAGCCTTAACCTGTGGAATCTGGTACTCTCTCCTTGTTGTGCAGAATTGAGCTACATTAAGTTGAAATTTATTTTTTTTAAAGATTTTACTTATTTATGCATACTGGACTTGGTTCAGGCTAGATGTGCAGGGGTTTTGAGAGGATTCACCAGAGAGAGACAGAGTAGGAAAGAGAACAGGCAAATTGACAAAGTACACTGCTGAGGGGAGTGAGACAGGAGAGGTCTGCTGTACCGTGTGGGTCACCCCCCTGCCTGGGGATTGAACTCATGCTGAAGCGGCTGCAGCTACCTTTATAGTGCTGCACTTCAAACTGCTTTGCCACCATGGAGGGCCCAGCTAGATTGAATGCTTGAATATTCTGCTGGTGTCCAAAATTGCTTGTTGGAATAGGAATTCTCCATGCAACAGACAATGCAGTTGGATCCAGGAACCTCTGTCACAGAGGATCAAGAAAAAGAAATGAGATTTAAGGCTCAGGAAAACCAAAAGGCATATATAAAAGCAAATAGAGCATAGTATATAAGTGGCTAAATTCTTAGTCAAATCTGCATAGTTAGTATAACACAAAAGTTAAATTTAATCTTTGCATGGAGGATAAGAAATATAGATGGGACAGCAGTGTGTTAAAAGAGCTGGACCTTAATATTCAAAGGAAAAATTCAATTTCTAATGCCTTAAAATGGAGGAAAATTCACATCATCATAAGGACATTAGGAAGTCTGCCTCCCCCCTGCTTTGGTTGAGCCCTCAGAGGCAGAGGCTCAGGAACATTCGAGACTCGTCTCCCCTGTAACTTAGGACGTGACCAATCAAGACATTGCTACTGGAGGTTCAGTGGACATGAACACTGATTTAAGGAAGCACTGGGCCTTCCTCTGCAATGGTCCAGTATGTGGAGTTCACAAACCTGCCAAAGCCTTAGAGAGGCAGGAAGCCCGTCTTGGGTGCTTCCATCCAATTGTGTTCATGTCAAGTTGTTGGAAGCACTTTGTGCTGAACACACATCAGTCTCATTAAGACTGATCACAAGAAACAAGGGGAATGAGTAAGCTGTCTAAAGCTGACAGAGGGGAAACCCCAGTGAGGGTTTGGTTGCAGTGTCTGATAGCTAAGCACTAGGGCAAAGAGTCTCAAGTCAAGGACTTTATCCTGGAGTACATCAAATGCAAGAAATGAACAAATTAAAAAAAAATTAGCCCGGATGAAAAAGCACAACATGGATGCAAATGTACAAAGGAAAGCGGAAGAGGTAAAAAATAGTGGGCGGGGCCCTCCCTGGTGCTGCAGCTGGTTAAAGCCCAGCACTGCAAAGCTAGCCCCATCTGCTTCACCGCAAGTTCTATCCTGAGGGAAGGAAGGGAAGTGACCCACATGGCACAGCACATCTCTCCCCTCAGTTGTGTATTTTCGTAAATCTGCCTGTTCTGCTCCCCACTGTCTGTGGTGAGTTCTCTCTCTGCCCCTGCACCTCTGGCTTGTACCCTAATTCTGTACGCATAAATAAATACATCTTAAAAAAAATAGTGGGAGCAAGGTTATTTTAAATAAAGTTTTATAAAAGTATTTCATTCTGAAATTAGATATACATAGTTGATTATAATTATTACTATTTTGGGCCCTCCCTGGTGGCGCAACAGGTTAAAGCACAGCATTCACAGCATTATGAAGCTGGCTGCAGCTGCCTTAGGCCCCAGTTTGATCCCTGGCCAGGGAGGTGACCAACAAGTTGGGGCGACCTCTCCTGTCTCGCTGCCGCTGCCCTCAGCAGTGTGCTTTGTCAGTTGGCCTGGTCTCCTCCCTGCCTCTGGTGGAGTCTCTCAGCACCCCTGCACCTCTGGCCTGTACCCCAGTACTATGCACATAAATAAATAAATCTTTCAAAAAATTACTACTGTTTTGCATGATCATGAATGTAAATTCCTGAACAAAATTGGAGGTTTGCACACCTTTTCTTCCCCTCCCAACACACTCTGTGCAGTAAATAAACTCATAAGGTCAGTGAAAATGGGAGAAGGAACAAGAGCTGGGTAGAAACTTAAACAATTAGAGAAAGAGGGCTCTCATTCAGAAAGAGTACAAAATTAGACTGCAAATGATTCTAGAATAAGATGTGACACATCACTAATTGAAAGAAGCTAACAAATATGATGAAATCATGTTTTTATTAGCTGCCTTAAACATATGTAATACTTCTGTTTTTTGACAACATGTATGTCGATGCCCTTTTCATGGGATAAAATGCTAAAATATTGTTTTCTATAGTGAAAATAAAAAGATGATTTGATTTTCTTTCTGGCATGCTTGATAAAAATATGTTTTCCTTGTTGATAGTCAAAAACAGTTGTTTCCAGCTTCAAAATTTATTATTGATGATGTCATATAAACTTTGGGACTGTTGCCAAATTTAGGAAATTTGGTATGACTTTTTTTCCATATATAAGTTTTAATATTTCAAATTTTCTTATAATTGTAGATACACTTAAATTGAGATCATCATTAACTCTTCTTTTCTTAGCATCTTTATATTGCAGTGACATATTAAGAGTTTTATAGTATCCTTCTCTATGCCAGGTTTTTTGGTGTTAAATCAGCAGAAAATATACTTCTTCTAATTCTTATTATTCATTCATCTTCATTATATAAATTTTAATGAACAATCTAAGAATATATTCATTCCACCTAGTCAAAATACATGTCTTCCTTTTAATAATATGTTCTTGGTGATCTGAAAATTTTTTCGTTATACCTTTTTTCTCAGTATTAGAAAAATTTCTATTTATTTAATTGCTTTTTATTGTTTTTGCTTCATTAATTTTTTTTTAAAGATTTATTTATTTATTCATACAGAACTGGGGTACAGGCCAGAGATGCGGAGGGTGAGAGGATTCACCAGAGACAGAGT
>NW_004567127.1:13552385-13573908 GCF_000260355.1 Condylura cristata | reverse complement strand
GCTGAGGGGAGCAGTGGGCGGGTCAGGAGAGGTCTGCCACGCCATGTGGTCACCTCCAGGGCAGGCGGGAATTGAACTCATGCGGAAGTTGTTTAAGCTTCTTAGTGCTGTACTTTAACCTGCTGCACCACCAGGGAGGGCCGAGTAGATGTTATTTTAATAGCCATTTCTATGTTTGGATGACTAATAATAATACAAAAGTAATTGTGAGGCTCACACATATTCCTAGTTTTAACTCCAATGCAAATGTAATTCAAACTCAACTTCTCCTTAGCTACATCCCCCCAAAATGCCTATAGCACCCTCAAAACACCCCTTCATAAGAGGAAATAAAATAGAGACTTCTTAATGAAAAGAGACACCAGTCTTAGTTTACTGTGGTTCAGATACCTTACTATTTATATTTATATAACCATATGGACATATTGTTAGGGCTCCTTCTAGGACCTTGGAAGGGGAGATGAAAGTTTAAGCTACATTGGTTTCAACATTAATATTCTCTGGCAATGGTAAAACTATTTTAGAGAACAAATGAATGTGTGTCAATGGCTTGTCAGATCAAAGTTGAAACCTGATTCAGCTTTAAGGGGATCCTAGAAGCAAATGAAATTCTTACCACAGAGTAAGTGTTAGGGGGAAAGGATGTCCTGAATGAACTTTACAGATACAGGTTTTGTGGACTCCACCCCTACCCCAGACATCAGAACTACAAATCCCAGCATCACCTGAGGGTGGAGTTAAACAGCCAGGTTTGGATATAAAACCAGACATGTGGGCTTGGTGTCTCTTGGCCTAATGGCCCCTGGCTTGTCTCTTGGCTTTTCACCGACTTTCAGTGGAACTGGTAGGACACATTAACCAACTTCTCTCTCTCTCTTTTTTCCCCTGAGTTATTCATTTCCCTTTCCCATGTAAATAAACCCATTATTATTATTATTTTTAAATATTTATTTATTTTTTCATACAGAACTGGGGTACAGGCCAGAGATGGGGAGGGTGAAAGGATTCACCAGAGACAGAGTGGGGAGCAGATCGATGAAGTACACTGCTGAGGGGAGCAGTGGGCCGGTCAGGAGAGGTCTGCCACGCCATGTGGATCTCCTCCAGGGCAGGTTGGGAACTCATGCGGAAGTGGTTAAGCTGCGCCACCAGGGAGGGCCCATAAACCCATTATTAACCTTTTTGTGTGTGCTTGCAGCTGAATCTTGAAAGTCCCTCTAAGTGAATGGGTGAGGACCCATAGTCAGGCAACCCAGTTCATATTGGGGCTGTCCTGTAACATAAGCAGATGAAATCCTTACCATCAAATAAGCAGCCAGATCTCCAGTCCTTCAGCTCAAACCTGCCAGTTCCCTTCATTTCAGCAGAAGACTAGAGGCTTATCCTTAGAATGGGCTAAATGAGAGGATCTTTGCACACAGCAATACCTGGCTTAGCTGAATGGGGTAAGGGAGATGGTCTCCATCATTACGATCTAGTTCAAATCTAGATACTGAAGCTCTCTCCCTTTCTCTCCTGCTTGTTCTTGATTCACTTGGGAAAATGTTAAGAGGCAGACAAGAGATTTAGATTTCTTCTCTGGTGAAATTAATCACACCAGAAATACAGCACTCCAGATATCTATACTGGAGGTCTTTTAAAGAAAGAAAGGGTGTTAGTATGAGCACCTAATACCCTTCCATTGACAAGTCCCCAACAAAATAATTTTTAATTGGTTTCTAGTTCCTCTATATGAATGGATAACAAGAGATCACCTGACAATTGGGAAAGCCTGTGACACAGGGATTGAGAACAAAATAAACAGGAAAATGAGATCATGTGGAAAGTAAGAGAAAATGGCAACAACTTTCTAATATTTTCAGAGGTAAGTGAAAATATGGCATCCCTGAAATAAAATCAGAATTCTACAAAACTGAAATAGAAAAGAAAAAGAATTTGGAATAGTAAAAGCATGACAATGAAAAGTAGAATAACTAAAGATAAATTTGAGAAAACTCTAGAAATTAGAGAAAAGATAAAGATATAAAAAGTACAAAATAAATGTGAGGAAATAAAAATCAGCTCAAATGAATCCATAATCAAAATAGTGAGCATTTCATTAAGGGAAAAGAGAAAATGAAGTTATCAAAGAAATAATTTCAAATAACTTAGCAGACATAGGGTCCATTGAATGTCCAGGAGAAAGCTTGTAAAAATCAAGGCATCATATTGCACAAATCTGGAACACTGTGGAGAAGATTTTAAAACACCCAGAAAAGAAAGAAAGTAGTCATGTGAAATTTTGGTATCAAGATAGCTTTCAACTTTTTATGAGTAAACAGTAAAAATTAAAAAGGCAACAGAATAATGCATCAGAATTCTCAGGGAAATTACCTACAGCCTCTTACTCTATAACTTGCTAAAAAGTTAAGCAAATGTAAGAATAGAATTTTTCAAATATCAGACAATCAAGGATTTGGAAAATTTATAACTCTAGGCTCCGTAGCTCAGGGTTAGATCACTGGTCTCGTAGAAGGTTTACAACACAAGCATGTTTCTTAAAGAAAGTGAGTTAATATGGTCCTTCAACATGGCATAAGGTGTCTAGATATGTATAAAACTGAATCAACAAATAGAGATATAAAACATGGGTTTTGGAAATTTACAATAGTCACCAGGAGCAGTGGAGAGGGAGCCTCTGAACTCTGAAGACAGGCATACTTTTTTTTTTTTAAAAAAGATTCATTAGATGTATTTATGCATATAAGAGCTGGGGATAGGCCCAAGGTGCAGGGGGGTGACAGGATTCATTAGAGGCAGTCTGAGGAACAGAGCAAGCAGATGGACTGAAATACACTGCTGAGGGGAGCAGTGAGTGAGACAGGAGAGGTCTGCTGCACCATGTGGGTCAGCTCCCTGGCTTGTTCCTCACTGGCAAGAGATAGCATTGACACTTTAACCCCTGCACCTCCAAAAGGCCCAGAAGACTGATGTACTTTCTGATTATATCTGTACTGTTTGATTTTTTTAACCATGTACATGAATTAAAATAATTTTATTTGAAAATCAGGAGAGTGAATGATTAGATGGAAAGTGAGATGACTGAATAGAGACAAGGTGTTTAGAGGGAGAAGTGGAGCATTCACTCTATACTCCAAGGCCCTCTTTACACAAATGAAGTCCTTATCGTCAGATGACTGAAAGAGAGTATTATCATAAGACCATTTTAGAGATGAGAATTAAACAAGTTAAAGGAAATGGTCCAAAGTCATACAAGTAGGTGCTGACAGTGTTAAGACCGAATCCAGGTCTACCTGGTGCTTCAAGCTCAGCCATGTCCTACTACGTGGCTTTGAATGTTTGCAAACAAGAGAAGAGTGAAATATTGGGGCTGAATCTGGGGGACAAAGAGTGAGTTTGGGATAGAGGAGATACAGAACTATTAGCCCAGAGGGGGGTAAAAGGCCATCAGAAGGTAGAGTGAAGAATTGAAAATATGAATTTTTTGTTTTTAATAATATGACAGTTTATTTTTACATCATTTTGTGCATTTTTTGAAACTATGAGTTATTTTACTGTGTCTTAGAAAGTTTGGGTGGAGTAGCTGGGTGATATAAGTTTCAGTCTTTGGAAGGGAAGTGGTAAAATTGGTATTATGGTGGACTTTAGAGGGGAGGAAAATTAAAGCGGTGATACTGCTGTCTACAGGAAGTAGGGCAGGCTACAGTCTAATTTAATAAGGGGGACCTGACATTTACAAGAGACTGGGGAAGGCGTGGAAAGTGAGTGGTACAACCTTACCAGTGGTTGCTAGATTTAGCAGGTAAAATAGAACTCATTGTGTTAAAAATTTTTAAAGATTTATTTATGTATACATACAGAACTGAGGTACAGGCCAGAGGTGTAGGGGCGGTGAGAGGCTTCACCAGAGACAGAGTGGGGAGCAGAACAGGCTGATTGATGAAGTACACTGCTGAGGGGAGCAGCGGGCGGGTCAGGAGAGGTCTGCTGTGCCAAGTGGGTCACCTCCAGGGCAGGGGACCAAACTCATGCTAAAGAGGCTTTAGCTTCACAGTGCTGTGCTTTAACCCGCTGCGCCACCAGGGAGGGCCCCCTATTCAGTTAAATTTGCAAGCAGATTAACAAATAAAGTTTTTAGCATATCTCCCAAATATTGTATGGGATTTTTATCTGATACTTTTTAAAGTGAGATACTAAAGAATACATAAGAATACCAGCAAAGCTGTTCCGAAACCAGAAATTTGGAATGGAGCAACCTCATTGTGAACTGGGCATCAGATGGTAACTTCACAGCACGAGGGTTGGCTTCCAGGCAGCCACTGAAAGGGAACTGGGTCAGCAGCCAGGAGGTAGTTTCAGGAGGCAATAATTTCGGGTCTCTGCTGAGAGTAATGGGAAGAGACGTGTGGGAACCAGAGCCTTGGAGTTGGCTGGAGAGACATTGCTGCAAATAGCTTTGCCTATTTTCTAGTCTTGCTTGAGCATTCATCAACATTTTTATCTAAAAAATGTGGACTAGGCATGAATGTTACCAAGTAATTGTGGAAAGTTTTGAGTTCTTTAAATCACTGGACCAATATTGAATGTTCTTCTAATCAACAGTAATCACAAGAAAGAAACTGATTTGTATGCAATTCTTTGACATGTTTGCAGTTTAAGAACTTGTCAAAGATAATTTGGAGTAGGGGCTGTGAGTCCACAATCTCTCTGCAGCCCGGGTTAAACTAGTTGTTTTTTATGTCTGAGATTCAGTTTTCTAAAATTGGAATAATAGTAGTGGTTAACTTCTAGCATCATTATATAGATTAGTTATTATGTGTAGCACTTAGAATCTGGTATGCAAATACTAAAAGTGCACTCTTATATTAAATATTATAGGTAGATAATGAAAGATTTTATTAGTATACCTTGACATAATTTTTTAAAAAAAGATTTATTTATGCATACAAGAACTGGGGTACAGGCCAGAGGTAAAGGAGGTAAAAGGATTCACCAGAGACAGAGCAGGGAGAAGAACAGGCGGATGGACTGAAATACACTGCTGAGGGAGCAGTGGGCAAAACAGGAGAGGTCTGCTGTGCCATGTGGGTCATCTCCTTGGCCTCAGGATCAAACTTGTGTAGCTGTGGCTGGGGATAGCTCCATTGTATTGTGCTTTAATGCCTTGCACCACTAGGGAGCCCCTTCTTTACATAATTTGGTATATAAAATTGTAGTCTAGGAATCAGTGGTTTAAAAAATAATATTCATGAGGGGAGGGAAGACATGAGAGGATGTTAGAGCAGTGCAAATACTACTCATGTTATACTTAACTGCAGATGGATTCATGTCATTATACATTTGCCCAAACCATAGAATGCACACCACCAGAGTGAACCCTCAGGTAGACTAAGGATTTGGGTGATGATTGTGTGTCAATGCAGGTTCACCAGTTGTAACACATGTACTACTCTATGGGTGTCATCGGGATAGAGTACACCTTACACTGAATTTTGCTCAGAACGGTAAATTGCTTGAAAAATAGTCTTAATGATAAAAAAAAGGTAAACAAAGACAAAATTTAATACAAATTTTATCAAAAAGAAAATTTTTTATGTTGAAAAAGGCTTCTTCATGGTACTTTTGATTGCATTTTGTAGACTCCATAGTGAGAAATAAGTGGTCTTAAACTGATATTCATTAGCATCTCTTTGCTTACATTTTGTAGACATGGTCAAGAAATTAGTACAAATTTAAAACTACATAGCTAAAGTTTTGCTTCCCTTGGAGAACATCTATTTCTATTCCCTATCTGCTTATTGACTGAGTTTGGGCTGAGAGACGCTTATGTTTTGGAAAGGAGCTCTGTCTCTCACTGCTAAGTGACAGCTCTCATCAATAAAGTGACCCACTGTTTGCTTAACGAAGCAGCAGTATTAAATTAGATAAACCATCACAGACCTCCTATAGACTGAGTAATTCACTTTAATTCTGTTCTTACATGAGCACATGGGTTGAGTTTTCCAAGTCCCCACTTTTTTTGGAGTTCTATAGACTCAACAGGTGTCCCCTTCTTAATGAAGTTAGTCCTCCAAACCATTCAGTCTTACTGTCTAATTGCAAGTGTCCTTATCTTAGTCTTTACACTGTGCGGTATACTTTGGCTCAGTTTCTACAATGTCTGCAAACACTACTCATGATTTATTTAGTGAGAGACACATGTCATCGCACGCATGTTGTCTAATTTGTGGGTACGTGTTGGAAGCAATCACCGTTAATGAAAACTTTCGGGCAGCTGTGAACTAACTGTCACTTAATCTTTTTTAACAAGCTCATAAAATACAAGTAGGTAGGGGGGTCTGTTGTTTATTCATTCAGTCTCCTTCTGAGTCATTCAGATACAGGGTGTGTCAGTCAATTGAAACTGAACAACGGAGTAGTTTTTGCTCACATGTGCTTAGAAGGGGAGCCAGTTCGATCTGAACTGGGTGGAAACCGTCTCTGTAGCAGAGCAGACATACAGAATTTGTCCCTCAGAACTGCGCAGGGCCGCCTCTAGAATTTGTCCCTCAGAACTGCACGTTTTAAAGTAGCATCTAAGCGAAAGGAAAGAGAGGGCAAGTTGACTGGGGATCTTTGAGCTGCTTCAGAGTAGAAACGCAGGTAGGGGTGCAGATTTGTCCAGGCTGGACAATGCAGGTCCTAGCCTGGGCTTGGGCCTTGCAGCTCTCATTCTCTGAAACTCCTCAGCCCCCCAAGTTTTTGAAAACTCTACGGCTCTGGCAGGTGCCCAGCTACTTAAAGCCCGCACCACTGCTCAGGATCTGGGACACATGACCTAACTTTGCGCCCCGTGGAGTGAGGGTAGCCCCTCCCCCCATCCGCACACCAGGCGCTGGTCCCCTGCGCTGTGCGTCCAGAGCAGCGGGTTAGACTGCAAGTTTTGCCGCTGCATCGGGTTGGGGGTTGGGCATGGAGGCAGAAGTGGAGCGAGGCGGAGGAACCCCCAGGCCACGCTCCCTCCTTAGTTCTCCTCCATGCCTCTCACAGCCCCTTGTCGGCCTCTCCACCCCGAGAGGGTCCCAGACTCGCAGGGCCACCTCTCCGGCTTCCTCGCCTACGCAGAAGCGGCCTCGGGGCGCTCCGCCACAATCTCTGGACTCCTGTCCCCTGAGGACTGGGGGTTGGGGGCTAGAGGCGTGTGCCACGCGACAATGGTTCCTCTTCTGCTCACTAAGATCTTTTGGGAGAAAAGTTTCCAAAGGCTCTCCACCAAGACTCCGGACAATCAACTACACCAGACGCAGCGGGCGTCTAGGAGGGAGGCTGAGATTTATAGAGTCCGAGGGGCCCCGCCCCTTGGTGGGCTGGTTTTTTTTTTCCCTTTTCCCCTATTGCTGCGGGGGAGGAGGGGCTCTTTTTGCTTCTGCCCTAGCTGCTACCAGCAAAGTCTCAGCAGGAGATCCGGGGCCTCAAGCCACGGTCGAAGGCGTGGGGGGTTGAGGCATTAACCTCTCCAGATCTCTTCCTAAAGAAGCCACCAGCCCGGTTGGCCCCCGCGCTCAGCGAACTCCGATTGCCGGCCGGCGCGCGCTGCGGCCAGTGGAACTGGCCATTGGAGTCTGTGGCAGCGGAGGGAGGGGACCCCGACGCGAGAAAGCCCCGGCAGCAACAAGATGCGGAGCGCGCAGTGCAGACGCGGAGCTCTGAGAACCCAGCTTCACCCAGCCTGACCTAGGTAGGGGACTGCACGCGTTGCCAGCAGAGTTTGGGGGGCTGGGGAGCCCTGTTGCGGGAGGTGCAGGGTCAGAAAGGAATTTTAAGTCGGAACGAATTAACAACAACAAAAAACTTTCAAAACACCCACCACTGGGCTGCTAAGGCACCCCGCCGGAGGGGACTGTTCTTGGGGCACTGTGATTTGTGAAGTTGTAAAAGCGTTACGCCCCGGTTGTAGAACCGACCTGGGGGATGGGAGCCTGTGGAAGCTGCGGCTGGGAGGGAAGGGGCTTATTTTTGGAAATTGTATAGACAAAGAATATGGGGTGGCAGGCGGAGGTAGTAGGGGAGCAGAGGTTTGCGGTGTGCTGCCCCCGGGAACTGCTGGGTTTTCCTAGCCTTCTTTGCTCCACTTTGCCCACTCTGCTCAGTTACCTTGAGACATTGAAACAACTTCGGCGTGAACTGCTATCCAGTGCCATGTTTCATTTCCTTACACTTTCTAGTTATACGAGAAGAGGCAGTGTGCTGGGGGGTGGGGGTGGCGTAGTACAGAAAACTACCGGGCTTAGAAATTACCAGACATCCTTTATGTGAGTTTCTGGAGAGTCGTTTTGCACTCGAAATTAGAAATAAGCATACGGGCACGACCCTTGATCCTTTGTAGTATAACTTCTCTTTTTTTGTGTTTTTGTGTTTGCTACACCCACAAGTAACTAAAAATACTCATGTAGTCAGAGAATGTACGAAACTTCTGGGATTTATTATTGCAATCTCATGAAAGTTTTGACTGAGTATCTTTTATATTTTATTGTACTGGTTTGGGTGGCAGGGGGAGAAAGGGCAGTTTCCTGTTTGTCTGCGCGGAGCTCTGCTGAGTGAGCCCTCCGACCCTAAACACACCTGCTTCTAGAGTTATTAATAGAACTCACCGAATGACATACCGCTGTCAGATGAATTTTAACTGCAAATCTAATTTCTTACAAGGCAGCGGGGAGTGGTTCTCACCTCCTGATCAGCTGCGGTAGTGGTGGTGGCTTTGGGCTGAAGTGTGGGTCTCCTCCCTTCAACCCCGCGGGTGGTTCTCTTAGGACACTTTGAGGCCACCACAGACCCAGCAAAAGCCTCTGGGGGGCTCTCCCGGCTGGATATTTGGGGCGAGAAAAGGAGTGATCTTCTCTAGGACTTCCATTTGCGTTTGAGTGGGAGAATTTTCGCCCTGTGCAAAGGGGATTTTCAGCTCGGGGTAAGTTTTTAATTTTATGCTCTCTTCCCCCCTTCTTCGTTTGTATTTTTTGAACAAATGGGAATTGAATTTTAAAAATCCCATTTCTTGCGCGCTCCCCAAGTTTCCTTCCAAACATCAACAGCACTGGAGCAATGCCTTCTAGCTAAACTGAATTGTGTTACTGTGCTGACTGTCTCTCTGTGACTTATGTTTAAGGCTGCGGTTTCCGAGGCCCTCTCCAGCCAAGGAAAATCTACACAAAAAAGCCTGCCTGGATCGCTTTCCCCGAACTACCCGGCAGCAGGCAGATACTTCCTCAACCTCGCCCTCTATCGTTTTGTCTGGAGCACCACCCCCTGGTTCCCGGCGACATCGCTGCACACGATGGGCTCCACCATCATCCCTCTGGTCAAAGCCTTTCGCGGTCCAGTCGCCGGTCTAGTTTCGGGTCCAGTCTCCGATCCAGTCTCGGGTGCAGTCTCCGACTATGGCAACTATGACATCATTGTGCGGCATTACAACTACACCGGCAAGCTGAACTTGGGCACAGACAAGGAGAACGGCATTAAACTGACCTCCGTGCTGTTCATTATCATCTGCTGCTTTATCATCCTGGAGAACATCTTTGTTTTGCTGACTATTTGGAAAACCAAGAAGTTCCACCGACCCATGTACTATTTTATTGGCAACCTGGCCCTGTCAGACCTGTTGGCCGGAGTGGCCTACATGGCCAACCTGCTTTTGTCTGGGGCCACCACCTACAAGCTCACCCCAGCCCAGTGGTTTCTGCGGGAAGGGAGCATGTTCGTGGCCTTGTCCGCCTCCGTGTTCAGCCTCCTGGCCATCGCCATCGAGCGCTACATCACCATGCTGAAGATGAAACTCCACAACGGGAGCAACAGCTTCCGCTCCTTCCTGCTCATCAGCGCCTGCTGGGTCATCTCGCTCATCCTGGGCGGCCTGCCGATCATGGGCTGGAACTGCATGGGCAAGCTGCCCAACTGCTCCACAGTGTTGCCACTCTACCACAAGCACTATATCCTCTTCTGCACCACGGTCTTCACTGTCCTCCTGCTTACCATTGTCATCCTCTACTGCAGGATTTACTCCCTGGTCAGGACTCGGAGCCGCCGTCTCACCTTCCGCAAGAACATTTCCAAGGCCAGCCGCAGCTCTGAGAAGTCTCTGGCGCTGCTCAAGACCGTGATTATCGTCCTGAGTGTGTTCATCGCCTGCTGGGCCCCCCTCTTCATCCTGCTCCTGCTGGATGTGGGCTGCAAGGTGAAGACATGCGACATCCTCTACAGAGCCGAGTACTTCCTGGTGCTGGCTGTACTCAACTCGGGCAGTAACCCCATCATTTACACGCTCACCAACAAGGAGATGCGCCGGGCCTTCTTGCGGATCATGTCCTGTTGCAAATGCCCCAGCGGGGACTCCACAGGCAAAATCAAGCGGCCCATCATCGCAGGGGTGGAATTCAGCCGCAGTAAGTCGGACAATTCCTCGCATCCCCAGAAGGACGACGGGGACAACCCAGAGACCATTATGTCTTCTGGAAACGTCAACTCTTCTTCCTAAAACTGCATGTTGCCGGCCCATGGGGAGTGTTCTGCATGGTCACCCACCACCCCGGCAGGCAGGCGCTTGGTGCGTGGGTTTCTCAGAGGCAGAGAGGGAGAGAAGGGTGGAGTACGAGGAGTTTGGTGAACCTGGGTGTTGGAGAAGAGAGTTGGTCCTTGAACAATGCACTGGGAAGGGCGGAGACCAGGTTCTGGCCTGGTACCCATTTCCTTCTCCCTGGAGCTTTGATTTTGCACCAAGCCAAAGGTCTAGCATTGTCGAATTGCCGAAGGGTTCACAGCCCTCCTCAAAGACTTGTCCCCAAGTGAAAGCTCTCCCTCTCTGGAACTTGGAGGTGTTTTCTTTTACTTCCACCCAGTGTGGGCACTTCTGCTTGTCTAGGTATGCTCTACACACCCACCCCCTGCTCTTCACACCTCTCCTCAGAATTCTGTTACTTTATATTTTAGCTACCTGGCACATTCAGCAGGCTAGGGATGTGGCTTGGTTCATTTCTGGGTCATCTGTAGCTGGCAGGCCTTGTCTAGTATAGACCTTGAGGAGATGGAAATGGTTTGGAGATGTAAAGCAATTTCGCTTACTGAGGCCAAAGTTTCCACATAGCTGGGTCAGTATTTTTGGAATTTAGTTGAAGTCCTTTGACTTTTTTTTTTTTTTTTTTGGCATCTTTACAATGGAATTTGTTACAGTATCAACACATTTATCCATTGTGCCTGATATTTGCCTAAGAAAGTTCAGTTAATTTAAACAGTGTCAGCTGGGATCCTTAGTGTCTTGGGAGAAACAAGAAAAGCAAAATAACTGCTTTTGGGGTTAGGGAGGGGTGACTTGTAAACCAAGAGAGATTTCTTGATGATTTTGTCTAACAAATACAGCATCTGTCTCTGGCACTTTTGTTGTTTATTCAGAGTGTTGTGTGATCATTTTGACCCACAGACTGGTTTATTTTGTTGTGTTAAAAGTTTCATGGTTGTTGAATGTATTCCTTCATCAGAGGGCATTGTATTGGATTTTTCTAACCTTTGTTAACACCATTGAATGTGTATGTTAAAAGAGAATACCATCTTTGTGTGCCCTCAAAGCATTACTTTAACTGATAGGGAACATCAGAAATATTTCAGTACAGCTGTTAACTAGTTAATGGAAGATTTGTATAAATATAAAGAATAAAAATATATTGCTGTCTCTTTAGTAAGGTTTTCAGTGCAATTAAACGATGAAAAATGTCTTTTTGTGGGAATAGTATTTAATAGATTTCTGACTTTTTGTGGATCATTTTGCACATAGCTTTATCAGTGTTTAAACATTAATAAACTGATTTTTTAAAGAGTCTTTTGTGAAGGTCATCTTTTAAAAATAATTATTCAGATACTCTATTTGATTACGTGCCGTGATTCTTCAAAATCAAAGCCAATTTGATTCTGTTACTCTTTAAAGGAATTTTAACTTGGTAAACTCGAGTGAAAAAAAAGTGTGGTTGATTTAGAAACTGCTCTTTTTCAGGAAGAGAAACTTCAATAAGTTAACATTGAAGAGTGGTAAAGAAGGAGATGAAAACCACCAACTTCTAAATACCACATTGAAAAGTAACTGTAATCGATTTGAATTATACAAGCCAAACCAAGTTAAGTACAGTAACTCTGTCTTCAAACATGGGATTTTAAAGGCAATTTTAAGTAAATTTTGTGACTCCATAATCAGTTCAACAGGTAAACAAAAACTTACATTTTTTTTTTTGCTTTCTCCCACCATGCTAGGGAAGTGCGCTATGGGCGATAATAGTAAATCATTGAACACTTTGAGATCATACAATATCAAGAAAAAAGCAAATTGGAGAATTTAGTTGAGTAGCATCTATCTTTTTATCTGCAAACTCTTGACTCATAGTATCTTCAAAACTTGTAATCTGCCAGTCTTTCATTTTTCCAATCATCAACTAAGAGCGAGGACACTATGAAAACATCACAGGATGACTGCACTAGCGAATTCTTGCTTCAGACATTACTGTCTTTCTCACTGGGGTTGCAATTGTACTTTGGTGTGTTTGGGTCTCCAGTGTATTGTTACTTTCGCAGTTTGTGTTTTCAAATGTCATTAACTCTGCACAGGACACAGTTGGGACATGAAGATAAACCTTACCTAAAAAAGTAGATGTCATTTCTGGGTAAGGTTAACTGTGGGAAACAGAAGCGTGTTCACTAAGGAAACCTTAGGTCACAACCCCCAGTTTCCTGAAGGAAATGCCAAAAAAGCTCAGAAGACAAAAGACTGGAAACAAGCGGGCATGTCTCTATCCATCTGTCTGCCGAGGCGGAAGGAATGAGTTCATGCTACACTCACTTCCTAGAGCACTCGTTCCAGAGTGTAGCATAATGGAAAAGTGTCCATTTTTGTGTTCCTATGGAAGGCAAAGTGCACATTCTTGGCCTTACCTTTTTAACTGTGGTGGTGACTCACATGGCATGGGGAAGCGAAGATGGGGCAGCTGATTTTGGAGGGCAGGGGGAGCTGGGATGTGACAGCAAAGACAGCTTCACTTGCTTACCTGTGATCACATTCAACGATTTCATGTGTCTTCTTCCTGGAAACTGCAGACAGGGCAAAATACGGGAGAGCCAGGGACTGGTTTTTCTGAGCAGGTAGATGCATGGTGGACTCTGTCCTGACCAAGATGGGGTAGTGGAGATGGAAGAACCCCTTGGTTGTATCCCAGCATGAATATCTGGTTTTAATTCACTATATCCCAAGAATTGAAGAGAAATACCTCAGTTACTCTATATTTTTGCTAAAACAACTATTCATAGTGTTAGGGTTAAAAACATACCTAGTGTTTCTTAAGAAGAGTAAGAAAACTGAAGCACTGCTTGAAATACTCTCATAAGGACCACTGGCTCATAAATATCCTGGGAAGTTATAAAATGACACTGAGTGATAGTTTATTCCCACAGTATTAAAGGTGACATTTTTCAGAAGGTTCAAACAAAATGTTGAGTGCTTGGTCTGGCATTTTGGTGTTATTGAAAGTCTAAAACTTAAAAAGCTTTTAAAGAAAATTTGATGTAGTGATAGTGTATATTCAAAAATTTATAGAAATAGGAACTTTGCATCTAAGTAGATGAGATACTAGATTATATTTCAGTATATAGGACTTGGGTTGTGATACCTAATGTGTTCCTCATGGTAAAAAGTCTTCTATTGACTTTAATTTTACTTTTCAAATTGAATTAATTTCTGCCTATGTTAGGGACATTCTCAATACAACAATAATATAAATTCCAACCTACACTGGAAGATTCGATTCTTTATTCAGTTCACTGAAACCTGTCAGGTTTTCTAGGTAATACAAATGCAGCTGTGCTTGGAAACTACTACGCTGAAATAACAACTTCAGAAAGGTGATGAGTTCTATTGGGGAAATCCTAGAAAGCAACAACTTAAAGTTAATAATTCTAAGTACTCGCACCCTATTTTCACTTGAAAAGCAAGGGATGGTATGGTAATAGCACATTAAAAAATATTCTGGGATCTCCTTGGTGGTGCAGTGGGTTAAAGCACCATATTACGAAGCTCTCCGAAGCCACTGCAGCACAAGTTCAATACCCCGCCAGGAGCTGACCCACCTGGCTTGGCAGACCTCTCCTGACCTGCCCACTGCTCCCCTCAGCAGTGTGTTTCAGTACATCTGCCTATTCTGCTCCCCACTCTGTCTCTGGTGAATCCTCACACACCACACCTCTGGCCTGTACCCCAGTTCTATAAGCATAACTAAATAAATCTTTTAAAAAAAATATTCTAACGCAGGCCCTCCCTGGTGGCACAACGGGTTAAAGCACAGCACTGAGAATCTAAGGCCGCTTCCGCATGAGTTCGATTCCTGCCTGCCCTGGAGGTGACCACATGGTGTGGCAGACCTCTCCTGGCCGCCCGCTGCTCCCCGCAGCAGTGTGCTTCGTCGATCTGCCTGTTCTGTTCCCTGCTCTGTCTCTGGTGAAGCCTCTCACCGCCCCTGAACCTCTGGCCTGCACCCCAGTTCTGTATGCACAAATAAATAAATCTTTAAAAAAAAAATTCTCTGAAGCTGTTGAAGATGTGACCCTGTAGTCACCGGCTCAAAAATTAATCTCTAGATAAAAGATTCCCTAACGATCAATATTTGCAATAGTGAATTTCTGTAATCTTTATATAATATCAGTTACATTTTTTTAATAGAGCAAAGCTCAGCTGAATTTTTATCTAATTAGATAAAATATGTTGATCACATTTGTTTCCTAATGAATTAGATCAAACTTGGTTTGTCTATGTTTTCTCTAAATAGTTTCAAACATCTTGAGGGAGGAATCATAAATAACCAATTACAGTATTCTTTCCCTACGAAAACAGTAAGTTCTTGATGAGGAGGAATTATAAATAAATTGCATCATTTCCTTCAACTTTCCTTCCTGCTTTTTTGTTGAATGTATCACATGGTAAAAGGAAAAGGACTCAGACTACTTTTTTTATATACATACTATTGCCTTCACTGTTAAACAGATTGCAACAGGAGTCATTTTTCAGCATACCTAAACAAGCAAGATCCACTTAAAAAAATAACAAGCATTATTTAATAGTCCTTAACCAGTGGTGTACAGAGCTAAGAATTATTAGAGGAAAAGAACACTGAAGGAAGTTTAGAAATTTGGTTCATGTTTGAAGTAGTTTCCCTGTCATCTTTTTGATTTCTTCTGGATTCAAAGTCTCACATGATGCTTATTTTTTCCCCATGCTCTCTTTTTTGTCCCTTTGAAATGGAAGAATTAAACCCCAGGTTTGGCTCTGAGTATGATTAGCAAAAGCTGATTATGAATGGTGTATTTGACAAGCAGAAATTGTTATAATATATATATTTTTAATTGAAGCACCATCTTGTGCTAAACCAGTTTATATTAATAATGGATTAAGCACATTGTGGGAAATACACAATTATTATGATGAAATAATTTTCAGCAATTAAGATGGAATTATTGCTGATACTTGCAACACTTTACATAAATCTCATAACCATTAGGTTGAGCAAAAAGTCAAATGAGAAACATACTGCAAGATTCCATCTTATAAGAAATTTAAGAACAGCAAAATTAATCTGGAGACAGAAATCAGAACTGTGGTTGATTGGGAGAAGAGGGTGACTGGATCAGAACATGAAGAACTGTAGATTTGAAGCATGTTTCTGAATCTCAAGAACTTTGAAATTAAAAAAAAAATCAGTAGGGTAGACTCTGCTTTTGACTATGAATTGTCTATATGAGACTTTCTTTGTTAAAATGTGAAGGAGGCCCTCCCTGATGGCGCAGCAGGTTAAAGCACAGCACTAAGAAGCTAAAGCCACTTCCGCATGAGTTCGATTCCCGCCTGCCCCGGAGGTGACCACATGGTGTGGCAGACCTCTCCTGACCCGCCCGCTGCTCCCCTCAGCAGTGTACTTCGTAGATCTGCCTGTTCTGCTCCCCACTCTGTCTCTGGTGAAGCCTCTCGCTGCCCCTGAGCCTTTGGCCTGTACCCCAGTTCTATATGCACAAATAAATAAATCTTAAAAAAAAATGTGAAGGAGATTACAAAACATTCAATAGAATGTGACAAAGCATTCCAAAGTGTTCCATAGATGGAATGTCAGCTCTTTTAGCATTATTTTAGTCCCTAGAAACCAAGCATTGAGAGGTTAAGTGATTTTGACCCAATACTACTCTTTGCTTCTGTAGGATGAGAATTTGGCTTTGGTATTGTTATTTGTAATCGCTGAAGAATGTCTGCATCATGGAAGAGTCTAGAATTGTCATGAAACTGCCACAGTAAAAGTTTATTGACATTCAGGATTTCAATTTTAGGAAAACATGATAGGTCATCAGTAACTTTTACACACTGGCAAAGGATCCTGAAACATTAGTATTGGCAACATACAAAGTGGGGCGTGCCAAATCACTTCTTACCATCCAATCAAATCTATAAAAGGCGTTCAGTCAGATACCAGCTCTTGTGTAAGCACTACTTTGTTAGTAGTAATGAGCAGAGACATAAAGCTGGCAGATACACTCATACTGTTAAGGCTTTTTAAACTTGATGTTCCTGGCTAGTTATATTGTTTGGGGGTGCTCTTTCTAAGGATTCCTTCCCTCAGTGTGCTTGGGGAGAAGTTGGGCAGAAGCCGAATGCCTCAGGTACATCCGTGTCCTGGGTCAGATCTCAGACACAAGGAGGAAAGGGAGCAGGAAAGAGGGCGGGGTTATCTGGGCTGACCAAAGAAGGACGGAATTCGGTGCTTATCTCTGCTGTCCTAGAGGGCCCCTTCTCTTATCACTTCACTGCCTTGTGGCTCCCACCATCTTGATGGGTCCACCTTCCCTTCGCTCATCTGTGGAACAAGGATGCCGATCCTATGCTGTGTTCTATGGAGAAAGGACAAAGGATAAGCAATGTCCCCGCCCTTGCTGAACTTACAAGGTTCATTCCTTGATTTCAGGTGCTTCAATGGTTCTTTCTTTCATTTAAAAAGATTTATTTATTTATGCATACAGAACTGGGGTGCAGGGCAGAGGTGGAGGGATGGTGAGAGGCTTCACCAGAGACAGAGCGGGGAGTAGACAGGCAGATCGACGAAGGGGAGGGGGGCAGTGGGAGGGTCAGGAGAGGTCTGCAGCGCCATGTGGGTCAGCTCCGGGGCTGGGGATGGAACTTGCATTGAAGCGGCTGAGGGCAGCTTGCAGGGCTGCGACCAGGGAGGGCCTCAACGGTTCTTTCTTTTGGGGATCCTGGCAAGAGACAGTTCTTTTCCGGAGTTTGCTAGTTGTACAATTCCCCTAATATATTGAGTTCTTAACAGTGTAAAATAATTTCATTTAACAAATATGATTAAATGTTGGCAGTTTTTAATCTTTGGCTTTTTGGGGGGGTCTAATATCCCCAGAGAAGTCAATTTTAAGTGATGGAGAATTAACTTTTAGATTTGGAATGAAGAGAAACCGTTCAGATTAGTCATCAACTTGTAAATATCGGCACTTGTAGTCAGCTTTTCAGTTGTTCTCAGCCCCAGGTGAAATCAAAGCTTTCAGTAATGTTTTCAGTTTCTGTCTCACCTTAACTGTTTTTCTTTCTAGGGCAATGCTATGAACTCTGTTGGGTGGGGCCACTGGGGTTAAAATGGGTAAATGAAGTCTTCATTTGAATGAGTCTAAGTGGTGTCCTCAGCTTGGATGAAAGAGAAAGGAGACAAACATGCACCATTCAAGAGGAAATGTAACATGTCTTTTGTTATCAGTGATATTAAGAGCAAACTCGTTTCAAAGACTAGAGAGGTGTGCAGTTCAGTTTAGTGTACCTTGAGTTTTGGGCAGTAAAGGCTGACTCCCTAGTAGCCTAAGGGCTCTGCACCCAGTCTTACACACCCACTGCACCCCAGTTGGCCCTTTCTCATTCATGGTTCTTTTTTTTATGAAGAGGAACCTCAGAAAGTCAATAGCTCAGGTCAACATTCACCATCACCGGATCTATTCCCCAGTGGTCCAGGGGGGAGGATTAGTGGTTTCATCCTTTTGCGCAAAGGAGACTATTTATTTCTAATTTCAGGCTTTCTCTTGCTCTTGTCCAGACACTTCAGGGAAAATCAAATTTAAGTTATCAGGAAAACTTTTTCAAGTAAAAGAAGATGTGCTAAATCATTTGTAAAGACATTAACTATCCCATGCCTGGAGATTTCTTTACTTACCAAACTTCTGCAGATATTTTGCAGCACCAGAAATAGTGGTTAGTTCTCACATGCTGTTCTGCTTCAGCTAGCTTCATTTGGCCACCTGCAAAATTAGTTCTTGGTTTCTCTTCCTTGTCTAGTTGCTGGTCAGAAAAGGATTTAGAAAACACAGATTTTCATATTCCCATTTATACATGCAAAAGTGAGTGAGGATATCAAAGAATTACCTTGACAGTTTCATCTTTTGCTGACTATTTTGTTAAGATTATTTCCAGCTGAATTAAAAAAAAATCAATTAATTATTTTTACATTGTGGTTTGTTTTTGGACAGTATTTGATTTCTCCCCTCAGGTGGGGTCCCGGCAGTGCTCCCACTACCATAGCACCCATGATCCATCACCCCAGTTTCCTGTGCTCTTCCCTCCTCTGTTTGGATTCCTTTCTCTTCCTCTCTCCTCCTGTGTACCTCAGATCTATGGTCAGCTTGCAAGTTTTGTCTTTTTCTGGTCCTTTTTTCGGTTTCCCTATATTCCACTTACAAGTGAAAACCTGCAATATCTTTCTTTTTCCTTCTCACTTTTTTGATTTTTCCAGCGTAAGTATTATACTATAATAAGCACTACAGTAGGAATTGCAGAATTATATGAAATGTAGAAGATATACCCCCTCCTTTAAAGGTGCAAAAAAATCTACATTTAACAACATATAGTTTGATAAGCAGTTATATATACATGATCTCATTTTGTAGATTCATTTTATAAGTATTTATGTAAATTTTTCTTTAAAAAAAAAATGATGCTCATTCAGTGTTTTATGCATTTCTCCCCTTCCCCAATCAGTTATTTTGAATTGTGGCTCTGAGTAGCAAAAATTGAAAGGTATTTAAGTAAATTTAAACATCTGTAGGTGATTTTCTAAGGAATTCAATTCAAGCCAGTTAGTTTAGTTACTGAACCTGTTATCAGGGTAAATAAAGGTAAAGGAGATACCTGGATTGGACTGTCCTTTACTTAAAGATAGTGCATGACAGAATTGGGTCAAGGCTTACGTGGCTAGAGAGAAGGAGATTTTTATTTCTAGATTGTTTCTTTCTTATTTTTCTGTACTCTTGTGGGTTTTCTGATAGGTATATAAAAAGACTAGGTTGGGGTATTCTCACAAGGACTAGAAAATACAACTCAACCCTAGAGTATATATGTATGAATTGTGTGTTCTTATTTACTTCTCACAGCATCTAACTCCTAGAAGATTGGCAGCGTGAGCTCTTGCAAGCCTCAGTATACATCAGATTTCCACTAGAGAGAAAGAAAAGCTCAATCTTCTGTTTGTTTTTCTCAAAAAAGGAATCAATTAACTAGTTTCTCTCCACGGTAAGCATTTACAATAAATGTTTGAATTCAGTACAATGCTCAACAATGAAAACAAAGTTTTATAACTTAAGGAAAAGGCAATTATTTTTTCATTGTGATTTAACAGACATTCTTGATTGATAGATGATTTTGGAGGTAAGTACTATGAAGAATTTTTTAAAATATATTTACTTATTTATGCATACTGACTGGAGTACAAGTCATAGTTGCCGGAGCAGTGAGAGAGCTCAGTAGAGACAGAGTAGGGAGCAGGATAGACAGGCTGACAAAGTACACTGCTGAGGGGAGCAGTGGCCAGGTCAGGAGTGGGCAGGTCAGGAGAGGTCTGCTGTCATGTGGGTCATCTCCCTGGCTGGGGATCAAATTTGAACTGTAGTGGCTGCAGTAGCTTCATAGTACTGTGCTTTAACCCGATGAACCACCAGGGAGGGCCCACTATAAAGTTTTAACAGTTGTGTATACATGATCTTTGCCTAGTGGATAGAATAAGTCTAAGAAGAAATATTTTAAAAGATTTCTTTCTTTCTTTCTTCAGAACTGGGGTTCAGGCCAGAGGTGTGGGGGGGTGAGAGGATTCACCAGAGACAGAATGGGGAGCAGAACAGGCAGATCGGCAAAGTACACTGCTGAGGGGAGCAGCGTGTGGGCCAGGAGAGGTCTACTAGGCCATGTCACCTCCCTGGCTGGGGATCAAACTCATACTGAGGCAGCTGTGGCTAGCTTTGCAGTGCTGTGCTTTAACCCTTTGCACCACCAGGGAGGGCCCAGCCTGTGGAAAATTTTTTTTAAAATTGGGAGAAAAAAAAACACCCACAAAAGATGAGTTTTACTGAAAAACCAAGCAGTGATTAAATGTTACAATTCTGTTCCTGGTGAGCATGGTTTTCAGGCCACCACATGGCTTTCGTCATGTCAGGGATGATTCTGGCCTTGCCAGTTAAGCTATTCGGTGGTTTACAGCATTTTGACTCATGTGGGACTCTGTGTCTGTGTGTTACCACAGTAAATACACTTTAGACTTTGCATTTCATTATCAATCAAGAGCAAGCACACTGGTAACTGGCAGGAAACTTCCATCTGGAGCAAAGCAATAGGAACATTTTCTTATTGTAGAAAGCACTTTCATTTCTACCCAACTTTTATTTAAATATATGTGAAGGAAAAATAGGAAAAAGAGCAATCTGTCTTCCATACAAAAGAAGCCTTAGATATCAGGGGTTACTATAGTTTCTCTGTGTTACAAACTGTTCACATTGTTTATGTGTCACTCTATGAACTTTCTGTAATTTGGAGAAAATTCAGATCCTTAACTCTTACTTCGAGGCTAAAGCATCCAGCCTAAAACAAATACACCAAGCAGTGTCATTTCCCTTTCCCAGATAACTGTTTTTTTGGCAGATTTAAGGAGAAGCGTAAATTGAGGGTGCAACTTTGGATGCCGTATTTTCTAACTGACAGAGTATCCCTGGATTTTTGGGACTCCCTACTAGAGTAATATCTCAGGGCTGCCACCGTTCACATTTCCAGCTCTCAAGGCATCATTTCTTTTTTTTTTTTTTTAAAGATTTATTTATCCATGAATACAGAACTGGGTACAGGCCAGAGGTGCAGGGTTGGCAAGAGCAATCACCAGAGATAGAGTGGGGAGCAGAACAAGCCATCTGATGAAGTACACTGCTGAGGGGAGCAGCGGGCAAGTCAGGAGAGGTCTACCATGCCAAGTGGGTCACCTCCGGGGTGTGGATCGAACTCATGCTGAAGTGGCCCCAGCTTCTCAGGGCTGTGCTTCAACTCACTGCACCACCAGGAAGGGCCCTTAGTATGCATGATTAACAGGCCTGTGCAGTTTTTCTTTTCACTTAACTAGTAAGAGAAAGAAAAGGCCCTGCTAAGGTTCAGAGAAGAAGCATATACTTTTTTTTTTTT